>NW_027187298.1:9257338-9533874 GCF_028583685.1 Petaurus breviceps papuanus | reverse complement strand
CCCCCCCCTTCCATCCAGTCCCTCCTTCCTAGGTGCTCGGGCGGTGGGTGTGGCCGAGGTGGGCGGTGCTTCAGTTACCGGCCGGAGAAGGGGGCTGGGATAGCGTTGGGAGACAAAAGGCGGCGGGAGCAGCCCCAGGTTGGGTGCCCGAGGTGCTGGGCGGGGTGGAGGACGTATTGTGTGACGCGCCCGCCGTCTTCTCTTCCCTCACCTCCCGCTCCCCCTTTTCCTTGCCTCTCTTCTATCTCCCCCCTCCCCTCCGGCCCCCTCCACATTTTAGGCTTTCGAGGACTCTTCCTGATCTGGGTTGATTCTCTCCTGCCCCTACCCTCGGTGCTGCTTCTCCCTTTCCCCGGAGCCCTGTTGCTTCCGCCGCCGCCGAAGCCCCCACTCCCACCCGAAACCTGTCCACTATGGAGAAGACCGAGATGATCCAGAAGGCCAAGCTGGCCGAGCAGGCCGAGCGCTATGACGACATGGCCACCTGCATGAAGGCGGTGACCGAGCAGGGGGCTGAGCTCTCCAACGAAGAGCGCAACCTGCTCTCGGTGGCCTACAAGAATGTAGTCGGGGGACGAAGGTCAGCCTGGAGGGTCATTTCCAGCATTGAGCAGAAAACTGACACCACTGACAAGAAGATGCAGCTGGTCAAGGACTACCGGGAGAAAGTGGAGTGTGAACTAAGGTCCATTTGCACCACCGTCCTGGTGAGTCCTGGCTCCACTACTTAAAGGGGATTGTGGAAATACGGGAGAAAAGGGATGGTTAGAAGCCAGGGCTGACCCCTCGAGGGTCTCTACTACTTTGCTAGAAGCCGGGTCTGATCGTCTTGCTTGATTTCCCATTCCTGAAATGAGAGATACTGGTTCCACCTTCTGAAGGGAAGGTGGAAACCTGCATTATTTGACCCTGAACAAAGTTCTCTAGCTGGTAGATTTGGAATTTTTGCTAGGTGGCTCATTTCTGGTTCCCTAATATATTTCAGTACTTAAGACTCATTGTTTTTTGACGAGCAAATCTTTATTTTAAAACTGTCAAGAATTCTTTTTTACATGTCTAAATGAAACCCTCACTGGTTTGGTAGACTCTAAACCAAATACATACACATTTAAAAAGACAAGCAGGATTTGTTATTTTTGAAATAACAGAAATAAATATAAAAGCCCACCGCGAAGGCCTACTATTTACCAGTTTATTAATTTAAAAATCTCTTAAGTGGGGCTTGAAGAATTTGCTCTGAAATAGAGACCTTTCAGATATAGAAGTTTCACAGTTCTAGGCTGTTATATATCTGCTTTGAGGGGAAGGAATAACTTTGGCACAATTTGCAAATTCTGAAATACATTTCAGCATAATTTGCAAATGTAGAATACAAATGCTGGCTTTTTTCATAGGGGAGAAGTTGACTGTTTACAGCACAAAAAAATACAAATTGTGGTGTAGAATTTTCTAATTAATGCTAACAAAACTTGAATTTTCAAACTGGACACTATTAAAGGAATCTAAAGTTTTTCTACTGCATTTTAAGAATATATATTTAAAATATATAAAACTTAATTTTAAGGCTCAACAAACATGGAAAAAGCACATTCAGTGGCATGGAAGCAAAGCAACTAATCATTTTATTTTGGGCAGTATCAGTTCTAGGAGTTTACTAACATTTTCCTGCATTTGCCTTAGTTTAACTGTGATCTGCTAAAATGGAATCATTTCTGGCAAGCAGTAGGTAAGGGAAGTTTTCCAAGTTTTTAAACTGTTCTGCCTTAGTAAGGATGGATATGTTGGGTGGAGTGGGTGACTACTGTGATTCAGCCTTGTTACTGACAGATAACATTTTTAGCTTTGTCATTGCATGTACAGAATTTTACTCTTGACCAGTAACGTGTGTTTTTAAGTTAATATAATATTACAAATTATAAAGTTCTTAACCATTAGCCTAGGTCATCTGTTGTACTAGTGCTCTTAAAGATTTTGTGCATGGCAAATTTTTTTACATTTTGAAAAAGTGTTTTTCCCCTAAGATGTCTACTAATTTGTGAGGCTAAATCTATAAGCTATTTACTTTTATTTTTTACACATTTGATTTCATGTTTAATGCTTTTGTTTATGTTTTTCATTACCTTAACTAATATTTAATACATTTGCTTTTTTGAAGCGAAGATATGGGGGTGGACATCAAGTGCATCCACTAATGCTTGCTAAAAGTAGGTGTGGGCATCAGCAGAGTACTTTTAAGAACTTTGTGTGCTCTGATGTGTGACAGTAGCACTGGTTTTGGACTTAGAAGATTGGGGTTGTTTTGGGGCGTGGGTAGGGGAAAAACAGGGAGAAAGAATTTGTAACTCAAAATCTGGTGGAAATGAATGATGTAAATCAGAAGTTAATAAAGCATTTGAAAAAAAATCCACAGACAATATAAAAATATATTTTAACATGCATGAAAGAACAAAAAAGAAGATTGGGGTTCACATCTTAGCTTTTCCATTTGCTAAGCTATGTGAACTTCATCAAATCGCTTCATGGAGCTGGGCCTCCAGTTCCTAATCTATAAAATGAAAGTGTTGAACTAAATGATTAATCCCTACCATTTAGGCATTGAAAATAATTGTTGATTGAGGTTTCTTCTACCTCTAATAACCTACAGAGACTATTTTTGAGGTTATAGCACATTTCTACCACTTTTTTATAATGATCTTGCTTAATCAGAATGTTGAGACAATAGGTGTGCTCTTAAGGAAATTTTCTGAGATCGGCCTATGTCTCTTTGTGTAGCTCTTGAAATTTTGATACTTAAGAGTTGGGGAGAAGTGGCTGAACCAAAGAGAAAGTGGTACAGTGGATAGAACACTGGATTTGGAATCAGAAGCCTTGGGTTTGATTGGCACCTGAGAGAGTTAATAATGCTAACTTTAGATAAATTGTTTTGCCTTTGTAGGCCTCAGTTTCTTTATCTGTAAATTGAGGGTATTATTTGCATGACCTGTCTCACAGGGTTGTTTTAAGGAAAAACTCTGAATCTGATAAGGAGATATATATATTAATTTTTTTGAGGAGTGGCGATCAAGAGTAATTAATTAATTAGAATGGGGTTGTGCATATATTCCTCATTTGTTCTTGTTGATGGATTAGTATGATTTGAGGTGACCTTTGAAAGAGAGACAAGGGTCTTAAATTAATTAGCTTTGTAGTGTAATAGTTTTATGTGCCCAGTCCTAAGAGTTTTATGTGCCCAGTCCAAAGCAGAAGGCCTGAAGTTGAAAGAGAGAATTAGAGGAAGTCTAGAGAATTTGACACCAAGAGACCAAAAAAGTATATAATGAGTTATAGTAGCTGGGCTTGTTGGGATATTAGTGACTTAATTGTGAACTGGTTAAGATGTTTATGGGGGACGTGGATATGTTTCGTGCAGTAGTTTAGAAGTAACTTTATTAAATGTAGCATATATGAGCTGATTGATGAGAAGTAGCCCAGTAAAGTAATCAAGATGTTAGTTTGACTTAGGATTTACATCAAAGATGTGGGAGAAGTGACATTAAGCAGGGTCTGAGATTCTGTGCATGAGAAAGGTGAACTGGAGGATTCTTTCATATGATCTAGAAGTTGGTCATAGTATTTATTATAGTGTGAGGGAAGTCTTCAGTGTCTATAAAATGATAGAACTGAATTAGATCATAGGGTTTAGAACTGGAAGGACCTTAAAGAACAGTTTCCTCATCTGAAAAATGAGGGGCTGTACTAGTTAATCTAAATCTTTGGATCCTCTGCAAGGTTCTTTTTGGTTCTGATAGTAGTTCAAGTATTATGACTGCCCTCAAAAAATGTTCCTATTCAAGCAAACATAGGGCAGGTTAAGGAGGAATAGAAGTAAGCAGAATGAGGTTAGTGAAGTGTCTTCTAGAATTAGTGGGAGGTCATTGAAAGACTTGGTGAAATCAGCTGGTAAAATGGTATATATAATTTCAGGAATTAAAGAAGTCCATTTGGAGTGAAGTGATTAGAAGGCCTTGGGTTTGTTCATTTGCTGCTGGAATAAATCACAACCGACCTATGTTTAACTTCAATAGGTCTTGCACCTTAGCCCTTCCCTAATGTCATTTTATCCCACTTTCCCAAATCTGGCCATTCCAAAGCTTCTCTCAAACCTCCCATACTATCTTCTCCCTTCTCAACAGAAGGCTTCTGAAACTCATATTTTACTGAGAAAGTAAGTTATTTCCTTTCAGCTCTTTTATCTTGTTCTGCAACTCAAAACTCCTTGACATTACCCACATGCTCTCCTTTATTCCAGTCTTTGAAAAGATATCTTTTCTCAGCAAGGCCAACCCTCTACTCTTACCCCACTCCCAATCCTTCCCTTAGCAGATATACCCTTAAAAATTCTCTTTTATATGCAAAATTAGCTGAATTCTTACTTTGCACTGGCCATCCTGTACCTGGAATGTACTCCTTTCTCACTTTTACCCCTTAGAATACCTAGCTTCCTCAAGTTACATCTACTACCACATTCTTTATCCTCCCCCCCTTTCCAAGTCCCCAGTTTCTTAGTGCCTCTCACCCAAAAATTATTTTGTCTCTATTTTGTATATATCCTGTATGTACCTCTATGTGTACTTGTTTTCTTACCTAGCTATAAGCTCCTCTAAGGCAATGACTTAGACTTTTGTTTGTATCTTAGCACCTGGCATTAGTGCCATGATGCTTAATATAAATGCTCGTTGGTTACCTACCAGCATGTACAGGTCTCCCCCTTTCTTAAATCTTCATAACATCTTAAGCTGTAATCCTGTATCTTATTTCTCTTTGACAAGTCAAACTCCTAGAGAAAGCTTTCTATTCTCATTGCCCCTACTTCCTTTCTTCTCCCTTTTCAACTCCTTGCTTTATAGCTTCCAACTTCCACCACCTAAATGAAATTACTTCTTCAAGGCAATCAGTGATTCCTTAATTGACAAATCTAACCCTTCTTGACTTTTCTTGACCCTAGTAACTACCCTCTTTCCTCTTAGATACTCTATCTGGGACACTTCTCAGTCTTCTTTGTTGGATGAGCATTATCTTGGCCCCTGGCTGTGGGTAGACCTTGAGGCTCTGTCCTAGATCCCCCTATATCATCTCCTTAGTTCCCCTGGGTTAATTATCTCTATTGAGATGGCCCCCACATCAGTGCTTCTAACTCTTAGTCTCCTAAACTCCCTTCCTACATTTGTTCTTCTGTTGTTTCAGTGGTATTCGACTTCACATAACCCATTTTGTGGTTTTCTTGGCAAAGATACTGGTGTGGTTTGTCATTTCCAGCTCATTTTACAGATGAGGAACTGAGGCAAACAGGGTTAGGTAACCACAGAGTCGCTTAGTAAAGTGTCTGAAGCTGGATTTGAACTCATGAAGATGAATCTTACTGATTCCAAGCCCAGTGCTCCAGTGCCACTTAGCTGCCCTCTTTCCTACGTTACCCATTAGAGCTTTGCTATTTCCCTTCAAGGTGCCACCATTCTTTTACCAGTCACCCCAGGTTTACAACCTCAAAGTAAGCTTCAACTTTTCACTCTTCTTCACTTCACATATAAAATCAGTTACCAAGTCTCATTTGATTACCAAGTCCAGCATCTCTCATATCTGTTCACTTATCTCAAGTCCTGTGTCTGTCACCCTAGTTTGAACCCTTATCATCTCACTTAAAGTATTGCAGTAACCATCCAGTTTTTCTTTTTTCCATTACATCTTCCATGTGTGCCAAAGTTATATATTCTTAAAACACACCTCACCCTGTCACTCCCCTGGTCAGAAAGCTCTGGTGACTCTCCCACTGCCTCTAGAGTAAAATACAAATTCCTCTGGCATTTAAAACCCTTCATACTCTGATTGCTGCCTACCTTTCTAGGCTTATATCACTCTTCTCTAAATACTCTGTGGTCCAGCCATACTGACCTGTTTGCTATTATTCACAGATGATATTCCATCTTTTCACCTCTATTTTTTAGAAGGAAGCTTCTTTCAAAGCTCTGCTCAAGTGCCACCTCCTACCTGAGTCCTTTACTGATCCTCCTCCAATTACTCTGTATGTTTTTTGTGTTTTCTTATATGTGAACATGTTGTTTTTCCCATTGAATGTAGACTTTAAAGGGTATAGTTGACAGGTAATAGACAAGTACTTTTTAATTTAAGGTCTTAGTCTTGAGATGACCCATCCAGCATTTTTTTTTGTTTGATTGGATAAGCTATATTGGCAAAATGGCAAATAAAATGTCCAGAATTAAATTAAAAGGAGTCAGTTTGAGGGGTGTGGTAAAGCGATAGGAGGATCTTGAGTTTATTCAATAAGGACAAATGAGAAACATGAAAAGTTTTGGGGACAAGATTACTGCCCACATTTTGGAAATGCAGTATCCTGCATTTGGGTGCACCTTTTAAGTCAGTGACTTAGAACCAGAATACCTAGAATAGAGCCTTTGTCTTCTAAAATATGTTGCCTGTGCTGTTTTGAGAAGCCTTCTCGTTCTGAATAGATTTAATTCATTGTGATTGGAATTCATTCTGATATTAAGTACATTATGATGTAATGACAAATCAGTAAGTAGGATAAACTTTTAATATGGTTCGTGTTGCCCAAGTTTAACAAGCAATTCATATAGACAAACATTAAAATACAACCATATAAAACAGTTTAAAGGGTATGTTTAACTTGATAATTCACAAACCTCTGATTTTTAAAATCTGTTTTTGTTGATTTAAAATAACATCTGTTTAATATGATACTTGAAGAAGGTTAATTTGGTTCAATTAGAATCCCAAATCAATTTTAATCTTGAAATAGAACCATTCTGTCATTCTTGCAGATTGGTGGATTTCAGTATGATCTGTCAGTTTTGTATCTTAAAAGTATATTTTGTTAAGGTTAATGCACTGAAATCATTAATGAAGAACCTTACCTCCAGAATTTTGGAGGAAAAGGATATTGACTAGTGGGGTTGACTATAATATTCTAATGCTATAGTTCCCATTGTGTACAAAGCACAACAGTAGTAAATAAAAGCCATTTGAATATTTGTTTTTTAGAATCTTTTTAAGCTCTTTGGAGCTAGACTTCCTTCTTTGTCCTCCTAAGATAGTTTGGTATTACCCTTTACCAGTATGCAAAGTGTCATTTGGTTGGTATAATCAAAGTGGACAGCATTCAGTTATACTGAATTGTCTTTATTGTTGTGCACTAGATCTTTGCTCTCAGTTTAGCCTTTTGTATCATTTTTAATAGAACTTCTTTAATCACTATTGTTTGTGTTCTATCATTTATCACTGCCTTACAAAATTTTTAAAGTGTATGTAATTCCGCATAGGTGCAAACGTCCTTTGTCTTGTTTGTTTTGTTTGTTTTTTAAACAGAAAGTCACAGGTTGACCAAAAGCGCAACTGATGGACTAGGTGTCTGTAGGACCACATGTCTGTCTAAGAATTCATTTGGAGTTTAAATTTGTAGAGTATCTGGAAGGTCATGAAGATGCAAAAGAACACAAATAATCAGAGTAGTGAAAAATGTAGCTATGCTGAAACCAGTTCCATTGTCTAGAAATCTTTGTACATCTGTCTTGGACCCCTAAATAAAGAAGTTTAACTACAGTGAGAATTAGAAATACTTCACTGTAGTGTGATTTCATCTAGATGACACTAGAACTAGAGCATGGATCCCCTCCTGTGAAGGTATTATAGTGGATATACTGTGTGCTTGTGACTGACATGACTTACATTTCTGTTGAGAGAATTATTTAGTCAGGATGTGTACTTGGTCACATTAATTCTTTAAAATTACTATAAAAATCAATGGGACATAGTGAATTGGGGGCTGGATCTTAGGAGTCAGGAAAAACTGAATTCAGGTCCTGTCTCTGATACTGTTTCGGTCAATTTCATCCTGCCAAAATCTCTGAACCAGACAGTGGGTTATGGAGGAGTTGCAGACTTTTATCAGGTCCACTCCTTTTCCAACTGGTCCAATCCCATATCCCTCCACCCCTCCCCCCAAAAAATAGTATGATGGCAAACATCTGCACCCAAGGCTAATTTCTCAAAGAGCCAAATTCTTTAGGCAAAAAAAAAAGGTGGTAAAGTCTGAGTCTGTGGTTCTACAACATTCCTTTTTTGGCTGTGGATCTTAAGGGGGTTAGATTTGAGAACAAAATGAAGTTTCTCCAGTTGTTTTATTCATAATTTCTATTGTTAAGTTCAATACTGGCAATCTTTAGTGACATGGGATTTATTTAAGTCATTTATTAAAATCATTTAGGACATGGGATGTAATGTTTCTTGGCAAGCCTCCTTTACTATCTGAAAATGACCCTGGATTTTAAAAGGCTCTATCTTTAGGACTCAAGCTCTAGCAGGTCCTACCAGACATCTGTTAGAGGGTCATCCTAACTAAGTTTTAAAGGGCCTTATCACCAAAAAATTAGCAACCTATTGCCATGTCACCATTCTGCCTGTACTCTAGCATCTACTTTCACCTAGGAACTCAATTTCCACTCCTGGGACCATGGGCTTTGATTGATGAGCATTAAACTTATTTTGACCAGACCCAGACTTACCACTTCCCCTTCTGAAACGCTCCTCCCTTGCTCCCACTTTTTCTATTAGAATTTAGGGGGAGGACAATGTTCCTTGAGGACAAAGATTCTCTTGCTTATGTTTCCCCCTATCCCCAGCATTTGGTACAGTGTCTGTCATAGTGCCTGTGACTTTTTATTAATTCATTCTGGTGGTGGTGCTGGTGTGTGCTTTTTTTTTTGTTTGCTTATTTTGAATCACTATAAGGCCATCCTGATCTTTACTGTTAAGAGAGTACCACTGCTGAATGTCATGGATCTGTCAATATCTTTTGAAATCTATGTTGTAACATTCATCAGATTTGTAAATGGCTGTGAATTAAAACACCAGTTGGTATGGAGGTATCTTTTGAGAGGGTACACATTTTATACTGCTGCAATAGATGCCTTGAACTGCTGTAAATACTATGGAGAAAATGTAGTGAAACTAATGATTGTCTAAGCTTTAAGTCATTATATGAAAACTTGATGGTACCAAGAACTGAAGAATCACCACCTAATTGAAGGCATAGACAAAAGTCTACATCTTATAGCACTCATTCTCTTCCAGTGATGTCAGTGTGGATCCATTGTGTTAGGTCCCTTCTGTCAATAGTCACATGCTCTAGAGATTCCTGTCTTGTGGCACACATTGCTACTTTCCTAACAAGTTACTATGGTAATGGGTAAGCACAAAGCAGTTTCCTTCCTGTCCAGATGCTTTTCCATATTAAAGAAGATATTTCCTTTTGTTTCTTATTAATCTAGGAGTATAGGGTAGGGAGATTATGATGATATGATATGGCTAGGGAGGGGAAAAGGTTAATCAAAGGGGATGGGTGAATGAGAGTCCCCCTTAGTCCCTATTTTTTCAGAGAACTGGTAAGGAAAAAAATATTTTTGTTTTCTTATTTTGTATAGGATTTTCCCAGTTTCCTTCCTACACCTAAATCTTAAATACAGTGAAGTAGAATCATCACTTTAATTGATAATATGGATGAAAAGTATATGTGTATGATCTTTTGATGGCCAAATTATTGTGCAAGATAGTAGTGTTAAACTCAAACAGGAATAAATCCTCGTAGGATGATTAACTTAGAATACCACAAATCAACATAGTCTATGTTGTATTGTATTTTTATTTTGTTAAACATTTTCCAATTATATTTGTATCTGGGCCCCCCAGAATTTGACACCTGGTGTAAGGGGCTTTTTTTTTTCTGGTTATGTTTACAGATGACATACCTCTCTCAGTTTAGTTATATTCATTTCTAGGTTTTTTCCACATAAGTAGATTTCCATGTTCCCTTAGTCACTTTTGGACCTTTCCTATAGTTGGATTTATTCAGGATATGTGGTTCGATCCAGAAATATTTCTTAATTGACCACTATGTTCAAGGTAATTGTACTAAGAGTAGTACAAAAACAATAGCCCTTACCCTCAAGAAGCTTATATTTTCTTGGGGGAAGGGTGCTTATATTGGTTAATATATAATTTCTAGGATTTTACTTGTTAGTTGATTTTCACTTCAACAGCAATAGATGGTTTCTGTTTTTCTCGATAGCTTTCCAAATAACCTTCCATTAGCTTTTCTATAGATCTCAATTAGCACCTAAAAATAGGGAAATAATACTGTAAACAATAGAACCATGTCATTGAGGATTTTGTGTAGTTTGATGTAGTATTAAATATTTTATTCTATTCTAAAGTTTTAGCATACTTTTAAATAAGAGTCTAATTTCTTTAATCTGGAAAACTATTCCACCTCAATCCCTTACCTAGAAATGGTGACCTGATTCACTTTCTATTTCTACTATTCTCAAGTAGATTTGTAGGTGGAGGAGTTTTTTGTTTGTATGTTTTTTATTTTGCCCAAAGCAGCTTATGAAGATTATCTGCTTGGGCATGTATGTGCTTGGGCCTGCATCAATGAAGAAAATGCCCACAATGATGAAGTCACAGATCCTTAAAGAACTTGAAATATGTTACTCACCACAGTTGGTGGCCTGTGAAAACTCCTAAGTTTGTAGATATAGATAGAGCTAGAAGAAATTTCTAGAAGTTACCTGGTCAAGCCTCTGCTTTATAGAAAGGGAAACTGAGGACCAGCAAGGTTAAGTGATTTGTCCAAGGTCACACAGTTAACAAAACTCGGGTTTGGTCCCATGTTGCCTGACCATGAATCCAGTGTTCTTTCCACTGTATATCACAGCCTCCTGTCCTAGTCACTGCCAATTATAACTAGTTTACCAGATGTACTGAACTATTAGCATAGTACTACTTCCACATTCTTCTGTGGGAACAAACTTTCCAGATACTTTCTTATGTAGCGTCTCTCTTAATTTTGGCTGGCTAGTGTTGGAAAAGTTCTGCTAATTATCTCTAACCTGCATCTCTTGACTATTTGAAGTCAGGTTGCTTGGTGCTTAGTCATGATTAATAAATAACTTTAATATGGACCTGTCAATAATGCCAAGAAAATTTACTTTAGTGGTTGTTAGAAGAGTTCTGGAGATAGACCTTCACAGGGACAATTTTTAAATGGATTATAGAACAAATATAAAAGTCTCGAAGGATTAGAAAGAGAAAAATAGGGCTTTTAGTAGTTTTATAAAAATGTCTTCTAGAGTATGGTCTGACATTTGGGGGGAGGGGTAAGGAGGTGAACACAGTTAGCAGTGTCTAATTTTTTAATAACTGTTGACCATTGGAATGGCGGTGTGGCTATTTGAGGCCAAAGCAAAATATTTTTAGAGCTTCACTGCCCTGTGTACACAGAACAGATTCAAAGTGAGGGAACTGGTGTGAAAGGTAGATGATAAAGATGTTCAGTAGTGGTGGTGCCATAATAATTTATCAATGATGTATCTCTGAAAGGAAATTGATTGCAATAAGCCATTTTATTTTGCATCTGGTAGAATGCTTTCATTTTTGATTCTCTGATTAAGACTTAATTCTTGATGTTGACTTAACTATCACAATCTAATCCAGTTTCTGCATTATAAAAAATGGTGGTCTTTTGAAAGTTTGACATGGTAGTAAAGAGTAAATAAGGCCTTTACTTTTTACAGTACCTGAATTTCTCTGACTAAAAGTTGAAAGAAGTGGAATGAATATTCTTAATACAAATAAATACTTAAAGACATCCATTGCCTTATTCATTTTTCTGGGAAGTAGGTAGCTTATCAAAATGTGTGTAAGGACTTACCTGAAAGAAAAACTTTATTTCAGTTATCAGAGCTGCTTCCTCCTGCTCTATCAGTAGATCTTAAGCGTCTTATTTAAACCACAGGTTTAAGAATATTATGTAATATTTCAGCACCTATTAAGTTTTTTAAGTGTATGTGACCAATTGAATATTTGTCCATAGAGTAGTATTCTTTCCTGGTCTGTTACAAACCAAGAATTTCACCTCTCTATACTTCCCTACATGTACTCTGTTGCTTTAGCCAAACCAGACTATTTGGAATTCCTTGCCCTTCCCCAGTCTCTACCTATGAAATCCTGCTTGCCCTTTAAGGTTTGGATCAAATGACAACTTAGTTACAAAAACTTGTCCATTTTTTTCTCCTAACACCTGTATCCAACCACATAATTCCTGATAATCTGCCTTGTAATGTTTCATATTCTTCTTTGTATTAACTTTGTTTTATACCCCTACTAGATTCATTCATCAGGGATTTGATGCAAGGAACATCATTAATAATTAGGTGGTGGTGATGTTACATATTAGGAAGGCCTTCTCTAGCTTTTCTATCCGTAAGCAAGCCACTTCACCTATTCACTCCTATAAGTTACAAATATAAGCATACCGTACTGTTGATCATTGTTGGTATTACCCTGCAAGACACTTTTTTAGGTATTATTAGAGTCACTTCTAATAAGACCTGAGTTACAATAAATGTTGTGGCGTTTTTGATAAAGAACTTAAAGGATGTACACAATTAACATGAAATGTGAAATTGCAAAAAAGTCCAGGGTGCTGTGTGAGTTCAGAGGAAGGAGAGATTTTCTCCTTTGGTAGATTGTGAACTCCTTAAGTACAGAGACTGTCTTACTCACCTCTGCTTCCTTTCTAGTGCTTTGAACATGATGGACATACATGTTTGTTAAATCGTGAGATGGTATAGCACTTGTAAGAAGATACAAGAAGATCTATAGTTAATGGACCAGAACTATGTCCATGCATAAAAAACCTCTAAGCATAATGGAGAGTACTTTCCCACCCACTAATGAGTAGTAACTAAAGTTAAACTAGAAACTATTTGTGCCTTTGGTATATTTTAATAAAGCAGCCTTATTAACTTAAGTTTGCTTAGGCTTATTTTTTTGTCTTTTAGGATTAATGTATCAGACTCTTGCAGTGATTAAAGAAATAAACTGAAGAGCAATTTGAGAGAAACACTTTTTACAGAAAAATATAACAGAACTTAAAAATTTTTTAATTTTTTTTTCTTCAGTCTTATAGGGCTACCACTTTTGGAAGATATCTTTTTAAAGCATATTCTTTTAGTCAATTATACACAGTTAGTAATTCCTGTTTAGTTAATAAATACCTTAAGGATCTGTGATTTCATTGTTTAGGCATTCCTTCACTAATGCAGATTGAAATACTTTTGTAACTTAGTATAAGGTCTTCAGAAGTTTCAAGGACCTAAATATTCCATTGCCCTCCCAGTAATCTACTGATAAGACCTGTTGGGTTTGGGCAAGCTGATTCTATGACAGAAAACATGTAGCTTATCCCAGGGCCAGTATACAAAGCTTTTCAAACTTGGCAGCACCTGCCAGAACCTGTATTTGAATGGCATCATTTTTGTGAGCCATGGTCCCCTTCCACATCATGATGATGCATCAGTGAAGGATTTTATTTCATCCTTTAAACTCATTTTTATGAACCTGGTTATAGAATCCTGAATTGGAAGGAGTCTCAGGAGTTACTTAATACAGCCCATAAATTCCTTCCCTAATTATATGTGAATATTCCACTCTTGATTTACACACACATTTTTTTTTTTAAACTAGACCTGTGATTTCCACTGGTCATTTTGTAAATTAGGATCCTTCTGAATTTCCTTGAGTGCTCAGAGGTTAAGTGAGTTGCCCAGGCTCACAATCAGAATATATCAGAGGTAGAATTTGTACCAGTGCCTTGCTGACCTGGAGACCAGTCTCTGTCAGTGAGGCCACATTGCTTCTACTGTTGGGACTGCCATAGTTGAATAGAACTAGAGGAAATCCTGGTAGTCAGTTTCTGAAAAATATACTAGCTGTGTGACCCTGGCGAGTTACTTACACACCTCTGACACCCCAGGGAGCTCTCTTTAGACTACAGGTTGCAGAACAGCCTGGTTTCCTTGCTAGGGATTCCCTATATCAATCACATATGTAGACCAATAAAAGAAACAAAAACACCCAACTAAAACCTATGTCAGCTACTGACACACATATTTAGTTTGACTGTCAATACCACTGATAATACCATTTAATAGATGTCCTCAATGATTGAGGGAAATAGGGCCATGAATTTAATCTAAAAGAAGTTTGAACTCTAGAGGAAATAAGGGGGGGGAGGAATCTGTTAACCAGTCTTTCCATAAGGATTGACCTCTTTTCTGAGAACTACCAACAAATTGGGTGAGTCCTCAAATGCTCTATAGCTGTTTTTGATTCAGTCTTTATAATAATAGTATTTTTGTTTTTCTTATATTCTTAGTCATCTGGATGAAACAAATATAGGTTCTTAAACTCGTAGTTTTGTTGCAGATACAGTGGGAATTCTTTCTTAAATAATTATCTGGAAAATCAGCCCCCTGGTAATTAGATGTTAATGGTCTTTTCTATAATTGCATTGCTTTTTTAGACTTAAAAAAAGGTAATCTTGTTACACACTTTAGGAGACATTTCTTTCCATGTAGGCACAGGACCATTATCTTTCCACAGTTCACATCTTAGAGTCCTTAGCCTAAGTGCCACCTTCTCCTGAAAGGCTTTCCTCATTCTCTCTTCCCACAATTATTTTGTATTTGCCTTCATTAGATATATATTCACTTGTGTTCACATTATTTCCTCAACAGGCTATAAGCAACTTGAGGTCGAGAATGGTTTCATTTTTGTCTATTTTTCCAGTGTCAGGCATGTGATAGTTGCTCAGTAAGTACGTCTAGATTATTCTGTCGTTTTGGGGGGGTAGATCAAAACTTGATCCACATATACTAGGGCTAGCAAAGCAATGTGACCTATTTTTAATTCTTATAACATCCTTACTATGACTTCAGGATGTCTGTCCAATTTAAGATTACTCATGACTAAACCAAGATTGTGACTTCCTGTGCAGCTTTTTTTTTCCTTTTAAGGAAAATGAACATTTTTATTTCCTTGCCACTCTTTCTCTTTTGCTTTGCAGTAAGTAGGTACTCATTTCAGAATTCTTGAATGACTAAAATAGCTTTTGGATGCTAATGTATCAATGATAAACTACTTCATTATTTGGCCATCACATTTATTCTTTGGAACTAACTTATTTTTAATGCTGGCAGACAAAATTTTGGAGTTTCAAGATTGTTTTTGATGTGCACCAATAAATTTTGAAAGATAATATTAGAAACACCAATAGATGTTTATATTTAGCTGTCCTCTGGCTCCTGAATGCTGACTGCCATCTTATCTTCACAGAAATGCTGCAGAGATGATATGGATATAATAAGAGCTAGAACCTGTTTTCTAGGACCTCATTCATTATAAAGTAGAGAGGAGGCTCTTCCAAGAAAAGGATTGTGAGCTGGTAACCAGGTTAAGGGGCCAAGTGCCATAACTATCAATGGGAGCTTCACATTCATTCCCTAACAGCTTTGTGTAAGATGGGACAGCAGCTCTACCCCTTGGATAATATTGTAGACTGCCCCTTCTTTCTCCTTCCCAACCAACAACAGCAGCAGCAAGTACACACTTTGTGGTGGGAAGCCATCTTATGATATGACTTGTAGATGAAGTGGCAAGAAATGTGAAATACTTTGTCAGAAAATGTTTTCTGTTGAAAAATTGAGATAGAGGGAGCCCACCATGGCCTAGGTGAGGCCACCCCATTTTACACAAAGAAACCAGACACCATAGCAATTGCTCCTGCCCCAGGATGTAGTGTTTTCCAGGGAACTGTTGCTTAGTGATGATATTATTAGAATTATTGGAATAGTTAAGTTTTCTTCATATATATTTGCTTCATTTTAGCCATTTTTTATCAAAAGCTTTACAAAATGTATCACAGGTATTCTTGCCTTCTTAAGCAAAGAATGCTCCCTAGAAGTAAAACATTTCCTTAATGGCTTTGGGGTCCATGAAGGAGCCGAGCCATGGACCTTGCTAATTGTGGTTAGCTTCCTTCCTGAGAATTCCAGCTTTTCTCAGTGTGCTTTGTCTTTGGGCACAGGAATTTCTCTCACTACTGTTCTAAATTTAACTGATTGAAACACTATAATAAGCCTACTAACTTTTTTGCTCCCTGAACCTTTTTGGTTTGCTTCCAGAGACAACTCTGGTCTAATCCCTAAATTATATTTCTCCACTAATGTTAGTACTACTAGACAGTTGATTACTTCATTCTGACATCTACTCCACTTTTTTCTACCCACCTAAAAATGTATTTTCTAATACTTACTCACAAATTCATTCTGCAAATTCAGAAATGGTTATAGTAAGAGATCAATATGCCCACTGCCACACTGTGACTTTTAAGTTTTCTCATCTAATATTTAAAAGTCCCCCAATTTAGCTATGCCATATGATTCTCTCAAGGCTAAGAATCCACTCAGTGGTAGCTCCCTAAAAAAGGGGTTCTTCTGTACTTCAGTACTGACTTGGGATCCTCCCATCTATGTGTTCTGAACCTAATTTGCCTGTCCTGTGATCTCATGCACACATTCAAACATTCTCTAGATTAACAAACTGTGCTCCATCTACATTATTGCATCGCAAAATTTCACATGCAATCAGTTGTATCAGGGGTTCTTAATCTTTTTTGGTTTGTACTTAAATGACTAGGTGAAGCCCTATGGACCTCTTCTCATGATGTTTTTAATGCATAAAATACATAAGATTACAAAGAAATCTAATTATATTGAAATACACTTGTCAAAAAGGACTCTAGATCATCTTGCCCAGCCGTCCCATTTTACAGTTGAGGAACTTGAGGCCCAGAGAGAGGAAGTAACCTGCCTAGGGTTACATAGACAGGAAATTGTATCATCTCAAAAATATCAGACCATCACCATACTTAAAAAAAATAAGTCGAAAATGTTGTAGGATCATCACTGTTAATATAATTTCTACTGCTGTGCCCTTTGGAACAGAAATGCCTGAGGAGCATGGGGTGTATCAAAATTTAGAGCTGCAAGGGGGCAGCTAGGTGGCGCAGTGAATAGAGCACCAGCCCTGGATTCAGGAGGACCTGCGTTCAAATGTGACCTCAGACACTTAACACAAAAACTAGCTGTGTGACCTTGGGCAAGTCACTTAACCCCAGGTGCCCTCCAAAAAGCCAAAAAAAAAAAAAGAAGAAAAAATTTAGAGCTGCTGACTATAGCCCCTCAGTGCTATGCTTTTTTCATTACTTCATCTGCTTTTTGTAGTTCTCTTTCTTGTTATCAGTGATTGAAACTTCTTGTTCCTTACTATTAATATACCTATAAGTACCAAGACTTTTCTGATCTTATGATTTTGGAAGTAAGATCACCAAGTTTGTAAGAATTGGGTTTTATATCAATTTAATTTAATACCCAATTAAATATTCCTGAGGCAGGGCTCTTTTGAGCAAAATAGATAAGCTTTTATTAATACATGGATTTACTTGTATGGTATCTCTGCTGCTAAGACCTCTTTTCATTTAAATGAGATTTCTGGGATATCTGGATCCCATTCAAAATGTTACTAAGTTATATATAAGTTATACATAGTCAAGGTATCTTCCATAGTTTTGTTTTTTTATGACTTTTTTCTAGCATCTCTGGCATTTTTAAATCTTTTCTATTAGTGATTGTGATGAGGAAATACTTTTTTTTTTTACTTCCTATTCTACCAGGATTTTCCTCCTATCCTTAGAGCTCTGTTCCATGTAGGCTTATGGTCTCTTTGGCTGCAGAACTCTCACTTTCAGCCCACTTTCCCATTTCCTAAAGAGCATGATTTTTAACAGAACTTGATAGGTTCAGCTGATCTCTTTTAAGATCTTTTTACATGTGTACTTCTTTAATGCAAACATCATGACAGAATCCTAATAGTAAAAAGGAGTGTTCAAGTTTTACTTACTGACTCTAATCCTTGGCAGATTTCTTCGGAGCCAGTTTTCTCATCTACATTTTATTTTTTTTTGGCGGGGGGTGGGGTGAGAAGGCTGGGCAGTTGGGGTTAAGTGACTTGCCAAGGTCACATGGCTAGTCAGTGTTAAGTGTCTGAGGCCAGCTTTGAACTCAGGTCCTCCTGACTCCAGGGCTGGTGCTCCATTCACTGTGCCGTCTAGATGCACCTCATCTACATTTTCAATTTAAGTATTAAGGAAAAATTTTTTGTAAACCTTTAAATCATCAGAGTAGCTTTTAATAATATAAATATGTGACTGAATGACCTTTTGTTCTAAGTAGCTGTCATTCCTGTGTTAGCCAGTGCCAGTGATTAAGATGCCACATTCAGGGTTAGCTAACTGATAATCTGAGTTTTAAGTAAGATCTTATGGTTTAGGTTAGTTTTATTTGAGTTCTTCAAAACAAGTCTTATACGGATGAAGAAATTGAGGCTAGGAAGGGTAATTTGCCCAAGGTCATACAACAATAACAAGCTGGCTTTATTTAAGGCTTTGTAAGGTTTGCAAAAACAATTTCTGTATATTATCTCGTTTGTTCTCATAAGAACCTTTCTAGGTGTAGGTGCTTTTATTATTCCCATTTTAGAGATGAACAAACCGAAGCAGAGAGAAGTTAAGTGATTTGCTCAGGGTTGCAGAGCTAGTAAGTTTCAAAGGAAGAATTCAAACACCCAGATATTCATGATTACACATCCAGACAGCACTATCCAATAGTAATAATAATAATGATAGCTAGCATTTATAAAGTGCTTTAGAAATATTTCATCCTCAAGGGAGGGGTAGGTGCTTTTTATTCCCATTTTACATATAAGTAAACTGGCACAGATTGTTTAAATGACTTGTCCCAGGGTCACAGTAAATGTCTTGAGCTCAGGGCTTCCTGAGTCCAACGCTTTATTCACTAATGCCTTTACAACTTCTGTCTTTAATTATTGATTGTTTTGTACCCTCTGTGCTCTGTTCTCATTCCCCAGAGTCACCTTAAGTTTAAAGTTTTAACTTTCCCAAATTTCTTTTGCTGTCTAATCTTAAACTAAGAGGCTTATAAAACTACAGCATTTTTAAGCATCAATTCAATATAATTAGTTACGGTTATGTTTTGGTTGGGATGGCATGTTAATACTGCTGTGTTGTAGATATATTAAATATATTCTGTGAATAATAAATAGTTTACATTTCTTCTGAATACTATTAATGACCTTCTAAAGAAGTTTCCAAAATTCAGACTTGGAAAACTTTAGAGGTATTCATCTCATGGCTATTATATTGGCAAAGATGTTACAAGATGGGAAAATGTTAGTAAGACTAGGGAAGCAGCCATGCTAATTAAATTCACTGTTGGAGGATCTGTGAATTGGTCTAACCATTTTTGAAGACAGTTTAGGTAGAGTGAAACAAACAGAACCAGGACATCATTCCTAATGACTCTTAACAGTGTATTTGAAAAGGAAGGTAAAGTCTGAAAATATGAAAAACCAATGGTAGTCCCATAAAACAGATAATGAAACCTCATTCCCTCTTCACTCCTGAGTGGTAAAGTATCTATGAGATCATAATTTTGTGTACATCATCAAATGTGGTCACTGGTGTTCTTGCTTAATTGTTTTCCTTTGTTACAAGGAAGGATTCAATCTGGAGGAGAGAAATTTTGCCCCTGCAAGAACAGCTATGGTGTCATTACAAAAGGCCTCAATAAAACATCTTTTAAAGTTGGAATTTTGCAACAAAAATTATAAAAATCATTTATATTCTTTGATCTGGCAGTCCTACTACTGAGTCTGTACAACCCAAGGAAATTGTTGAAAAGAAGAAAAGACAACAATATTTTTATTTTTAAGAAAAAAAACATAGCATTTATAGCAAAAGGCTAAAGTAAGTTGTATCTAATGATTGGGGAATGACTGAACAAATCGGGAGATGTAAATGCAATGTTGTGCTATAAGGACAATAACAAATATAATAGGAAGAAGTCGACAAAATGTCTGAAAATGTATTAAAACAGTGATGCAGAGTTAAGAGAAGTGCTTTTCCCTCTGAGATTATTTTCCATCTGCTCTACCTAGTAGAGTGTAGTTAGTTATTTCTCTGTTGTCACCCCTATTAGAATATGAGCCCCTCCAGATTTGGGACAGCTTTTTGTCTATTTGTATTCCACCATATTTCTACCACTTAACATAGCGCTTAACACATCCTAAGCACATAATAAATTCCTGTTAACTGACAAGAGAACACAATATACACAGTGTACACAATATCTATCTTTAGATAAACAAAGACAAGCCCATATTTAATGTATTTTTAATAATTGAAGAAACTGATGGATGTTGAAAATAGTTTATCACTTGAAGACTCTTAAGAACAAAAATACAATGGCAAAGTGGCAAGATCACTTGTTTTGAAGTAAAAAGATTTGGGTTGAACTGTTAGGTGTTATTGACTTATTGACTCTAACTTTAGGCAAGTTACTTCATTGTGCTGGACCTGGGTTTCCTTATCTATAAAATCAGATAGTTTGATTAATCAAATTATTTTCATGGGCCCTTCCTGCCCCAGCTTTATGATTCTATAACTTAAAATGACAGATCATAATAAGCTCTAACTTACTCAAATTAAAACTCTCCCAAAAAATTGTTATAAATTATACCAGTTATCCAATTATGACAAAAAAAGTCAGTCCTATTACATTCCCCTCAAGACTTATATTTTCAGGTATTTCTCTTCTGTGGATGCCTAATTAACTAAACAGTTTAAATTCCTTCCTAATTTAAATATACAAAATACTGTGTTGATTTATTAGGCTCAGATGTTGAAATTGGACCTTTTTTTATTATTAGGTTGTAGGATAATCTTTAGTATCACCCACTGAGAAGGGGGGTGGGCTTCTGGGCTTAGAATCCATTTAAACCGTTTTGCCTCTTCACTGGTTCTTGAATAAGGGTGGGGTCATTGTAATGCAGTGGAGAACAGGTTTAGTCTGTGGAGTCAACCTGGGTTCTGCTCTTAGCTTTTGTCATTAACTGGCTTTTTAATTTCAAGGTCATATAAACTCTCTGAGTCTTAGGTTTCCCAGTTATAAAATAAGAGGTTTAAATTAAATTATCTCTAAGCTTCCAACTTTGATTTATGGTTTGGGGGTAGACGACTTTATAAATAATCTGGGGTGTTTTTGATGCTCCTACCCCAAAGTTTAACTGGGTATGCTGCCACAGATCTTCTAATTTTTTGTCAGTTATTTTGCAGGGAAAATAGAGAGTAGGACCACCAAGGGCATCACAAGATATTTGACTTGAAAGAAATATTTGTCTTCTTTAACTAGAGTGGTCCCACCTCTTGACTGCTTAACAATTTTTTCAGGAAATTCAGCCTGGGATTCCCTAGTTTTAGTCTCCTACGTCACCTGTATCTAAGAGGTTTGGAGCTTAGAAAATTCCTTATGCCATACAAGCTCTATGATCCACTAAAAATGGTCCAGAGACTTCAAGTAAAGTAAGCTTTAAGTGCCAAATGAAATACCATGAATTTGTATGAGCCCATAGCTGAGTACCAGGAATTAGAACGTTTATTCCATATAGACAATTTCATTTCTCAGTTCTCCAGAACTCTACTTTGAAAAAATGAAAATCTTTTATTGAGAACCTTTTTTTTTTTTAAGCAATTGGGGTTAAGTAACTTGCTCAAGGTTACACAGCCAGTTATTTCTGGGTGTGGTTCTAAGTATCTGAGCCCGGATTTGATCCTCCAGGTCTTCCCGACACTGGGGCTGGTGCTCTTACTCGCTGAAGCCACCTGGCCACCCCTATTGAGAACTTCTTAATGTTGCCTTCATGGAGTTAGTGTAGGAAAGGATATAATCAAAACAGTGTTCACTCTCTAGAATCACCATTACTCTGAAACAGATAAACAATTCCTCATAACAGATGACCTTCTGACCAGCCTCCAATCCCAGTTTAATGTTTTTACAAAATGTAGTGTACAGCAGACATTTGCTTTTTAAAAATATTTTACCAGTCAGTAAATAGCATATCCCTTCTGTATGTTGTAAAATAAGCTTTCACTTAATAAGATTTAGGTTAATAGAATAACAATTTTGGTATCCTTATGAATATTTTTTTTGCTTTTTTTGTTTTTGGAGGGCAGTTGGTGTTAAGTGACTTGCCCAAGGTCACACCTCTAGTTTTGTGTGTGTGTGTGTGCGCTGTGTCTGAATCTGGCTTTGAACTCAGGTTCTCCTGATTCCAGGGCTGGTGCCCTATTCACTGCGCCACCTAGCCACCCCCTCAATGAATATTTTTAATGGAAATCTATATACAAGAGTGAGAACAGATTTTTTTTTCCATATTTCAATAGAAGGGAAGAGAACTTTTTTTTTCAAAATTGAGTACCACTGACAACAGAAACAAATTAAGCATTTAAAATGAAAAGTAAGTTTTCATTTTAAAGAGCATTATACAAGATGTTGCATTTATTGTGATAACTAAAATAACTTTTGCATTGTTAACCTTGCAGGTTAACATGCAGGAACTAAAGCTGTTGATATTCAAGTGGTTTTCTAAAATCATATTTCTTCATATGGCATAGACATGAGTATTTGCAAGAGATAACTTCATTTTTATTGGCTCTTTGACCCCTATCTAGAGAGGTATATCCCTTATAACAAAGAATAATTTTTATAAGAGGGAGGGAAAAAGTTTTTTTTAGCAAATTAAATCAACACATAAATGTATCACTGCCATGTAGGCAAAAGAGGAAGGGAAAGTGTCCTTACATTTGGGACCCAGCCTGGTCTTTACAATTTTGCTACACTTAAGTTTCCATTATTTTGTGATAGCTGTTCTTTCTTTTACATTGTTATAGTTGTTTTGTATGTAGTTTCCATGACTCTCCTTATTTCACCAATAAGTATTTATTAAACACCACTGCCTTTGTGTAAATTGATGGATACGGTGGCAAAAGGCAGGATTGATATCTGGACTTAACTATTTTAAACTAAATGTTCTTTTCACTATACTGGACTCTGTTCCCTAGTCTCTTCCATAACCCATTCCCTGATCCCCATGGGAAAAATCTAAATGTAACTTTTATGAAATGGGGAATGGATTTTGCCCTCAGAACAGGGAGCCACATAGGAGATACAGCTTGTAAGCAAAAACTGGATGGTTGAGCCTTAATTGAAGACTTGGCAGGATGTTTCTCAGAAGCTAAAGTGTCCTTTTGACACTTAAATTAGTGTAAGGAATTTGTCAGTAAAAAAAAAACAATTAGTTCTTTAGATTGAATTAATATTGGGGGGGGGTTGCTCTCTGGTATGCAAAGATCATATTTATTATAGGTGTCCTAGGGGAGCTATTAAAATTACACTGCTGCCTTTGTTTTGAAAGGAAATTCTTGATTTAGAATAAAATGTGTATTATACATATATATAGTCTTAGCATTGTACATGTTTATGAATTTGAAAATTTGTCATTACATGTATTACCACTTCAGTATATTGAGAAATTTTGTGATTTAAAAAAAAATTAACCTAGTTCTTGTATTATCAATGTAATTTGCCTTTATTTCCTTTCTAAAAGAACTCTGAAAAGGTAAAATGTTCCTAGTAGAGTTTTAACAGTGACTTTGAAGCCTTATGAAGGAAAGTTCTCCCCCTTTGCCTTTCTCCTCACATATCTGTCCGAATCAGCACCTTATGTAACCTAAAGAAATTCCTCTTGAGGAAAAGGTTGGGGAACCCTTCATTAATCATCTGAGCCTTAAAACACTAGTGAAATGTATTAGGTAAGGAAGTTTTCAAGGAGGAACTACTGTATAATTTATAAGAATGTACTATATTTGACATTTGGAGAACATGGAACCACATACCAGATTTATAACTTAAGTCTAGGAAAGGCTTATGGCAAATAAAAATGCCAAATCAGATACTCTCTGTACAGACTTTCAATTAGTTTTTTTATCTGGAAGGTTTTTCTTAATCAAGGAGGCACTTGCCCGTTTTATATATGACATGTTTTTCATAATTTTTAAAAGCTTAATTCTGAGATTATAGATCTCTGCTACCAGACTTTGATCACATTGATGAGCCATTAAGTAGAACCCATAATTGTTTTTGTGGTTTTTTTAATTGGGCTAATATGTAAATCTCTGCTATTGATAGCATTTAGAGAGACAGAAGAATTATTCTGTACCTGTTGTTTCCTTCACAGAGAGCTAGTGGCATCTGACAAAGAACCATGATACCTGGCTGAAACTCCAGGATGGAAGTAATGCACAAGTCACTTTATAAAAGCCCAACACTGTAAATCGTACGTAACAGCTATATGCAAACTAGTAGTGAAAGTTAATATTTTTAGAAAGAAAATCTTTATCTGGCACTTTGTGGCCTAGTAGTTACTAATGAAGTAGCTATTTCACATATCATTAGAATCTACAGAAGGCAGAGGAATAAGCAGTAGCACAGATCCCACAGAAGTGTAAAATGATTGGTGGGGGAGGGGAGAAACAACATTTACAAATATTATATCTCCTTTTTCTATGCCAGTCTAAGATTATTTCTCATCTTTTAATCCCCATAGTCACCACTTCCCTCCTCCTAACAGTGGTACCCTAAAAGTAAAAAACCATAAAAAAATTCCTAATCAAAAGCTGTTTAAAAATATACATGTGTATGTGCGCGCGTGTGCATTTAGTGGTGAGCATTTTTCCAGGGAAGTCTACTTAATAAAATCTTCTGGCTGTCATTCATGTTGGCTAATAAGGATATGAAAGAAAAGTTCTGAAATATAAAACTGGAAAAAATTATATTGTTAATCTCTAACTCTGGGCTAATTGTCATCATTGATTAGTGAAAGTAAACTATAGGAGAGAGGAATTAAAAATTTAATTTGTGAAATTAATTTGGATTATGGGAAAGATTATTTTCCCAGTAACTAAGACTATGTTGATAATATACAGTGGTAGAAATTATTCCTTACTTTTGTCCAGCAGACATTGTTAATTTTATAATGAAACAAACTCATGCATCATAAGGTAACAGTTCTAGTGCTATATTTACTATATGATAACCACCAAATGAGAACTCTGAAGTTGCTGCCATTTCCCCCTTGTGGCTGGGTTTGGCTTTTCATGGTCCCTGATGTCATCTAACTGTGCCCACCCAGTTAACTTCTGGTAATTTCAGCTTAATCTTTTTATCTAGGTTTCAGCTGGGCAGAAACTTTTAGAGGGACATTCCTATTTCAGCATATATATCTGCTGATGCTTTATTGAGTTCTTTTATTTAAATATTCTAAAAACTAAGCGTTAAGTATGTATATTTCTTCTTTTGTTTTTTGTTTTTGTTTTTTGGAGGGCAATTGGGGTTAAGCAACTTGCCCAAAGTCACACGGCTAGTTTTTGTGTTAAGTGTCTGAGGCTGGATTTGAACTCAGGTCCTCCTAACTCCAGGGCCCGGTCTGTGCCACCTAGCCGCCCAAGTATGTATATTTCTAATAATTCTCTTCCAATTGATTTAAATTTTATCCTTTTTTGAAGAAACAAAGGACAATGGTATAAACTATATGATAAAAAGGGAAAAAAACACACTTTAAAAGTTTTTAACTTTTAACACCGAATTTCTTTGTTTTGATAATTTAACAATTTGACTAATAGTGAATCCGGAGTGCTTAATTTATATCATATCTGGCATAATTTTAATGGTATATTTTTCCAGATCACATGAAGAAACTCATGATCAGGCCATATACATTTTAAGCAGTATTTAAACATATTGCCTGCTAGCTATTAATATTTTTAAGGCAGTAATGCAAAAAACAATTTATAATTTTATTTTGATTTTTTAATTATTTACACAAAAATGGTACCTTGATAGTTGTCGAGTCTTGTAAGAACTGGTATTTAATTAAATTATTCTCAAGATGTAATGTAGATTAAGGCATACATCTCAAAACCCACCTTTAGATTTACATATTTGATGGTTGCTCTCACCTTTAATCTTCACTTAAATGAAAAGAATATACTTTTATGTTACCATCTGGATTGAAACATTGCTCAGAGTTTGGCCTTATAGCCAGGAATTTCAGGTGGTTATGCTATGTTGGTCTACTACTTCATGTGTGCTAGCTAATTTAGGTGTGTTTAAAACTTGTTTTGCTAGAAAATATCAGAATATACAGGTTTCTTTAGCTAAATGGTTTTGTAATAAATACATTTGACTTCAGATTATCACAAGACCTTAGCCTAAAAGGGCCAAGGTCTTCCATTGCATCCTGGGCCCTCTCCAGCTGTCCTGATGAATATCTGGCCACTGGACCCAGATGGTTCTGGAGGAAAAAGTGAGGCTGGTGACCTTGCACAGCCCTCCCTCACTCAAAGTCAACTGCAAGTCATGTCATCTTCCTGATGGCATGGTCCTCTTTGAGAACGAAGGACAAAATATAGCAATTGCATGCTTAGTGCCTATCAGGTTCTGCATTGTAATTCCTGGTTTTAAAAGGGCAACACAAGTTTCTGCTTTAGTGATAAATAAATAAATAAACAGATTACTAAAGTTACATTGTGAGAATACTCAAAGCTTTATCACTAATTGGTATGTTGGTGAAAGTATCTCTAGTGAACCAGGGTAACTTGAGATTTATAAAACCTTTGATAGGTGCCAAAGGTACTGATGGTATCACAGTAAATTTTTCATAGTTTTCAGTTAGTACTGCAATAATAAAGTGTCACTAATTCAGATTATGAATAGAAGTAATGTCAGTTTCTTAAATAATTACAGGTTTGTCATTTTGAAGTATTTTATCTTGTTAAAGATTACCAATTAGAACCTGGTCCTGGTTTTTCAGTGAGCTTGCTGCCAGACCTTTTGGTGAATCATTTAACCCCTTACTTAGCCTCAGTTTCCTCATAAAAGAAATTCATTGTATTGACTACCTTAGCACATTGGATGTTCAGAGATGGAATTTCCCTCTACCAATTTAAATTACTCTTGTTTTTGATTTAGTGAATTTGTTCTCAAGTTATATAGGACCTCTTTCAGGGCATGAATGAGATCAAAACAATTTTCATAATAATAGTAAGATGTTTTTTAAATTTCTAATATGGTAGATTTCAATAGACAATTCACATAAGCAAAGCTCATATGTAAAGAGATCCTGAGACCAAAAAGTATTACCACAGCAGACTTAGTAGGTAAATCTGAGTTGCCTGAGGCACAGAAAAGTGAAGTGATGTACCCAAACACAAAGCTAATAAGACTAAGGTACAATTTGAACCCAGGTCTTTTTGATTCAGAAGAAGGTATTCTATCTGCTTTTTTAAGTTGCCGCTTTTTTTAATTAGACTTAAATATCATTTATATAGCTTATTCTTTTAGCTATTACAAATTTATGGTGTTAACTTTATGACATAGAAGTTGTAAGAAGGATTACTTATAATTAGCATGTGATTTCTCTAATTCTTGAATGTCTGAGCTATTTTTAAGTAATTAAAGTACTTCCTTTTCTCTTCACAAACCTCTCCTACCTATATATCTTTATGTGTATAAGCCCTTTTATAAATGAATTCCAAATTAATGGAAGTGGAATAATGAGTTTTTACTGTGTTCTTAACCTGAGTTGTACTTCACAAATGCCTACTACATATGACTACTGTAGGTCAAATTCTGTCACAGTCCCAAGGAGCTAACTATTTTATTTTGTTTTTCTCCTAAAAGTTGATAATCATTTGGGCTTTGAAATTTTATGAAGAAACATTATTTTTATAAAGCTTTACTATTTCTAGAATTTGCAACTTGGTGGATGAGTTACAATAGCATATTTCTAGAACTCATTAAACAAGCTTTGTTTCTGCTTGATTGTATATTAGCTACTCTCTTTGTCTAAATATTGAAGAGATAGAAGAGGAGTAGAAATCTTCAAGTGTGTAGATCCACTTTTTAAAATTCTACTATTAGGGCAGAGAGTAGTAGTTAAATATGAAATTGCCATAATCTTAAACAATAATAGCCAGTAGTGCTTGAATTTGAATGCCATCTGTATTTTCATGTGAAACACCTACCCTGCCTAGAAATCTTGTCAGCCTGGATC
This sequence comes from Petaurus breviceps papuanus, assembly GCF_028583685.1. NCBI lineage: Eukaryota > Metazoa > Chordata > Mammalia > Diprotodontia > Petauridae > Petaurus > Petaurus breviceps. The sequence goes on along the minus strand of NW_027187298.1, from coordinate 9,505,872 downwards.
AAGATAAAAACTAGAATCTTAATTTCTAGTTTAAGCCCAGAGGAGTAGCTTTGTCCCTCCAAAGTTTAATTCAGCTTTATTTTTCTCATCTGAATTCATGATAAGAGTATAAAACAACTCACTTGAATAGCAACTTTGCATCAGTTTTGGTCTGGTTATCCTGTGCAGACCCCAGCCCTGATAACATCATTTTTATTATCTCTTTTGCCTAGAACATTGCTCAACTTCAAGTGCTTTTGACTGTAAAGATGATTAATTTTTTTTTAAGGCTTTATCTGAAGACTTTGGAGTTGTATTTGTATGTGTTTTTTAATTAATCAACCCTGCCCCCCCCCCAAAAAAAAACAAACCCCCAAATCAGGCATCTCTTGCAACTTCCTAATTTGTTAAGATGTAGGAAGTGTTATTTTTCTGTTATTTTCTGCCTATTTTCCTCTGTTCTGGATCCATCAGCAGGGTGTTTTGAACTAAATTATAATTCTAACTTCGAAATAGTGTAATATGTTACGATGTTGGCTTTGGAACCAGAAGATGTTTGCCACAGGCAAATTAGTACAAAGATTGCCAGGAGAATAAAATAATAGCAAAAGCAAATTGATCCCTGCCTTCTAAAAATTTGCTATATAGTGATGGGCTTAGTATCACTGTTTAGTTATTAAGTAAAAATAAATATACGGCACACAGAAACATGTATTGTTATAAATTGTTGCATTCAGGTCAATAACTTGTAGTGACATCTAGCTGTATTGGTATGATATTTTTCTTTCAGGAATTGTTGGATAAATTTTTAATAGCCAATGCGACTAATCCAGAGAGCAAGGTCTTCTATCTGAAAATGAAGGGAGACTACTTCCGGTACCTTGCAGAAGTAGCGTGTGGCGATGACCGAAAACGTAAGCGTGCTTGGTTTGAGATGTTACTGATACTCTTAAAACAACTTGCAATTTAGCTAGAATTTGGGACTGTAAGGAATATTCAGGCAAAGATCTAGACTCTGCAGTGCCCCAAATAATAGGGAAGGATTGGGTGAAAAAGGCACAAAATTTATGGTGATAGATTATGGAGTCTGTGAGGAAAATATAATGACCTTTCTCTTCCTTCTCCATTCTCCTCCTTCTGAACATTGCAAGTCCAAGGATCATAGGTTGTGGGTATTCCTTGCACCATACAGATTACAAGGTTTGTTTCAGAGAATGACTGTATGTGGAAGAATTCGTTCCCTGTAGCCAGCCTTGTGATGAACCTTTTAATGGCCCTTTCTAAAACTGAAGAGCTATACGACCCAAGAGGATCCACTATAATTTAAATCTTAATTTTTTTCCCTACCTTTCATTAAACTAAACCAAACACAGGACCAAGATGATCTTTATATATAATAAATGCTAATTGGATTAATTTTAATTTCTACTGTATTATTGAATAAAGATTATATTTTAAAATTAAAACTAGAATAGTATTATCTCCTAAGAGAAAGGTTCCTCCCACCAAAATGTGAGCACGTGTGTCAGAAGATGCAACATAACCTGGGTAAGAATTTTCAATCTTTTATTTTTTTCTCTCCCTTTACAGAAACAATAGATAATTCCCAAGGAGCTTATCAAGAAGCATTTGACATCAGCAAGAAAGAGATGCAACCTACACATCCAATTCGCCTGGGGCTAGCTCTTAACTTTTCTGTATTTTACTATGAGATCCTTAATAACCCAGAGCTTGCCTGCACATTGGCTAAAACGGTAAGGTTGTTTGTTCAGAAATTGTAGACCTTTTGAAATGTTCATAAAGTTAATTTCAGATGTTTTGTAGAAATACTTCAAAGGCTTTCAGTTCCTTCCATTTTTTCTTCCCTGCATCTCCCCTAAACATACACACATTTCCCCCTAAAATCCCACATACACAAAACCATTGATTTTTTTTTTTAACTGTTTATTTTCTATTCCCATACCTTTTGATTATAAGCATCAGGATATTTCTGAAGGCTAATTAAAACAGTTAGTTCCTAATTAAGCCTTCAGAAGCTCTGAAGGAAATAGTTTTTCTATAGTTTGATTTTAAAATCTTGGAAGTAATTTCTCATATCTTCTGTAATGCCTGTATTTTATTAGTAAGATGCTTCCTGAGTAAGAGGAAGTAGACTGTTAGTGACTAAATTAGTTCACATTGGTCCAAAATGGGCTAATAAGGTGATATAATATGGTATAACCTCTAGAAGTAATAAGAAATACTTGTTTCCGAACTGTAGAAGAAACAGTATAGTTATATTAGAACTATAAGTCAAACTCAATTGGTTCAGTACTAACCATAGTCTCTGAATAATCTTAACTTTCATGTACATTGGCAGTTTTAAAATAAAAATATCTGAAATTTACAGCTTAAAGGATCTTTATAAGTACAAATATTTACTGTTTTCTTATTAGGCTTTTGATGAGGCTATTGCAGAACTTGATACACTGAATGAAGACTCCTACAAAGACAGTACTCTTATCATGCAGTTGCTTAGAGACAACCTAACAGTAAGTTTTTTTGTTGTTGTTGCTTACCATTCCCTATTCAGAATAAAAGTATTAAGGAAAACTTGATCCTTTTCCTAGTTTTTGGAGGCATTATACTGATTTAGGTAGGTGGGTTAGCTTTGGGAAAAAATGGTAGAACTCTAGTAAGCAACTACCTGGGGGGAAAAGTGAATTGAATATTGAGTATTGCATATTTTACTTTAATGTAAATAGCAGTAAAGTTGTCTTTTAACAGTATTAGGATAAAGTAGTCATTTATAGATTTTCATCTTCCATCCTACAAGAATTTATTCTGCAGTAAGATTATTAAAATTCTTTCCTCGGTCATATCTTTGGATTGGTGTTAAAACTACCTCTAAACTTGATAAATAATAGCTAGTTACTTATTTTAAGATCTTCTCTGTAACATTGCTATAGGGGTCTATATTTTCTCATGGTAGTGAGCACTTGCAGTGTGGTACATAGAGATTTCGGACCTTGTTTCATCAGTTCTGCCTTTGGGACATATTGATTGTGTGACTCGGGGCAAGTTGATCACTTTTCAGTACCCTGTACAACTCGAAAGACTATATCTAAGTTGCAGAGACGATGCTGGCTTGTATCAGGAGAGGGAGTTCCTTCATCTGAGAGTTATTTATACCAGTGAAATCATAGATCTGATCCTTATCCCCCATATAATTTTATCTATGTTCTTCTAGGCTGACTTTGAAACATAAAGAGAATGGGAACTTGTTAGTAAGACAGAAAATTATTCAGTTATTTGGGGGTTGTAAGAGGTAAAGTGTAAATTGAGAACTTAAGGGGATTTTACAGTTAAGAGTGCAGTTTTATACATCAGTGTTCTGGGTCAAAGCAGAAATAACAAAGGGTATTGATGTGATTTTGAGAGAGGACAATCTAATAAAATTAAGGTAGATCTTCCAGCCTTAATGAAATTGATTGTACAGTTATGTTTTGATTAAGTAAGAACATACAATTGGGGTGTAAACTAATGTTGCTATTAAACCAAAACCTCCTTTTGTCTCTCTGTGTGTCACTTTTTAAATCTGTCCTTTGCTTATTAGAGACAAAATATGAAGATGATAATTGGAGATGAAAGTTGTCTTGAGTCGTATAAATCCTGTTGTAAATGATATGCTTAAAAACATTTGACATACCACCTCAAGCTTTATTTAGCTTAATTAACTTCAGTAGAAGATTCTTTTACTGGCATCTTATAACTTTAAAGTTTGTTTTTTGTGTGTTAAAAACCTAGTTAAAAAAAAAAAAACCTAGTTAAAGTTTGTGTGTTAAAAACCTAGAGAATAACTTAGAAGTAAAGGATAGAATCAGTTTGTTTTGTATGACCCAAAGCCTAAGACTGGAGAAATTTTTTCAGGCTCTAAGTAATCATACATGATTTTCAATACATTAGGTAACGGTATTTGAGTAAAATGCCCTTTGTTATACTTCATCAGTAAGCCTGTTCATTTTGATAAAGTGGGGAGGATAAGCAGGGAAATTGGATATGTAGTTGACTGTTCTCCGTCAGATATGAGGTATCTATAATTATTTAGGAAGGGAGTGCCAGAGGATGCTGTTATAAGATAAAAATGAAGTTAATAACGATTATCATTCCTGCCAACATAACTGCTATGTCCTTAATGTGCCCTGGGTCTGAATATGAGTCTTTTTTTGTTTGTTTTGTCAAGTTAAAGCGCCAACAAACATTTTTATAAACGGAAAGTAAAGAGAATTGTATGAAAAACTGATTGTTAGTTTAAAGTATAAGTTTAATATGTTCACATCAAATTGCCCTGGTTGTCCCTTTTTAAATTTCTTTCTGCTTTCTTCTGATTCTTTAAAAACGCCTTTCATCAGTATTCTTTTCTTCTTTATGTTTGTTTCACTATCATTTATCTCACTAGTCCCATTCCCTATTCCCCCTAGCACCCCTTCCCACCAAATAAGCCCCCCCTTGTAACAAGTAAGTATTATCAAGCAGAACACATCCACACTTGACTGTGTCTGAAAATGCATGTCTCATTCTGTACCTCTAATCCATCACTTCTCTGCCAAGAGGTGGGATTTTTCAACATTGCCCTCCTTGAACTAAATGCTTCCGATCTCTTTGCCTACAAAAAAAAGAAAGTAACTTTCTTGTGGCTGTAGTGTGTGTTGTGTGCATGGACATTGCACGCATGCACACACAGTGCTTTATACATAGATCTTCATAAATATTAATTGAATGTTTATAGTCTTGTTTGATAACAGTTAATTAATAAACTGATTAACTCTTTAAGTGTTTGGCCTAATGCTAGGTGTTGTGGGGAATACAGAGGTAAGTATAAGGCTTGGTTGTTCCCTTCAGAGGGCTAATTAATTAGTCTGTTTGAGGAGACAATCGTATGAAACAGTGATGTTACATAAAAAATAAATAATTAAATGTTAAATTATACTGCAAGTTGTGAAGAGAAAACACCCCAGGACTGAGCTTTGGAAAATTTCTATGGTTACAGGAACAAGAGGAAGAAGGGAAACTGTTGCAGGAAATAGACCCTACTTGTGTATGTTTTGAAGGTAGAAGGGTAGAAGCCCTCAGAGTTGGGAAAAGTTTGCTTTACAGAAAATTACTTTGTAATTAATGCTTCTATTTCTGCCATACTGGTCTGGCGTAAACATGTGCCCAAGATACCTCCAAAGCTTACAAGAGATATTTAGGTAAATTGCACAGGAAAGTTAAATAAGTTCTCACTATTTCTCAACAATTAATAAAAGCTTAAGTTATTATTATTATTTTTAATATATTGAATGTTAGTTAGAAACGTCTTACAGATGATCTCATTCATTTTCCTGGCACTCCCATGTAAGGATCTGTTCTATATAATCATCTTTGATATAAATTATGATTAAGTTATTTTTCACTTGGTCATGTCAGGAGGCAGAGAGCTCACTGCTTATAAGATGGAGCAGTTCTTATATAAAAGAAACATTTTTTTTTGCTCTGTGCCCCCAACTTCTACTGCTGATTTTAGCTCTCTGACACTGCACGAAACAAGGCTATATCCTCTTCTGTATAACACAGGAGCCCTTCAACTATTTGAGCACAGTGGTAACACTAGTGGCTAGTTTTTAAAATGTTCTGTTTAGCCTAATTAAATTTTTTTCACATTTGTTTTTAAAGCAAAAGGATCAAGTTGGTTAACTGGATGAGAATATTAAGTTTCAGATGATACCATATTCAGTGATGGCATGCTTTATAGTTGAGCATAACTTTTAAGCCAAAAGATTGATACTTTTGAGATGTTCATGTATAGTACGGTACAAGTAGGTTTATAAAAATTAATTTAAGAACCTATTTAGTAAGATAACTTATCACCAGATCTATAATATTTACTATGTTAAGAGATTTGGCATGATAATTTAATGTATCTAGAAATAACCTAATGTGATTTTTTTCTTTCTAGTTATGGACATCAGACAGTGCAGGAGAAGAATGTGATGCTGCAGAAGGTGCAGAAAATTAAAAGTCATACAGGGTGTCATCTTCCTTTCTCTCAAGAAACCTTTTTACACGTCTCCATTCCTTATAGCTCCACTTGGATTTCCTATAGCAAAGAGAACCCATCCATGTGTATGGAAATCAATTGTTTATAGTCTTTTCACACTGCAGCTTTGGGAAAACTCCATTCCTTGATTTGTGTTTGTCCTGACCTTCCTGGTGTGCGGTTACTGCTGTAGAAAAGTATTAATAGCTTCATTTCATATAAACATAAGTAACTTCCAAACACTTATGTAGAGGACTAAAGTGTATCTGGTATTTAAAAATCTGAACCAGTTCTGCAAGTGACTGTGTTTTGTATTACAGTGAAGATATGAAAATGTAGTTAAATACAACTCAAGTGTTTTACATAACTTCCCCCCCATCCTCCCATATTCCCACCTTATTTTTCAGGGTTTTCCTTTAACCAAACAACTTTCACATGCTCTTATATGTTCCTTTTAAGGAGGAATCCAGAAGTATTAGGTCAAATGGAATCAAGTTTGGCATTTTAGAGTTAGGGATCACAACTGAAATATGCCTACTGTAAAATAAGTCCTGTAACAGCACGAAGTTTTCTTACTCTTCAGTTGCTGCTGTTTCATTTGACAATTTCCCTGTCTCAATAAAAGTTCACTCACACCTCCTGCCTTTGTAGTTCTGGTGTCCACTTTACTATGTAATAGAAGTAGCATGTAACTACCAGAATACAAATGTTGCTTTTTGGCAAATTAAAGTGCATGTCATTTCTTAATACACTAGAATGGGGGAAACCATTGGAAATACACGAGTCCAGGCCTAACATTTTTAGTACTTTTCCATGCAGATTTGTGCACATGTAAGAGGGTGTCACGTTTGTCCAGTGATCGTTACTTAGAAAGTTTGGACCACTATTGTGTGTTGCTAATCATTGATTGTAGTCCCAAAAAAGCCTTGTGAAAATGTTATGCCCTATGTAACAGCAAAGTAACATAAAATAAAATTACATTTTATAAACCATTTATTCTTGCCTTGTAAGAATTGCATACCATTCTTTCAAAGACCAAATGAATTATCTCACAGACTACTTTCATCTTTAAAGCTCTTTGACCCCAAAATAATGCTTTGTATACACAAACTGCCCCCACATACCTACATTTGATGACACTTGCCAAGTGGAGGACTATTTGTCTTTGTGAAATTGACAAAAATTACTGCTTTAGAATTCTATAACATGAAATGTTAAAGTATATGGGGTTTTCTTCCTCCTTACTGTTCCCAGTACCTGGAACATAAGTTGGTTCTTAATAAGTGCTTTTTTACTTTTTCTGGAAAACATGGTTAAATGCAAATTATATCTGTTTCAATTGATCTTCTTGGCATGATTCTGAGGCCTTACACCAACCTTGTTATGGTGCCCGGAACTGAAGAAAATACTCTAAATATGGTCTAAATTTTTTTTTCCTTTTTTCGAGGGGGGAAAGTAGGGCAATTGGGATTTTTATGTGTGTGTTAAGTGTCTGAGGCCAGATTTCAACTCAGGTCCTCCTGACTGCAGGGCGGTGCTCTATTCACTACACCACCTAGCTGCCCCTGAAATTTTTTTTTCTTTTTAGGAACCTCTGTTCTTAGTACCTAGTTATGGGGGGAAAATGTGGATATTCAGCATTAAGTCTAGCACAGAGAATTGTAGTTGATTCTAGGGGAGATAGGGTTAAGTTCTAATTTATTTCTTTTTTCCACTGATTTCAAATTAATTTTTCAAAACAGATTAGGTTAGTCCCACAGCTAGTTTGTCATCATTTGTTTTACCTTAGTTTTGGGTCTCAGAACTAATAGTTTGTAGTAAACAGCAATTTTGGGATCACTGGATACTGCCAGAAGTAGAAATGGGACTTTTAACATTTTATCAGTTATCTTTGTTGTAGCATCCATTTCATCATTCTAAATATTCTAGATTTTTATGTCATCAAATTATTGTTAAGGATCAGTTATAAACCTGTTGTCTGTCTCCTCTACAATTTGCTTAAGAGCAGGTTAGTACTTGGTTAAGGGAAAACCAGTACTGGACTTAATTCTCAGTGACATTAATTATGTTTCAAAAGTCTCATTTTTCTGAACTAAATGGCATCTATAAAGGCCCTTCCAGTTCTGAGATTCTGTCAGTCTACTACCTCCTAAAGCAGAACATTAAATTTTGGGGCAGTTGTTAGGAAGTTCTCCCTCCCACTACCTTACACCAAGCTGAAATCTGCCCTAAGACTTGAATTCACCATTCCCGGCATTCTTGAGTCCAAGCCAAATGAGTTTAATCCCTTTCCATTCCCTTGCCATTATTTATGTATGGTTTTGTCATAAAGATGATCTTTCTGGTAGCAAAGCATTCCCTGGTTAGATTTGAGATTTGGACCAGTATGGAACTTAATTTGATTATTTTTAAGTACCTGTAAGGGTTATGGGATTTAAAGATCTTCCATGCCCCATTGGACTTGCTGAAGTGGCAGGAAGGGGTGGGGCAAGAGGAAACAAAGGCCAAGCTAGAGTTCCTGCAGTGATGGGCAGTGGCGCCGTCAGCGGTAGCAGCAGCAACAGCCGTAGCGGCAGTGGCTGAGGTGGAGGTGGAGGTGGAGGCACAAACCCCTTTTTGAGCCAGCCAGAATTTCTGCTAAGGATTGCTGCTGAGGACTGCCAGGGGTCGGAGCGGCTAGGAGCACACTTCCTGGACGCTGAGTAGTTGCTGTGAGTGGGGAGAGGAGGACCTTTGCCTGGGGTAGCCTGTTCAGTTTTAAAGGCATGAGAATGTGAGTGCTTTCTACTTTATCTACCTGTGCCAATTTCATAACTACTCTGATGGCTTTGACTTTCTGGTTTTGGGACTCAGTCATTTGGTATTTTAATAAATGTTCTAGCTTTATCTCCCATATGGAGAACCTGGTATATTTTGTGATTAATAACCACATCAGTATATTTATAATTGCCATAGGTATTGTGAATATTGCATTGCTGATATAGTCCCTAATATATTTTCATTTTAAATTTGCAAAGCATTTTTAGGGTATTATAGAAGAGAGATTGCTTTGGGAGTATAGGTTGGATGAGGCCCTTAACTTTTTGTGTCGTGTGCACCTTCAGAAAAAATGTTAAGTGCATAAAATACATAAAATTAACAAAGAAAACCAAGTATCTTAACATAAGATGTGTTTTTTCCCCAACAAGTTTATGTACCTCTGAACCCCTGGACAAGATGGTCATAGAAGTTCTGTCCAATTCCGAAACACTGGGGTGTTTCAATACAGTTTTCTGTTAAGTACTGAATTTCAATGTAATCTATATTGAATAGCCTCAGATTTTATTTATGTGTGGAATATTATTTCCCACATACAGTATTTACAGTGAATTTCATTTAGCCAAACTGATTATGACATCAAATCTGGAGTTGAAGGGAACTTTAAATCTAGTTCATTACTCTAATTTTATAGATTTAGCGGGCATAAACAAATAGTCTTCAGTTCAGAATCTTGAAGACCTGCGTCTAATTATTATTATTATTTTAGTAAATTTGATCTATGAAGTTTGGATTCAGTTAAAAGGCTACACTTGAAGATTAAAGGGCCGTGTGTGGCCTTGATGCTGCAGGTTTCCCACCCCTGATAGTCCAAACTTCTCATTGTATAAATGAGGAAAGAGGTCTAGAGACCTTGTAATTTCACCTAGATAAAGATAGGTAGCAGTGCTAGAGTTGTAACCAAAATCTTTAAACTTTATAAACTATAAATAACTTTAAATCCAATGCCTTTCCCCCTGCACATTCACAGGAATGTGATGGTGTATGTATTTTGATGGATGTGTAATAGTGTAGGGTGGATTTTGTATCCAGTATGACTCCTTTCTATTTCCTGTAAAGTCCACCCAACATTTTCAAGGTCAGCCTTCATGGGTCTTGACACTACCAGGAAATGTGGGCCAGTCATGTCGTGAGAGTTCCAAATGTTCTGCACATTTGGAACTCTCATGACATGACTGGCCCACATTTACTGGTAGCACACCTCTATATCCTTTATGTTATTGGTAAAATGTGCCTACTTGTGTCTGCCATGTCCTCACTATTGTTTGCATAACAGCACTTTAGTTCTTAGGATACTGTGGCATGAAAAGATACGGACCTTAGATGTGGAGGGAAATTTGAGGTTATTAAAAGCACTATTAACTACCCAAAAACAATCTAGCCTACTCTAATCCAGGTTCCTTCCATTTCAGTTAGAGTTATGTAATGATGAATTTAAATGGCTTTTAAGTTGTCCAAAAGACTCCTTGTAGTCAGGACAATAGATAGATATTCTTCATCCACTTGGTTTTTTCTGTGTGCATAAACAGTATGAGCTCTTTAAGTGAATATAGATCTCACTGAAGAGATTGCCATGTTCAAAAGCCTTATGCAGTCAGCACAGTGTCATCTGCAGCAAATAACACCTGGAATATTTCACTGTAGGGCATCCCTTTTACATTTGGACTTGCCTGTTAACCTCTATGATAGTAGAAAATGGCCTTAGTCAACGTTTCTCCCAATTTTATGCCTTTCTTGGTAAGGCTTGTTAAAAGATGTAAAGTTTATTCCATCTGAAGACTGAATGTCTTTCAAGTTTGGTTGGATGCATAAATTTTGTTTAGCTGAAGTGGAGCATTGCTCTTCAGGAAATGAAGGAGTTTAGAATTTAATCAATCTATCAGGCTGAATTATAGCCAGCTGACTGGTTGCAAGGGTAGGGGATCTGCAGCCTCAAGACCACATGTGGCCATCTAGGTCCTTGGGAGCGGCCTTTTGACTGAGTCCAAGTTTTATAGAACAAATCCTTTTATTAAGGGCCATATTTGAGGATCTGCATTCCCCAGTTTGGTAGTGGTTTATAATACAGATTTGCTGATGTTCATTAATTAATAAGTTCATAATAAAAATATTAACTAAAACATAGTTTCTTTTCCTGTGGCAGCATGAACTCACAGGAAACACATGAATGTAACTGTCAAAAAACAAATTTTCAAAAAATTAAAAAGCTAGAAAAGGGCTAGTTGAAATTCAGCTCAGTTTACAGCAATAGACATACTGCTTCTCCCCCCCAAGAATCATAGGTGACCAAATCTAGCTACTTGAGATACTCAAAGCAAGCTTTATACTGCCCAAATCAGAGACGAGCAATCCCTGCCCTTCTCCACTTGGAGGTTGGCTCCCTGTCTCCCTGCTGGTTGGAGGCCATTACGGGTCTAGCAAGCTCTTAAACCTGCCAGTTAGAAGAAGACAGCTTTGGGGTTGTGGCTCTGGAATTGGAAATCTGGGTTCCCTTTCCCAGCTCTGCTTCTTGATACCATTGTAGCTTTTTGAACAAGTTACTTCCCATCTGCAAAATGGGGATAGCACCTTCATCATAGGGTTGAGGATTAAGTGAGATAATTGCAAAGTATTTAGCACACAGTATCTGTCATACAAATAAGTCTTAGCTATTATTAGTCTCTTCGTTCTCTTGAACCAGCTTGGAAATAAATAGAAAGGGAAAACTTAAGGCAAGATGACATTGATTATTGACCTAGCTCAGAGGAGCTTTTTCCCATGATTTGGCCAGGGATCTCATCCCTTCTAGCCCAGCCATTCTTTTTAATAACTAACTTGTATATAATATTTTAAGTTTTCAGTGCTTTACGTTTCTTGTCATCTTTGATCCACACTATAATCATGTGAGGTAAATTATTTGTTTCCATTTTACAGATCAGGAAACTGAAGTAGAATTAAGTAACCTTTTTTTTTTTTCACCAGGCCCACACAGTTAAGTATCAGAGGCAGGATTCAAATTCATATCCTCCTGTCTCTGAGGCTAGCATTCTGTCCATTACACCACCTTACTGCTGTGTTTTGTACCCAACCCCTAGATTTGGAAATATTTAGTAGATTAATGAGCCTATTTCTTTTAGATTCCACCAGACATACTGTTTTGGCTTTAGAACCACATATTCTGCATTCAGATTGAGCATTTCATCTAGAAACCCAACTCTTTTCTAGGAGAGAGATACAATGACATCCAAAGGATTACAGTACAAGGTGCCCTCTGATGCGAAAAACTTCGAATTAGGACTTGTATTTCTAGTATTTCATAATAGGCAGCTGCACTACAATTAGGTAGGGCCCATCCATGTCTGGAAGACATGACAATTTCAATGTTTAGAGAAGGTTTTGGGGACCTCTCATGTTGATGCAATCAATAACTGCTTCAAGGAAGGTAAGAAATAAAGAGTGGTATTGGGTTCAGTGGCCTTTATGGTAATGGCCATTCTGTACCTGTTCTGACCCTGCTCCTTCCAACACTTGACCATGGGAGGATCTGGAAAGGCAGAGTTTGCATAAGTGGTGATAAACATGATTGCCACCAATAGAAATGTCTTGGTAAAATGAGATAGGCCACAAAGTATCTCAGAATGGAATTCCAGGACATTAGCAAGTAGAATATCAGAATTACAGGAACTGGAGAAAAAGAGACTTGGGGGTGGGGTGTAGGAGTGGCATGATAGATCTATCGCCTTCAAATACTTGTGGAATCACATGGGAAAGGGATTAAATTCATTTGGCCTGGGCTCAGAGTGCCGGGAATGGTGAATTCACGTCTGAGGCAGATTTCATCTTGATGTAAGGGAGTGGGAGGGAGGGAACTTCCTAAGACTGCCCCAAAGTTTAATGGTCTGCTTTAGGAGGTAGTAAATTGACAGAATCTCAGAATTGGAAGGGGCTTTAGATGCCATTTAGTTCAAATTGTGCGTAAGAATCCCCTTTATGCTATACCCAGTGTGATCATCCAGCCTTTGCTTCCCAAGAGGGAATATAGTTTCCAAAGAAGTTCATCCCCCTTTTGAGTAGCTCTAGTTGTTTGGAAGTTTTTCTTTACTTCCTGTCAAGACTAAACTTAGTTCTCTTAATCATCTACCCACTCATTTGCTCCAAGGTCTGTCAAGTGACACTTAGCAAAATAATGTTAATTTTCTCCCATGACAGCCCTTTAAATCCTCTATATTCCCAGTCATTAAAATTCTTTTTTTCAATTTTCAAGCATTTATCTCATCCCATTAAAACAACTCTGATAACTTATGCATAGTAAAGCAAAAGAAATTCCCACAGTAGCCATGTCCAAAAAGTAAGCCTCATTTTGTAACTTCAGTCAGCCAGTGGATGGCATGCTTCCTCATTGGTCCATAAATCTTGGTTGATCATCAATCACATTGATCAGAGTTCTCAAGTCTTTCAAAATTGTTTTTCTTTTTAAAGTTATGTAAATTGTTTTGGTTCTGCTCACTTCATTCTGCCTCGGTTCATACAATAAGTAATTGTTGATAATAAAGGGAACTCAACTGAAAGATGCTAATGCAGACAAATATCAAGTCTTAGGAGTCAAACTAGTACATTTTGAAAAAGTTACCTCAGAGATGTCTTTTCCTTTCTAAGAATGACAAGAGCAGGGTCAGCTCTGTTCAAAGCCAGAAATGGGTGTTTTAAGAGCTTATGAAAAGCAACCAGAAATGTAGGGTTTCTACCCTGACCCTTTTCTGAGCAGCTGTTCCTATATTCTGCCAAGGAGGAAACATCTGAAGGGCTGTGCCTCCTTTCAGGGGGCTGGATTTCAGACAGCATTCAGGACATCAAAGCAAAATGTAGCCAGATTTCGAAAGGCTTGTCTGGCTTGCGGGACTGCCTCATTTGAGAGAAGTATTGCAAAATCCATTCATGCATTTTCAAGGAATAAACAAATAAATTAGTCCTTGTGAGGTTTATTATGACAGAGAATCTTCTTGATTGGGTGATGGATAGAGTTAGTTTTTGAAAAGTATTGAAATATTAAAAATAAATGCAAAACCTTTCTTCCTTCTTTCCAGAGCTGAAGAGACTATCAGTGTGAAATATTACATTTATTGTCACATTCTGTTGATTTGTTGGCTAATTTTGGTGAACTGCTTCGTTTTCTTTTTCATTGATGACTTCAAACTTTCAGAGATGACTTAATTGGGTAGGGAAGGGGAAGTGGTAACTTGGAACAAAAGTGATATAAAACCAAAAACTGCCAATAAAAACTTTTAAAATCAGAAACATATTTATCCCATATATCAGAAATACCCATGATATCAAAAACATCACTTCATGGGGTGCCACACTCCTGTTGGCTCGAGCTGCCAACCACCACTATACCTTGGACAACCCAATAGACCAACTAACTTCTTTTGAAAGCACAATTCCCACAAAGTATAAGAAAAAATTTTTTTCCATAATTCATGGATCTCTGATTCATTTGAAAGTTTGGTGTATAGGAGAAAGATTATTAGACATTACCTGCTGGATCACAGAGGGAAGAACTATGAGCAGTAGCAGGAAGGTACAAAGAGACAAATTTCTGCTACCCCGTGTTTCCCTGATAATAAGACACTGTCTTATTATTATTTTTTGGAAAGAAAAACACCAGAGGGCTTATTTTCAGGGGAGGACTTATGTTGTCCTGCCTCAGCTCTCCGCGGCACTGCTCTCAATGGCGCCAGCAAGCAAATCACTGGGAAGAACAGGATGACGCACTCACTGCTGTAGCTCTGATTGGATGCAGCTCGGAGCGCGGCGTGCGTTTCACCGGGGGGGAGGGCGGTGCATACAGAGGGTACCGTAATGTAGCGGGTAGTGCAGGGGATCACCTTCACTACAGTAGCAATCTCAATAGGGCCTATTTTTGGGGGAGGGCTTATTTTAGAGGAATCTTACACAGTAAGGGGAGGGCTTATTTTCGGGATAGGTCTTATTATCGGGGAAACACGGGTAGGTGTAATGAGCACCTTCCCAAGAATTAGTGCTATCCTATAGTAGAATGGATTGTCCTGGGAAGTAGCATGTACCCCCAAACTGGAGGCATGTAAGCAAAAATCAGATGATGACCTTTCAGATAGAGAGAGGATTTTTTTCAGGTATAAGTAAAGCTAGAAAGACTTTGAGGTCCTGTCCAATTCTTTGAATCTGTCATCTCCTCTCAGCCAATCAAGATACTCACTACTGCTCTTCCCCAACCTCTGGTACCCTCGAGGTCAGGATCTTACTCTGATGTATACAATGGCCAAGTCTTCCAGCAGAAGTTAAAGTTCCAGCTGTTCCAGATCAGGAATTCCTTGTCTCTATTTGAAGCTCAGTTACCTCTGTTTATAGAAGTGCCACCAGAAACAGGACCATTGTGTGTCTCTTCAAGTAGTCTTTTCTCCTTTGTTTGGAAATTTCTGCCCCAGCATCTGGTCTAGTCAGTAGCTTGGCCTACATTTGAAAATAGGATGAGGAATAAAACCCAAGCAGGTGCACTTCTTACATCTCAACGTCAGGAGTGGGTGGTCTTTTCCCCAAGGGATTAATCCCGCCTTGTTTAGGGGTTATCATTACTCCTCCACTGTCCCCCTATTTACTGTCAGCCATATGGTAGTATTTCAAATCACTTAGAGCACCCAATATAAGTGCCAGTCCTACCCCTATTCCAGGTGAAATTGTGTTAATAATTGTCACAGCTTATATTTACACAGCACTTTACATACATGCTGCTTTCTTTACAATTCTATGAGGTAGATAGAGATAATATTATTCTACAGATGAAAAAACTGAGACTCAAATGGTAGAAATAATAGAAAGAACATTGGTTTTGGAATCAGGAGACCTGTGCTTGAAATTTGGCTCTGTTACTTACTACCTATATGATCTTGGGATTCTTTTTTTTTTTTTTTACCTTTCTAGGCCTCAAGTTTGTTCATCTGTAAAATTAGAGACTTGGACTAAATAATCTCTAAAATCTCTTCCAGTTGCAAAATGTTATGCAAAATGATCCTATGTTGAAACAACGAGAAAATGGAAGGGATTTTAATTTTGTAAATTTACTTAAGTTCATAACTTAAAAAAAAATCCAACACAAGACATTGCCCAAAGTGCTCAGACTTCAGTAAAGATGAAAAACATTATAACTAGGGGTGAGTTATTCTGATTAGTAGGTTAGTGTGTCAGTGAGCTCAGCTAGCCCACTACATATGGGCCCTCAGAACCCAAATCAGACCTGTAATGGGAATGTAAATTTTAAAGATCTTCCCTGCCTCTAGGCCATTTGATGGGCTAAAGGGCACCTGGAGCCTGGGGCGGGAGGCTTGTTTTTCAGTAGATGCTTTTTGATTGGCCAGTGGGTCCAGAAGGTTGTTACATTCTCTGAGCCAGGAGAAGGCTATATAAACCCTGATTTGAGGCTTTGTTTTGGGGGCTCACTCTGAGAAGTGTTCTGTGATTTGATCAGATGAAACTCTGCAAAGCCGTTGTTGAGAGTCCCCCGGCTTTGAAAACCCAGATGTTGATTTGGTATGAATGTAATGGTTGGACAGTTTGGAAACTGTCTACTTGATCTGTTTCTCTGTCTTGATAATTCTGTCTGTATATTCTGAAGTTCGGGGTGCTAACCTTTTTCCCCTGAACTAGGTAAATGATACATATGTTTGACTGATTAAAGTAAGCTTGTTAACCCATTTTGAGTTGCTTTCCTTTATCAAAGCAGATCCAAGAACCTGTATTGGCAGCCACCCTGAGGACGCTTGGGGTGCTTGCTGCTACAAGACCATACTTCACATGTTGTCTAGCTGCACACCACTCTGGCTATCTTACCATCTAGGACATAATTGTATAATCTCTTTCTATTTCATTCTGGACTCCAATACTGGCAAATTACCATTGTCACTGGCAAGGGAGTATCATTTGATAGTCCTATGGATCAACTCACTTTCCCTCTGATTCATTAGACATGCCCATATATATTCTTCCTCTCCTTAGGAGAATGTAATTTCCTTGTATACAATGTCAGAATATTTCGATGTGTTGACTACATTATTACCCTTCCATTTCCCTTTTCAGATTCACCTTATATTTACTTTGTCAGCACTCTCTTCAGCAGTTTGCCAGTGCTGTGTAAACAAGTTATGCAGTTGTTCCAGAAATAGATAAAGCTCACTGTTTTTCACATCAAGAGGCATTGAAATACAAAGTGTATTCAGAGTACTGACTATGAAGTTGGAGGAGCAGGGTGTGGATCTCAGCTCTTACAGTTACTACCTTTGTAACCCTCTGGGTCCAAATTTCTTATGAGGAGTTGAACTAGTTAGCCTCAAAACACACCCCCCCACCCCCCAGCTCTAAATCTATCATTTTATCATATAATCCTAAGTGAGAAACATTCTTGCATGCTCCAAGGGCTCCCAGGAAGAAGCAGAAGCTTTTTATTTTCTCTAAAGTTGGCCCTTTAAAGGGGTGGCTAGGTGATGCAGTGAATAGAGCACGGGCCCTGGAGTCAGGAGGACCTGAGTTCAAATCTGGGTGCAGACACTTAACACTTACTAGCCATGTGACCTCGGACAGGTCGCTTACCCCCAATTGCCCTTCAAAAAGCAAAAAAAAAAAAAAGTTGGCCCTTTAAGGGGTGAAATTCCAGAGCAAGAGGTTCAAGACTGATTCAAATTAAGCATCCCTCTCTTTCACTTCTTAGGAAACAGTATATGTGTTCTTCAGCTCTCTGGTAGGCATGAGAGCACTTCATGTATTGACCTTTGCTAAAATACATATTTCAGTAATTTAGATACATGGTCTAGAATCAACTTAATTGTCCTATAACTGAGGCAACCTGGTACAGTGGAAAGAACACTGCCTTGAGAGCCAGAGGATGGGAAAAGGATAGGATATCAAAACTCACCCCCTCTATATCCCACCTGTCACCTGAGACCTTGGGCAAGTCATTTAATCTCCTCTGCCTCGGTTCTCTCTTCAGAAAATGAAGTAGTTGAACTAGATTGCCTCTGACATCCTTTGTAGCACTAAATCTATGACCCTATTAAATTAGTTGATGTTTGCATTTCAGCTGTTCTTTTCCATTTTCTCTCACTCAGTAAAAGCCCCTAGCAGGACCTTGAGAGAATTAGCTGGAAGCATCTGTTGCTGCTAAACACAGGGTCTTATTTGTGTCTATCAACTGACAGCCCCTCAGAAGTGGATCTTATACTGCCATCTTTTGTCTCCAAGTTTTAGGTATGTGAATCTCTGCCTCTAATGGGAATGCTCATGGTCTACAGGAGATAAACCAGGAGAGTTTATCTGTAATGACAACCAGACAACTTCAGCCTCTAATTCAATTCCACAGATATTTCTCAAGTACCTACCATGTCTAAAGCATTGTGTGGGGCACTGGGGTTACAAAGACAAGAAGTAACCAATCCCTCTCATCAAGAAAGCCTACATCTAGTCCAGTGCATGAAGAGGGGCAAGGTAGTACAATATGTGTTTCCTCATCTGCAAAACAAAGGGGTTGAACTCTGAGGTCTTTTTCAGTTCTATATTCATGCTCCTAGGTGTACTCATAGGTAGGGAATGAAGGGAGAGAGGAAAAATCAGAGAAAAGCGATCTAGGAAATTTTGAGGAATCAGAAAGCACTAGAATCTCAAAGGATGAAGAAAGACTTCAAGGAAGGTCCCTCAGCTTACAGAAGGATTCTGAAAGGCAGAAATGATGAGGGAGAATATTCCAGGCTTGGGAGACAGATTGTGCAAATGTAAAGAGGTGAGACATGGAATGTCAAATATGTAGAACAGCTGGTAGTAAGTAGTCTAGTTTGGCTGCAGTGTAGAGTGTATGAAGGGGAAGAATGTGAAACAAGGCTAGAAAGATAGCTTGAAGTCAGATTATTGAAGGCCTTGAGTGACAATCTGAAGGGTTTATATTTTATTCTAGAGGCAATACAAAATTGCTGGCAATTTTTGAGTAAAGGAAGGACATGAGTGAGACCCATATATTTGCAATATTATATTTGTATCATTATTCCTCCCCTCCCCCAAATTTCCCCTCCTCCAAATTTCCCAATTTCTATTAAGGCACCACTATTCTACCAGTCACACAAGTTCACAACCTAAGAGCCACCTTTGACTCTTTTTTCTCCTTCACACCTGTTGTGAGGAAGAGAGAAGAGTCAACTCCAAAATGCTGTGCCTGGGTAACTGGAAAGAGGGTAATAACCTTAACAGAAACAGAGAAGTTTGGAAGAATGGTAAGTGGGTGAAATATCGAGTTCAGTTTTGTACCTGTTGTTCTTAAGGTATCAAACATCCAACACTGGCAAAGCAAGGTTCTCTAGCTTGAACCAATTGATTATTTAGGGGCCTGGTTATCCAAATCTTTGCTCTTCCTTTTCAGTCTCCTGCTGTTTATCTATACATATACCCATCCCTAAATAGACTGAAAATAGGATATGAAAAAGAGTTCTCCTGTGCCCAAAGGGCTATAAAAATGTACATACCTTTTGACCCAGAAATACCATTTCTAGAGCTGTATCCCAAAGAAATCATACAAATGGGAAAAGGACCCACACGTACAAAAATAGCACCTCTTTTTGTGATGGCAAAGAATTGGAAACTGAAACGATGCCCATCAATTGGGGAATGGCTGAATAAGTTGTGGTATATGAACGTAATGGAAAACTATTGTGTTTTAAGAAATGATGAACAGGCAGACTTCAGAAAGACCTGGAAAGACTTATATCAACTGATGCTGAGTGAGAGGAGCAGAACCAGGAGAACACTGTACACAGTTACAGCCACATTGTGCAATGACTAACTTTAATAGACTTGGCTCTTCTCGGCAATGTAAGGTTCTAAGACAGCTCCAAAAGGCTGATGATGGAAAATGCTATCCACATCCAGAGAAAGAATTATGGAGTCTGAATGAAGATTGAAGCATACTATTTGCTCTTTCTCTTTTTTGTTTTGTTTTTTCTTCCTTATAGTTCATTACATCATTGGTTATAGTTCTTTCTTACAACATGACTAATGTGAAAATATGTTTAATATCAATGTATATGTAGAGGCTATATCAGATTGCATGTCATCTTGGGAAAGGAGTAAGGGAGGGAGGGGGAGAAAATTTAAAACTCAAAAGCTTGTGAAACTGAATGTTGTAAACTAAAAATAAATAATTATTTTTAAAAGAGTTCTCAAAAGAAGAATTTCAAAGTATTTACAATCATATGAAAAAAATGCCCCAGATCGCTAATAATAAGAGAAATGCAGATCAGAACAATCTCGAGGTTTTACCTCATATTTTATAAATTGGCAAGGATGACCAAAAATGGCACTAATCAATCTTGGATAGGTTATGGGATGATAGGTATACTGGTTGTTGTTCTTCATTCTCACTAATACAGCAATACATTGTTGGTGAAGCTGTGAAATGGTACAACCATTTTGGACAACAATTGGAATCAGGAATTATACAAATAAAGTGACTAATATATCCATACTAAAATGTCCATACCAGAGACTCCATTACTGGATTTATACTCCAAAGGAGCCATCAACAAGAAAAAAGTCTCCCTCAAAATATTTGTAGCAGCACTTTTTATGATAGCAAAGAACTGGAAATAAAGTAGATGCCTATCAATTAGTAAATGGCTAAAAAAATTTGTGGTACATGAATGTAATGGAATATAACTGTGCTACAAGGAATGTTGTATATAATGAATACAGACAAATATAGAAAGATCACATGAACTGATACAGAATGAAGCAGAGCCAAGAAAATAATATACACAATAACTACAACAATGTAAATGGAAAGAACAACCACACAAAAAAAATCAAAAGTGAATGCTGAAAGATTACAAAGCTCAAACATGACTCAAATGAAGAGAATGAAAGGATACCCCAACACACCCCTTCGTGGAGGTGGGAGGTCCACAGGTGTTACACATTGCACATGTTTTTGGATTTTTTCAATGTATCAATCAGTTGTGCTGATTTTTTTTCTTTTTTCCTTGTTTTTAAAAAATGGATGGTTCTTTGGAAAGAGGAGAGGAAGAGACACTAAGGATAACTATAATGATGTAAAAAACAAGATTTCAATAGAAACATTTTTTTAAAAACTTGAATTCTGATCCCACTTCTAATGCTTATCTTCTATGTGACTGTGGACAAGTCACTTACAAAATAGCTTATAAAGCTACAGGTTGAATTTATTATAAACTTGAAAAGCAAGTTGTACATAACAGAGACCTATAGTTTCATGAATAAAATTGTATATTCTTATCTCCTATGTATGTGGTTGCTGCAAGGTGATATAGTGGATAGAGTGCCAGACCTGGAGTTAGGAAGACTCATCTTTGTGAGTTCAAATCTGGTCTCGATACTTACTAGCTGTGTAACCCTAAGCAAGTCACTTAACCCTATTTACCTCAGTTTCCTTATCTGTAAAATGAGCAGAAGAAGGAAATAGAAAACCTAGTATCTTTGCCAAGAAAACCCTAAATGGGGTCATGAAGAGTCAGATACAACTGAAAAACAACAAAATCCTCACTCTGTATGTGGAAATGACCATTTTATTTAGAGTTTGTTCTGAATAAAAATACTTTTTTTTTCCAAAAGAAGCTAAGTCACTTAAACACTCTGAATCTTGTTTCCTTATCTGTAAATGGGGGTTAACACCTATCTTATAGGGCTATTGTGATGATCAAATGTGATAGTGTATCAAGAGTTCTATAAAAATATCAGCTACAGCTACTAGTGCCAAGTTAAGGTACTTTTGATTCATTCAGCACCTGGTCCGGGGCACTTTTTTTTTTGGACCATGTTCAATTATTAACTTGAATTATAACAACAATATATATGAAGTAGATGTAAGAATGAGGATAAGAGGGATACCAAAGGGAAAGCCTGAGATATGATCGCCAACAGATAGAATCAGCAGACCACTATATAGACCCTTTTTGAAAATTAAAATTTTTTTAACCAACAAAAATCCTCCTTTTTTCCATTCCTTCCCAAGCAAGCAAGAAAGAACAAAATCCCTGAAACAAACAAGCAAAACAAATTTTCACATTGGCCATATAAAAAAAATTTTTGTTTTACACCGAATTTCTCACCTCTCTATTTGGAGGAGATTAATATGTTTCATCATAAGCTCTCTGGAATCATGGTTACTCATTACTCTGATTAAAGTTCCTAAGTCTTTTAAATCTTTACATATTTTAAGTCTTAAGGCTTTACATATTGTTGGCTTTGTATACATTTTTCTCTTGTTTCTGCTCCCTTCACTTTGTATCAGTTCATATAAATCTTCTCAGGCTTCTTTGAAACCACCCCTTTCCTCAGTTCTTATAGCACAATAGTATTCCATCACATTTATATACCATAACATATTCAACCATTCTCCAGTTAATGGACACCCTCTCACTTCTTTGCCACTGCAAAAAGAGCTACAGAAATGTTTCTTACATCCTTAGAGTTTGTTTTGATTAGGATTAATGCATCCCTTAAGCTACTCTCCCTCAAATTCCCTCTTTTCCCTTCTTTCCTTTCCCTCCTATTTCTATGAGTGAAATATATATCTGTTGCCCAACTATGTGTGTATGTATTCTTTCAGTGTATATTCTCTTACTAGTAAGTTCCATTTGAATAATTCTGCACATTTTTGGATTTGCTGAATATTTGTTTTTGTCTTTTACTATAAATAAACTTTGTAAAAGTATTAAAATTGAGTTATCTAGGTGACACTGTGACTAGAGCACTGGGCCAATGTTCAGGAAGACTTGAGTTCAAATAAGGCCTGTGTGATCCTGGGCAAGTCACTTAATCTCTGCTTCAATATCTTCATCTATAAAATGGGAATAACAATAGTACCTACCGTGTTTCCCCGATAATAAGACCTATCCCAAAAATAAGCCCTCCCCCGAAAATAAGCCCTATTGAGATTTCTACTGTAGTGAAGGTGATTCCCTGCGCTACACCTACATTACGGTACCCTCTGTATTCACCGTCCCCCCTCCCCCGGGTGAAATGCACACCGCGCTCCGAGCTGCATCCAATCAGAGCTGCAGCAGTGAGCGTGTCATCCTGTTCTTCCCCAGTGATTTGCTTATTGAATAAAGGTACATTTTTTTGTTCACATTTACCTGTTTATTAAAATTGCTGTCAATGTTCATTAAAATAAGCCCTCCCCTGAAAATAAGCCCTCTGGTGTTTTTCTGTCCAAAAAATTAATAAGACAGTGTCTTATTAACGGGGAAACACGGTATCTCCCTTCAGTCCATACAACTTCTGTATGTGGACCCCTCTCCACACAGGGGGCTCATCATTACTACTACTCTCTTCACTAGACCTTAAAGCTCTACAAAAATGCTAGCTATTTTCTGGAAATCATGGTGTAAGGAAAGTGCATTGGAGAGATTGGGGCATGTATAGACATTCTGTAACTGGCTCCAGTTACGTGATTGGGAGGAGACTTTTTTAGCTGGCTAGGTAGTTGGAAAGGTTTCAACAAAGCCTGAGTCAGCTTCCCCCTTCTCTCTTTGATTCATTCAGTAACTGCTCCTGCTGTCTGGTGAGAGAACTTGCTACATAAGGGGAGAGATCTTGGGGCTTTTTCCCCATGGAAGCCATGCAGCCCTAAGAAATAGACTTAGGTTCTTGGTCTCTGCATTTGTCTTCTATTTTAGGTGAAGGAGATTTTAACCTTCAAATCTGCGAGTTCAAAAGGTTAGGAGGGCACTCTGGCCTACTGGTATTTCAGAGTCTAGGTTCTAGAATCAGTGTAGTATGTATGTCTAGGAGCAAAGAATGACCAAGAAAGGAAGGGGAGGGAGGAGGGAGAAAACAAGCATGTGTTAAATGCTTACTATGTGCTAGGCACCAAGAGCTTCTACAAATATGATTTTATTTGATCCTCACAACAACTCTGGGAAACATTGCCATCCCCATTTTTGTTGTTGTTCAGTCGTGTCTGACTCTTTGTGACCCTGTGGACCTTACTGTACATGGGGTTTTCTTAGTAAAGACACTGGAGTGGTTTGTCATTTCCTTCTCCAGCAGATTAAGGCAAACAGAGATTAAATTATTTGCCCAGGGTCACACAGCTAGTAATTGGGGTCAGATCTGAACTCAGGTCTGCCTGACTGCAGGCTCCACACTCTGTCCACTGAGCCACCTAGCTGCCTCAACTGAGGCAGGCAGGAGTTAGGTGACTTGCCTGATACTGAGGTACTGATCAAAACGTTTGTACATTTGTTCTTGCTATGTCTTTGAAGCAAATGTACTTTGTAAAAATTCCCTGATGTTAAGTAGTTAAATGGAATTGGGGTGCTAGTCCCTGGCACCTTGACAATGGGGAGGACATCAGAGTGTATTCACCACCTAATAAAAGGATTTGTTCTGTTAAACTTGGACTCAGTCAAAAGGCCACACTTGAGGACCTAGAAGGCCACATGTAGCCTCAAAGTCACAGGTTCCCCACCCCTGAAAGGGCTTTGTTTTCATCTGGGAGCTGAGGGGAGGAGGAAGAAAAAATAAATTTTTTGTTATACTGGAAATAAGATCTTTCAGGGTCAAGTACTTTTCTGTGGTTGTCTACATCTTGGCACTTAGCATGCTGATGGCACTTCATAGATTTCAAACAATCCAGTAACAACTCCACCATAACTATAACGTTCAACTTTTCTGAAAAGCACTGAGAAGGCAGGTTATTCAATCAAGACCTCTAATAATTATGTGACTTGAGGAGAATTGCTGATATTTTCTGCCATCACAAAAATATTGACTTGGGAAATTCAAACTTAAGTTCATTTTAGAACTTCATAAGCTTTCCTTTGAACCATTTGTTCAGTCAGTCTCAAGAAAGAAATGGGTCTAACAAGAAAACAACTCAGTTCCATGCTGCACATTAAATAGGATACCCTATGTATTAATCTGAAACTTAGGAGGATAAACAATACAGAACAGAAATAAATACCTCCCAGTACCATTCTCAGAGATGGGGTAAAAGAGAAGGAACATGCAAAGGAAAGCCCTTCCCCTTTCACCAATTCAATTCATGGTGTCCATCCTGTGGATGAATTGGGATCTTTACCCTCTGGATTCAATAGATAAAAGTGACTGAAAAAGATGCAGAAAAGAGAGAACAGTTTAGTCTTGTCAGTTTTAAAGACAAAGGCAGCCAATCAAGGAAGGCTGCCCATGTAGTAGGAGTTGAAGAGGTCTCCATGGTAGCAATCTGGACATACCTCAAAACCCCTCAAGAGTGCCTGCCTCCATGTCACCCTAACTGGACATGCCCAGTCAAGCCTTGGTTAAACTGAAATATGATATACCAAAAATTCATGGCAAAATTGGCTTTCCAGAAGAACTAAGCAAACTTTTTAAGGCAAAAGGTAGTCATTTAAAACTCCACATGAAACTGAGAAATTTGTGGCAGGAAGGGGCCAACTTCAAGGCAGCTTCAAAACAGTAAGAGCACAGAGCCAAAGTTATATCATCAAGCAAAATATTGAAATTAGTGGATTCTCTACAATTGATAGTCATTTCAAAGTAGGCAGTATATAGGAAAGTTTAAAATGACAGAAGTACCATTTTTGTTAACAACTGAATAACACAAAAGGGGCTCAAGGGGGAAAAGGAGAGTAAAGGACAGTAAAAAAGTTAAACTAGGGAGTCACAAATAAAGAACAAGGAGGCAGGGAAGAGGTTCTGACTAGACAGCCAGGAAGGGGGAAGGAGTAAAGCCAAGCCCCTCTCCCACCCCAGCCAGCTGTTCTAAGAAACATCTCAGCTGAGTGCCAGATGGAGTAATGATCAAAAATCCAAGAAAAACAACAGCAAATCATCTTTAAGGCATAAGAATATTGGTTCAATTCACTAGCAAGTAACCATTACAGGAACTGTGGAAGAGGGGTCGGCAGAATCAGACTCTAGGAGTCATAGAATACCACATCACTGTCACTCTAAACCAGGAGAAGAGGAGAATTGTAGAGTCAGACCTTGTTATCAAAAGAAAGCCACAGAGCCAATCATTAAAACAGAAATGGTCTTGGAGAACCAAACAGGGCAGTGATGCTGTGGCTCTAAGTCAGGAGAGAGGATCTCAGAGCTATACCCTGGGAAGAGACGAGAGCTAAATTCAATCAAATCAAATGTGTCAGGCACTGTGCTAAGTGCTAGGGATACAAAAAGAGGCAAAAGACAGCCCTTACCCTCCCTTGGTTTCCCCTTGGTTTACAATCTACAAGGTTAGCATTCTATACCAGGAGAAGGGATCTTGGACCTCGACCCCCGAGAACTGAAGAAAACAGGGCTGAGGCTGTAAACCAGGAAAGGGGATCTTGGAGTCAGACACTACAAAAAAAAAGGCCATGATCCCAGCAACATAACAGACCAATATTGTATGAGGCCACTACAATCCTGCCAGAAGTGTAAATCCTAGCCCTAATAAAAAGCCCCAATATAGGATATAATTCTGGAAAAAATGAATAAACAAAAAAAGATAAAGAGCTATTTTGATGTTAGAGATGTCCAATATAGGAACCTAGAAGAGAAAAATAACTCCAAAACACTAACCAGCAAAACTTCAAAGAAAAACACAGCTTGGCTACAAGATCAATTAGAATTCCTAGAAGAAATAAAGAGTTTAAAAACATTTTTAATGATTATAAGAGAAATGAGAATGCTAGAAGAGATACTTAGAAAAGAAATGAGAGCTGTGATGGAAAGGATTAGAAAGACAATTAACAGCTTAGTACAAGATACAGAAAACCTTATTCAAGTAACAGACTCTGAAAATTAGAATGACCCAAATAGATAAGTTTGTCACCATAAGACAACAGTTGATGTTAAAACAAAGTCAAAAGTTTGAAAAAATAGAAGAAAATGTAAGTCTCTCATATAAGAATAATTGACCTAAAAACAGATCAGGGAGAAATAATTTTAAGAAACATTAGGTTTCTGTGGGCACCTCAATGTAGGAAGTGTGAAATTTAGAATTCTAAAGAGGCCAGCTCGGGAGTGACCACGACAAAGTAGAGAGCTGAAAAGAAGACATGGGCCAGGTGGGAGACTCACAGCAGTGAAGTCCATTTATTCATCTCATGGTCAGATTTCATATACTTTTTGCAGAGTAAGCTAGTTCCTGTATCACAGGATAGACTATATACTCCCTTGTACTTAGTTACCTTTGCATCACTACTATCAGGTTGAGCAAGAATTTATAGTTCTCTGTTCTTTGCACATCATGAAGAGTGGTGAGCCAGCATCTGGTTGGCCTGGGAGCAGCTACAAGAAGCTGGCCACTTCTACCTTCTTAACTTAGAATTGGCCCTCAACATCTCCCCCTTTCTTTGCAAGTAACTTAACACCATAAATTTCAGCAACAAAGGTGCTAAAGTTTCTGGATACAAGACGCAAAATACATGGGAAGCAAGTACAAAGGATTAACAATATAATAAGAATAGGTACAAAGTGTAGTAACATGATATAATATTCTGGAAAGGACTGACCTTATCAAAAATATGGAGAATCTTATTAGCTAAATCAGAGGGATCAATTCCCACATTGTGGCTATATTTAATTTGTTCTATAATATTCCCCAGGGCATACATGTCCTAGGTGATATTGGAATCATGCCAAGCTCCCAATAAGCAGGCTTTAATTTTATCCCATGTGATGTTGGCCTGGGAAGAATTATATAAGCTGGGGGTGACACAAATATACATATATCTGTAATCACATATATGGGGTATCCATAATTACACTGAAGAAGGAGTCTGGTCTGAAGTGTTTCTAACCAGTCTGGAGATACATGACTGATTATTCCAACAAATTGATTTTATAAATTATGTCTTATCTATAGATTCTTGGGTTTTTTAAGACAAGCTAACATTCTTTGTCAATTCATTCACAAATTGAGCAGTTTGTATTTCACTTAGTAAAGAAATAGAAGACATGATTGTTTATATTAAGAGAGAGGGTATGGCAATTAGTCCTGTGATTAAAAGTCCAGAAATCACTTTTTTTCTAGCTAGAGAATCAGATATCATTTGAAGTACATGTTCTCCTGAACTCTGAAACCAATTATGAGAAAGATTAGTGGAAAAAAACAGCAAAAGAGGGTGGTTCTACAAGCAGTACAATGACATAATAACCACTAATACATTGTTCAAGGGTATAATTTAAACAAGTAATGTTCCATTAGAGGGTAATATTATCTTTTGAAATGGTGAGACATAAGCCACTTCTTCTTGGGTTGTCTTTGTGCAAGGGATCTCCTGATCCTTTTTCTCTGAATTCTCAGTTTCTGCATCTAGGCAGTGAGTTGTGGAATACTCTCAGACATTCTGGAACACTCACTGGTCATTCAGCAGCTTCCAGAAAAACATAAACATAGTCTCCCCCACATTAGTAAAGGGTCAGGCACTTCCCATTTCTTTCCTTGAGGGTCTCTCCACATTACTTCAATTTGGAGAGTGTGCACTTTTTCAAAATGCTTTTCTGCTGGTATATACTCATTATTAGTGGTGTTTAAAAAAATTAGGGTGCATGAAGCAGTAGCTAGGTGCCTTTGTGTCATATCAGTCCATGTTCACCCCTTTTATTTTTGTCAATAGGTTTTAATATCTTTATTCAATCTCTCAAGTATAGCTTGACCAGTGGGATTATAAGGGATGCCTGTAATTAATTTTATTTGAAAATGATAATAGGAAGATTGAAATAATTTGCTAGTGTAGGTGGGGGCATTATCAGTTTTCAATTGTTTTGGAACACCCATTCAAGCAAAAGATTGTAACATATGGTTAATTACATTTTTTTTTACTGCTTCCCGTATCTTAAAGGAAGCAAAAGTAAAAGAAGAAAAAGTATGCATTGTGACATGTATATATAATAACTTTAGTAAAGGGAGGATAATGAGTCACATTCATCTGCCAAATATAGTTAGATTTAATTCCCTGTGGGTTAATGGCAGTTACTGGGGAGTAGTATATATAATGCATTGAGGGTAGTTTTTAATGATCTGTTTAGTTTGTTCCCAAGTAACATGGAATTGTTTACATAGAGTATGTGCATTTTGATGAAAATAGAGTAAGATAATGTAACTCTATGAATATTTGGGGGAAAAAGAATTGGAAAAACTTGAACTTTTTTATCAATAGTCACGTTATTTTGGGAAAGTGGTCCAGGAAGTGAAGAATGAGCTCTAATATAGGTTGTGGCCTCTATCTTATGAGGGTTTGTAATTTCTGAAAAAGGTTAAAAAGATCTGCATTTTGTGTGTGTTTAAGTTTAGCAGTATCAATATGTTGGCACATGTACACTAAATATTTGCTATCTGACACAATATTAAGGGGAGAAGAAGAAAAATCATTTAACAATAATATGATAGCTGAAAGCTTTGAATTTTTAGCAGAAGCAAAGTGAGTATTAATAATGTTATATTTATTGTAATCAATGTAGTAGGCTATATTTTTAGTTTTAAGATTTAAATGATCACCAAACTTTTATGAAAAAAAATTAGTTGAAAACTTATAACATGATAGCTCTGTTTTTTACCTTAAAACAAAAACAAACTTTAAATTGAGATTTATTAAAAACTAAGTTGGTGTAAAATGTCCTTAAGTAACATAAACTCTCAAAGTATTATTAAAAAACTAAATTTCTAATTAATTGTAGAATTCTTATACATCACAAAGTTTTTTAGTCAAAAAAGGTATAGTAATTGAATCTGATCATACTACTTTTAAAAGCTATTAGTTTTAGAATCCCTCTAAACAATGGGAATATCTTAAGGTGAGCCTTAAGTAATTAGTATAAATTTCTGTACATGTTCTAATTCTTGGTGAAAAATAATATTAGATTTCACAGTAAGCTAACACAAAAGAGTTCATGTCCTTTACTGATTACTTGCTCTGATCATAGAAATTTGTTATAGGAAGGAAAAAAAGTAGGAATGTGTGAATTAAATATACTCTTAAGTGCTTTTTATCTTAAACAGCAATTTTTACCAATCACAGCTTGGAGCCAAATACAGTTAATTTTATTTTCATGGAGCTGTAATAAACAATAAAGATATACTAGGTCTCTTATGCATAAAGGATTTTTTCCTAAAATTTTTCTTTACTCAACATTTTTCTTTCTTAAATTTAAACTTGTCCTGGTATAAAAGCCAATTGTTAGAAATTACTTCTACTTATTGTACATAGACTTATGACTTCTCAGCAAGCTAAGTTCATTGTTTAAAAACTATATAACTAAAACAAGTTCCTTTCCCAGGTTGATGATCTTGCCTATAGAGATGGTTTCCAGGGGCCTTGGCAGTGTTACAAAATAAGGAGAATAGACCCTAGGGAGTGGCTGATGGTGATGCCCCTGCTTTGCCAAATCTCATACATGCAGGAGGAATGTTCTGAATGGGCAGAATTATCTGGATAAAGTTTTCACCCAGTCTCCTCCTTTCCACATACAGTAATCAATTAACAATTTTAGGTTTTAGCATTAAAACAGTAACTTAATTAATTTTACAAGTTTCATAAATGAGAGCCAATTTGTTTTAGCTGTAACCTCCTTTTTAACTATAGGTAAAGGTGTAAATATCTGTTTTTCTATATGGTAGATATAAACATTATAAGACAGGGATTAGTAGAACTGATAAACTGACAGAACCCATACAATGACACAGAGAAACTAACCTCCCACTGAGGACAGGCCGGTAGCAAGTGGCAGCATTCTGGGAGCCAACCCCAGCCCTGCTGGAGCAGGAGGTCTAAGCCCCAGGGTGGCCTGACCAGCCGCTGGCTGGAAGGACTTCAGATCACCAGCAGCTGTGGTGGTTTCCAGAATTGTCAACACATAGGTGCCAAGGACAAAGTGAGAGGTCAGTGCAGTGTGGATTTTGGGACCTGGGAATTCGGAATGCAATGCAACCTTTGCCCCCGGGGCGAGAAGCAGCTGAGGCACTGTGGTGCAGCCATGCAGTTGCCGCCACTTGGCTGCTTCAGCTTCTGGCCTGCAGAGAATAAGGGGACAAAACAACCAGTCTGAAGGGAAATCAGTTTTGCTTTAACCTGCTTGGATCTGGATTGCTGTCTAGGGTGGAGGTCCTGGGGTGCATGACCAGCTTGCCAGAGTGGGTGGAGGCTTCAGAGAGGGCACTCAACTAATACCTTTGGCAGCTGCAAAAACCCCAGCATTTGGGATAAAGCTCCCGTTTCTGGTAGCAGAGTTCTACTGAGGCAAAAAGCCCAAAAGTAAAGCAATCAAGAGGTAACATGAGCAGGCAAAGGAAGCAAAGCACACAGAGCAACTCAACTTTACACTCATATTTTGGGGACAAAAAGGATCAAAGCATGGAACAGAAGGAAGACAGCAAAGTCAGAACTCCTGCACCAAAAACTTCCAACAAAGAATAAGCTGCTTACAGGCCATAGAGGAGCTTAAGAAGGATTTTAAAAATCAAATAAGAGAAGTGGAGGAAAAGTTGGGAAGAGAAATGAGAATGATGCAAGAAAATTGTGAAATGAGAGTCAACAGTCTGACTGAAGAAAATAACACCTTAAAAAATAGACTAACTCAGATGGCAAAAGAGGCTCAAAAAAGCAATGAGGAGAAGAATGCCTTAAAAAGCCAAATTTGCCAGATGGAAAAAGAATCTCAAAAGCTCACTGAAGAGAATCATTCCTTCAGAATTAGATTGGAGCAAATGGAAGCTAGTGACTTTATGAGAAATCAAGATACTATTAAACAGGTCCAAACAAATGAAAAAATAGAAGGCAACATGAAATATCTCATTGGAAAAACCATTAACCTGGAAAATAGATACAGGAGAGAGAATTTCAAAATTGTTGGACTACCTGAAAGCCATGATCAAAAAAAAGAACCTAGAAATCATTCTTCAAGAAATTCTCAAGGAAAACTGCCCTGATATCTCAGAACCAGAGGGCAAAATAAAGGTTGAAAAAAATCCACCGATCACCTCTTTAAAAAGATCCCAAAATAAAAACTCCTAGGAATATTATAGCCAGGTTCCAGAGTTCCCAAATCAAGGAGAAAATATTACAAGCAGCCAGGAAGAAACAATTTCAATATTGTGGAAACACAATCAGGATAACTCAGGACCTGGCAGCTTCCACACTGAGGGATCAAAGGGCTTGGAATATGATATTCCGGAGGTCAAAGGAGCTGAGATTAAAACCAAGAATCACCTACCCAGCAAAACTGAGTATAATGTTCTGGGGAAAATATGGTCATTCAGTGGAGTAGAGGACTTTCAAGTATTCTTGATGAAGAAACCAGAGTTGAATAGAAAATTTGACATTCAGATACAAGAAACAAGAGAAGCTTGAGAAGCTAAACAGGGAAAAGAAATCATAAGGAACTTATCAAAGCTGAACTACTTATATTCCTACATGGAAAAATTATAATTGTAACTTATGAAACTTTCCTCAGTATGAGAATAGCTGAAGGGAATAGAAATGTATATACGTATGTATGTATGTGTGTGTATGTGTATACATATATATGTCTATATAGGAGGGTATGTGGGTGTATGAATACATATGTGAGTGTGTGTATACATGTGTACAGGTATACATAGACAGAGGGCACAAGACCAATTGAAAAAGAAGGGATGATACTTAAAAGGTGAAAATAAGAGGTGAGAGAGGAATATAATGAGAGGAGATGAGGAGACACAGAATGGGGTAAATTATCTCATATAGAAGAGGCAAGGGAAAATTGTTACAATGGAGGGGAAGAACAGGAAGGCAAAAGGGAATGAATCAACCTTATTGTCATTGAATTTGGCTTAGGGAGGGAATGACATACACACTAAATAGGGTATCTACAGTAGAATAGAGGGGAAGGGGAAGAGAGGTGGGATAATAGAAGGGAGGGCAGGCTGGGGGATAGGAAGTTGGAAGCACCCACTTTTGAAAAAGGAAAGGATCAAAGTAGAGAATAGAACAAGTGGGGGGTGGGATAGGATAGAGGGAAATATAGTCAGTCTTCCACAATATATCCACTATGGAAATGTTTTGCATAGCTACTCATGTACAACCTATATTGAATTGCTTATGTTTCCAGTGAAGGTGGGTGACAAGAGAGGAAGGGAAAGAATCTGGAATCCAAAGTTTTAAAATCAAATGTTTAAAAATATATATACATATCATTATTAATATGTTACATGTAACTGGGAAATGAGATATACAGGCATTGGGACATAGAGATCCACTGTGCCCTACAGGAAAGTTAAAGGGGGAATGGGAGAAGATATGGGAGAGAACAGATTGGGGGAGGGGATATTCAGTGGGAACACTGTTTTGGGGTGGTGGGTAGGAAAATTGGGGAGAAAATTTGTAACTCAAAATTTTGTAGAAATGAATGATGTAAACTAAAAAATAAAAAAAGAGAGAGAAAAAATAAGCTTAATAAAAAAATAAATTGGGGCAGCCAGGTGGCTCAGCGAGTAAGAGCACCGGCTCCAGTGTCAGGATGACCTGGGGATCAAATCCAGGCTCAGAAACTTAGCACCACACCCAGAAATAACTGGCCATGTAACCTTGAGCAAGTTACTTAATGATGATTGCTTTAAAAACATAAATAAATAAATAGATTGATAAATAAATAAATAGATAGATAGATAAATAAAAGTAAATGCATTGGTCAAGAAAAAAATAAAGTGACATAACTGTTTTTAAATAATTTTTTCCTCTATTTTTTAATTTCAACAAAATTCAGATTAAAAATTTGCTTTACTTAACACTATTTCTGGCCAACAATGATCACTCAATTTTTACAATATAATAGAATTTTACTATAGTTTAGGAAGACCATAATAACACAACGACCTTATGACATTAATTGTATTTCCAAATCATCACATACAAAAATTGATAAAAATTGGGCTTATCAAGTGCAGAGTTTTTTCTCCTCTCTCCACAGTTGCAGAGCCTGATTGTGGATTCTGGAGTTTGAAAGGAGAGGTTCATCTGCTTGCCTAAAGGCGTGGGCTTCAGGGTGCCCAGGGCTGTTACCAGTGGGGTCCTTGATATAATTAGTATGCTTCCTCCCTTTTGCCAAATTGGTCAGGGTAACTGAAATTCCCTATCATTTTTCAGCACTCTCTTTTTTAATCTGATCTGGGATGAGAGGCTTTAATAAATTTTTGTAAAATGTTTTCAGCTGTTTTAACTTTTACTTCAGTAAACTTCATTTCTATGTTTATTTCTTAAAAATTTCTTTGAAAGTGAGATCTTTTAACTTCCCAGTCACAGTGTGTGGGGACTCTGGAAAAAGATCCAGTGGCACCCTGTCCCCTCTCCTCTGTACTGGAGAGCCCAAAGCTTTACCTTTGAGGCGTTTTCCCCCCCCCCCCCCCAGATCTTTGTATTTTTTCAATTTGCCTTAGTGCCAAACAGTATAATAAATTCTGACTTATCTTCACAATCAAGTTAGGAGTGACTCTTTTCACTTTTCACTTTTCACAATTCCAAAAATTACCAGAATGAATTCAATTAACTTTCAGTTGCATCCTGATACACAAAAATTTTCTCTTTTAGGTGAGGCAAGAAATGGTTAAATGCTCATTGGTCTGTCTCTTTGATCTGAGGGGAAAATTTCCCTTTTTATTTCTTTATTTTTGTTTTCTCCACACTCACACTTGGCCAGAGTTGGAATGGAGAGGAAGAGATTTTCGAACTCTTTACTCTCAAAACCTTTGTTCGGACTGTGCACATAATTTATACCTTCTTAAGCTTCCTACCCATGCTCCTCTCTGCCACATGCTTACACTCCCTTGTGTTTCTTTCTATCTACTTATAGGTTGTACATACCTTATTTCTTTCTAATTCTGACCTGACACTTCTACACTTTTCAACTTGCCGTTGCCATCATATAACCTAACAAGAACATATTCTTCTTTCTCTTTCTCTCTTCTCTAAGGGAGAGGGAGAGAGAGAAAGAGATAACGGCATTCCAAGGAAAGCCAAGCAGTACAACTGCGTATTAAACTTTATGGAGTGTCAGATTACTCACACTCATTCATACAAAGACACATAAACAAAGCAGATAGATACAGAAAATGACAGAAAGAGTGCACTCACAGAAAATTTTTAGAGATCTTCTGCAGCAGTCAGATATTTGCTTGGCCCTACAAATGGTAACAGAGGCCAGGTAAGACTTACTTTGAAATTTTCTTCTTATTTTTTTCCTTAGTTTCAGACTGTAGAGACCACTGCATCACACTTAATTGTTTGAGCCACCCTTGGCACTTTAATTTCTAATGTTAAACATATATTTAATATATTCCATGGAAAAAAGGCAGAAATGGGGAAATGCTGGGGTTCCCTCCTCTATTAGTCTCTCACTCATCTGTCTCCCTACTGTCTCCCATTTTACTAAATCCACTGTACCACACTTTGAAAACCAGGGGCAACAATATTCCACACACACTAAAAACTCCTTTTACTGTTCCTTCATAATAGCAAGCCCCCTTTCTTTCACTACTTTCTTTAGTAGCTTCAAGTATCCCTCTTGGTCCCTGTATTCAGAGTGAACCTGTCCCATGGTTTACACCTAGTTCTTAATTCCTGCATGTGCCTGGTGCAGCGAACCTAAAGTGAAAGTAACTACTGAGATCCTCTGTCAACAAGCGGTGCTTGGCTTTTTTGCCTTTGCTCTTACCTTCTGTTTTGCAGAGCTCCTTCCTCATAAGAGCTGTTCTCTGGACCTTCTTTTCAGGTCCCTGTCTCAGGTGCCACTTGAGGCCAGCTCAATAGTGGCCACAACAAAGTGGAGAACATGGAAAGAAGACGTGGGCCCGGTGGGTGACTCACAGCAGTGAAGTCTGTTTATTCATCTGAGGGTCAGGGTTTATATACCTTTTACAGAGTAAGCTAGTCTCTGTATCACATGGGACAGGCTGTACACTCCTTTGTACTTAGTTCCCTTTGCATCACTCCTATCAGGTTGAGTAATAATTCAGGGTGCTCTGTTCTTTGCACATCATGGAGAGTGGTGAGCCAGCATCTGGTTGGCCTGGGAGCAGCTGCAAGGAGCTGGCCACTTCTACCTGCCTAACTTAGAGTTGGCCCTCAATATTCTAAGATAAAAGGGAGCATGTTAACAATGAAGTAGAAGTTCCATAAGGCAAAATAGAATGGGAGGGCAGAGTAAAATAGAGACTGTGGATGGATAAAGATAAGTGTGTGAGTGAGAGGTAGCAGGAAAAAAGATTTTCAACTTGGCAGATGACTAAATTATAGGGATATGTGGAGGATAGGTGGGAACTTTCCAGATGTAGGATGGGGAAGAACCTCCTTGATCAAGGATGATGAGAGAAAAGATTTAGAGCTGAAAAGAACATTTGAGGTCATCTAGGCCAACCCCTTCATTTTACATATGAGAAAATGGAGGCCCAGCAAGGTTAAATGATTTTGTCCAAGGTCACAGAAGTGATCTGGCAGAATCAGCACTCAAGTCCTCAGACACCAATGACAGTGTGCTTTCCATTGTACTATACTGCCTCTCTTGTCCCCTACTTTATATGAAACTGTAATGACTGAATTTCATTCACTGGCCACTGAGTTCTCTTTTCTCCTTGTCCTCTTTTTCCTTCTTTTCTTCTTTTTTATTCCTTCTCTTTCTCTTCCTCCTCCTCCTTCCCCTTCTTCTCTTTTCTCAATGCTTTTCTATCTCTATGCATCCTCGGCTCCCTATATTATTCTTGAGTTTAACCTGATCCAGTATTATTGCCACTAGTCTTTCTCTTTTTTAAGGACTATGAATTCACCATAACTCACATAGTTGGCTTCATCTTCTTAAAAACAACTGCTTTATTATAATTATGCAAAAGGTGCATATTATCTGTTTCCAATTAATTTCTCTATATGGATATTTGTTTGAGCATAAATTTTTGGTTTTTATCAAGGAGACCTAGAATTTGAAGATGGTTCTTTTAAATATTGATATACAAAGTCTAGGTGTTATAAGAAGTTATTCCTCTCCAGAAATGTCAAAGACTGGCCTCTTGATTCTTCATTTAATTCCCCACTCCTTATTTTCTTCCCAGAAATATCTTTTCCACTATAATCTCTATTGCACATACAACTTTTCATTATTCTTACCAACTCCTATGTAGCTTAATGAAGAGAATGGCATTAAAGCAAATAATTCCTTCCTCAAAATTTTGCTTTCTGGGCAGAGTTTAGACAATTTCTTTTGGAAAGGAAAAGTTAGAGTTGGGATCACAGAACTGCTTTTTACTTTCTGTCATCTTCCAGAAATAGCAACCATTAGCTCAACTGATACACCATATGTATTATAACACTGGATTTGGCTAAAAGAAAAAATGCTGAGCTTATTGGTTGAATTCAGTACTAAAGGGCACAAACAATTTATATTACTTTGTTTCTTATTAAAGTAGAATATCCCTACAATAAAATTTATTTCAAAGATGTTAACAGGGCACTATTCCAGTCAATTGCATCTGCTTTTGGGAATCAGAAGCTTTCACAGAAGAATCAGAGCAGTCAGTGATGCTTAAAGTAATAAGCATTTTTTACACATATATTTCACTTCATATGAGAGAAGGAAGAAAGGACAAAATGAGATAACTCAGGGAAACAGAAGAGGGGCAAGGGAAGAGAGTCCCAGGTAAAGGATCTTTATAACTAGAAAGAAAAGGGTAAAAGAACATTTCAGTTGGCAAAGGGACATTGACAGGCCTCAGATGCAATGATTGTCAGGACAAAGAAGGATAAGGAAGGTTGATGATTCTGTGATGATTCTGGTCCTGACACCCAGGTTATATACCAAGCTCTGGTTACTCTCCTTGTTCTGAATGTGAATATTCAGGTCTTTTGTTCTCTATATAATCAGAACATTTCAACAATAGTGTCATAGACCAAGGTTTTACAGGGAGGGCTGATGTTACTATAAATCACATCTTAATTGGTTTCCTGTCTCTAACATCAGAGGCAGGGAGATATCAAGGATTGGTTTGGAGACCTGATTGGGTAGAGCATGGGACTAGTAGTTGTCTGGACAGCCTCAAAGAATCCAGAACAAGGAAGTAATGTTGTATAAGAAGAAGGGACATATCTAGAGCAGAGGTGTGATAGTAATGGCAATTAAAGATTCCCCTGTATTGGCTTGGTTTTCAAATTGATTGTGTTAAAACCCAGAGTTTGTTAATCCCACCTGTGGGATGGGCTTGTTGATGTGAAAAGAAAGTCCTGAATTGGGAGGAGCTGGTGACGTAGATTTGGAGATACAAGAGAGAGGCGGAAGATCTTTTTTGGTAGCTGCACCTCATGGAGAGAGAGAGACTAAGAGAATTGCTGGTGGCCGCTTTGAATTGCTCTGGACTTTTGAGACCTGCCCCCTGAGCTGCCAAGGACTGAGGAGACATGGCTGTTTTGCTGGTACTTTGTCTGTCTGTTTTAATGTTATTTTGCCAGATTTGTCCGCTGGTGAAAGACTGTCCTTTTGTTGAAGAAGTCCTGGAACCTGGCTGTTCGCTAAGAAGGTCTGAGACTGTCCTGCAGACAGAGAGTGAATACTGTCCACTGGTGAGGGACAGTACTGTTGTTGCAGGGGTCTTGAGACTGTCCTGCAGACAGAATGAATACTGTCCACTGGTGAGGGACAGTACTGTTGTTGCAGGGGTCTGGGAGCCTTTCTGTTGGTTCAGAAGCCCTGAAGAAGGATTTTCTTGTTGTATGTTTACAGAAATCCTGGGAGAGGGCTTTGCTAATGTGTTCAGGGGTTCTAGGGCTGTTCTACAGACAGAGGATAAATTCATGAAGGGACTGGCAATGTATCTTATGGCCTTGCTAAGCCTTGTCTCTCCAGGAACTAAGATTGCTGAGAACTTGCCTCCTGTCAAGATGAAGAAAAGACCTCCATTTGGGTATTAAGTGCTGTGTTTAAACTTGATGTAACTCTGGGGTAGATTCAATTGTGATCCAGGAGGTGGGGAACTTTTGACCTTATTGTGCTCTGTGATTGACAAATGAAGGTACTTTACCTATGTTTGGAAACTAATCTCCATTTGAGAAGAGGGGTTTTGTGGTGGACTTAATTAAGGTATAGCCTAGGGGTGGAGAAGTATTTAGAACAGAGACTTTGTAATTGATTGAATGATTGGAAGATCCTGGGGTGGGGTAGTACTTGGAGATTATTTAATCACGCTTAGTAAATGCTGTATTTCGAATGATGTCATGTTTTGATCTTCTCTGTTCTTGGTTTGTCACTGAATAAAATAGAGAGCACCTATGCTGGTATTTTGAACCTGGGAAGTTGCCTTTGCTTGATATTACATTACAAGAGGTCACCTACTGCAAGAAAGTCTAGGATCAGAAAACCTCTCTGTACTATACTGGGAGTCAGAAGATATGGGTTCTGTTCCTAGTTCTACTGCTATATAGCTGTGTGGCCTAGGTAAATCATTTCACTTCTGTAAGACTGGCAAGGATGACTGGAGCTAAGCCTAATAAAATTAAAGTTTGAAAACTGATTTTGCTACCAAACCTTTACTTCAACCTTTTACCATTGTTAACATTTAGTCAGTGGAACTAAACTAAACTAATGAACATCTCTGGGCTTTTGTAAAAGTGGAAGAATGGATTAGATATAGAAGTCCACTTCCTGCTCCAGTATTCTATGATTTTATATAGTGTCTGGCACAATGTCTTGCACGTAGCTGATATTCAATCATACCTAAAAGCTAAAAATTCAGTGGATTCAAGTTAATGTTCTAGCTATTTGGACAAAGATGAAAACAGCAAGTGATAATGACATTCATTGATTAAGGTGTTTAGAGGTTCTATATTGTGATGAGAGACAACAAATTTGAATATAAATATATTAATAGGAATGATTTAAACATAAAAATGATACCATGTTGTACATCAGAATCTAATTTAAATTACCAAATGAGATATCCTAAGGCAAAAGTCACTTTGAGTTGAACTCAAGATCAGAGAATATCATTTGAACTGATGGAGAGGTGGACAGAAGAATGAGAGATAGAATAATACTGGACAGGTGATTTCCTTTCTCTGGACATAGTTTGCTTACCCTAAAGACAAGGAGATTAAATTTTAAATTCTATAATTATATAAAATTAATTTCAATTCCATTTAACAAACATTTATTAGGTGTCTACGTGTTAGATTTTAGGGATGCAAAAGATAACAAGACAATCCTTTTCCTCAAGGAGTTTATGTTCTATTGTGGGGATCCAATACTACACAAATAAGTAAAATACAAGGTAATTTAAGGAGAGAAAGAACATTAATACTTGGATGGTTCAAGACAGGCTCCAAGAAGGTTAGAGATGAGTCTGAAAGGAAGGTCAGGATTCTGAGAAGAGATGAAGAGGAAGTACATTCCAGGCATGAGGGAAGGCTTATACAAATGCATAGTGGAGGATGAAATGTCCAATTCTGGGAACAGCTCGTAGTTTGGTTTGGCTAGAACAAAGAGTGCATGAAAGGAAAGAATATGACATAAGGCCAGAAAGGTAGGTGGAGGGCTTTAAATGGCATTTGGGGATTTTGTGCTTTATCCAAAAGACAAAAGGAAGCCACTTAACATTTTTGATTAGGGGAGTGATATGGTCGACCTTCAATAAGATAATTTTTTAAGCTGAATTGAAAATGGTTTGGAGAGGGGAAAGACTAAAGGTCGACCAATTTTTTTGCAAGAGTTGGAGAGGAGGGGGAATGAAGGTAACAGAGTGGATGGATTGAAATGGAGATGGAGGCAAGAGATGTGTCATCAATAATAGGCAATTGTTTATATGTTGGGAGTGGGGAGAGGAAATAGTTAAGGATGACTTTGTAATTATGAGTCTGAGTGCCTAGGAGGTTGGCATCGACCTCCACAGAAATAAGGAAATTTGGAGAAGGGAAGTGTTTAAGAGGGAAGACAATGAGTTCCTCTTGGAACATGTTGATTTTAAGATGGTTATGGGACATCAAGGTGGAGCTAGCTAATAGGGAGACTGAAGTTTTGGAGAAAGATTAGCATTCTGGGAAGCAAAGAAATACCTCAAGGATAAATACAAGTATGGGGTATAAAACAAAGTAAGACAATTATTTTATAAACATTAAAGAGAATAGGGGACTAGAACTGTGATTTTGTTGGTACAGGAACCCCAGGATGGAACTTCTTCTGTCTATGCAGATGGGGACCTTCTCTGCAGTTTTAGGTGTTGGAGAGTTGCCTAGAGCAGTGGAGTCCAACTCAAATAGAAAGAGTGTGATTCAAAAAGAATGAGTTGCCACATGAAAACAGTAACTTTTTTAAAGTACCAAACATAAATGTCATTTATTATAATTGTGGAAAGCAAATGAGAAATAAGTGATTGATAGAAGATTCTTCACTTATACATCCATAAGATGAGCTAATTTTGAGCAGAAAACATGAGGGAAAGCTATTCTCTTCTTGTTTCCAACAACTCATTCATCCCTGTTAGGTTGAAATATAAAAGTAGTTTCTCTAACTTAAGGACAATACGGTATTTGATTAGCCTTTGGATCATGTTCCTCTGGCTCTGTCTCCCCCTTGTGGCACTTAAGAATCTCAAGATTCGGGCAATAAGTAAGGTAACCAGTTATGTTCTGGGGAAATGCTTTTTGGATTATTTGTCCATAAATTCATCAAATATGATGAGGCAACTATATGTAAGACTCTATATTATGCCATTAGTAATAAAATGAAGTATATTTCTCCTTCCTTCAGTATGATATAATATAGAAGGAAATGTTTCTCTTGGGAACTACATCCTCTACAAACCTGAGCAGAGTATGGCAGGAGATGGCATTACCCTGGTGCAGAACCACGAATCTGGTCCACAGTGTTATCTAAATGGGGCTAACATGACATGTCTTTTTTATGCCTTGGGAAGTAACAGTTGTGGTTTCTGTCCTGAGGAACCATAATTTCAACACTTCAATGTTTTGAAGATGCTGAGATGAGATGCTTTTCAGGCCCTGAGGATCCTGGGTTTAATCATTAGGACAAGTTATTAACATTGTTTACTCACCCTTCAGTTGGTCGCTGTGGTGTGCTGTTAGAGGAGCTCCAGAAGTGCTGAGATCATAAACCAGTTTGAAGTTTTGCTTGTTTATGGGCGCTGATAAACACAGCCAGTAAATGGAGCAAAGAGGGTTTACAACCTCCATTTCCTGAAAGTTTGGGAGGCTGTGCTCAGAAAGGAGTAATGAAAGTGTTCATTTCTTGATTCTTGTGTCTTTTTCCAAATCCTGAATTCTATTTCGTGAAAATGTTCTTTGACATTACAATGAGGGAACATGACTAAATCTGATTGGGGGAGGTTCAGAAGAAAAAATAGGGGGGTTTTGAGGAGCAGGTGAATAGATAATCAATGTATTTAAGGAAGGGAATAAGCTTTTAAATAATCCCTATTGTATGGGAGGCACTGTATTAAGTGCTTTGTTTGTTTTTATAAATACTGATTCTCACAACAACCCCAGGAGGGAGGCACTATTACTACCCCTGTTCTACAGTTGAAGAAACTGAAGCAAACAGAGGTTGACTTGCACACAGGGTCACACAGCTTTGTTGTTCAGTTCTTTTCCAGTTCATGTCCCCCTTTGGATTTTCTTGGCAAAGATAAAACTAGTAATAATCTGAAGATCTGAGCTCAGGGAGATGAGTCTTTCTGACCCCAGGCCCAGTACCCTATTCACTGTGCCACCCAGCTACCACATCCTACAGCTAGTATATGCTAACTAGATCCACTATACATTTATGTTACCTAATCTCAACTGGACCTTCACTTTGGCAAGGCAATACTTTTATACCTCCATAATTGAATCATTATTTCATTCACTATGGAGGTTTTTCTAAAGCTTTTCATCCCTCCTGAGACCTCCCACATGTCATTTCCCCCCACCTTCTCAGCTGAGAACCTTGACTCATAGTTCATTGAAAAAATTAAAGTCATTCACCAAGACTTCCCTCTTTTTTCCTATCTCACATTTCTCAGATGCCTTACTCTATTTCCTCCTTCACCCTTGTCTTACATGAAGATATAACCCTTCCCTATGCAAACTCCTCTCTTTGCAAAAATGGGCCCATCCTATGCTATCCTCTCCAGTTTGTTGATAGGACTACCATCGCTACTCCCTTATTGATCATTGGTCTCTCCTTGTACACTGGCTGCTTCCCTATCACTCACCAACATGCCCATGTCTCTCCTACCAAAATATTCTCATTTGATTCATATATTCTTGCTGGTTATCATTCTGTGGCTACGCTCCCTTAATACAAATACTCTACTTCTATTATCTCCAATTCGTCCAGCACGGAACTTGTTTGTTCATAGTTTGTTATTTATATGTTGTTTGTCTTCCATCATAGACCGAGCTCCTCGACTTCAAGGGCTGTCTTTCACTTTTCATTGTATCTTCTCTGCTTTGCATAGTGCCTACCACATAGTAGGTATCTTTGCATAGTGCCTACCACATAGTAGGTGTTTAATAAATGCTTCTTGACTGACTGATAAAAGGCTTCTTTAACAACCAACTTTCTCTTTTACTGAGAAAGTACAGAGTCTAAATGCCTTTCTAAGGTAATTCTAAGCAATTATCTTAGAGTAAGAGGTTTGCATTAAAATAACAAATCAAAGACAGAGCATCCAAAAGAAAGGGAAAATAAGGCAAGATGATATTTGTAAGGGTAAATCATGAAAAATCAGTAACATGTAGCTTCCAAGGACTACAGGATTTTTTAAAAGTGTTGTAAATCATGGATATCCCAAACAATAGTGTGTGAACTAGTCTAATAATTTCTAGTCATAAAAGATTGTTAGTATCCGCTCATATTTTATAGTATATATGCTTCCCTGCCCCTAGGCTAAAGTGCACCGGGAGCCTGGGGTGGGAGGCTTGTTTTTCAGTAGATACTTCTTGATAGGCCAGTGGGTCAATAAGGTTGTTACATTCTCTGAGCCAGGAGAAGGCTATTAAGCCCTGATGTGTAGCTTTGTTTTGGGGGCTCACTTTGAGAAGTGCTCTGTGATTTGATCAGATGAGACTCTGGGAAGCCGGTGCTGCTACAGAGCCACACCCCCTCCCCCCCCCCCCTTGGCTTTGAAAAACCCAGATGTTGATTTGATATGGATGTAATGGTTGGACAGTTTGGAAATCTGTCTACTTGATCTGTTTCTGTCTTGATAATTCTGTCTGTATATTCTGAAGTTCGGGGTGCTGACCTTTTTCCCCTGAACTAGGTAAATGATACATATCTGATTGATTAAAGTAAGCTTGTTAACCCATTTTGAGTTGCTTTCCTTTATCAAAGCAGATCCAAGAACTTGTGTTGGCAGACACCCTGGGGACACTGGGGTGCTTGCTGCAAGTCTTCTAATTAAGTGAGACTCTAGAATGAATGAAAGAGCATTTATTAAGTGTCTACTATGTGCCAAGTACTGTTCTAAGTACTGGTGATATAAATACAAAAGATATTCTCTTCCC
Organism: Petaurus breviceps papuanus; assembly: GCF_028583685.1. NCBI lineage: Eukaryota > Metazoa > Chordata > Mammalia > Diprotodontia > Petauridae > Petaurus > Petaurus breviceps. Next base: position 9,461,493 of record NW_027187298.1, on the reverse strand, counting down.
TCCTGAAATTTTCATGCTAAAAGGGAGATGTAACACACTCAGAGGAGTAGTGACCCAGGAGGGGTGTTTTGGTTTTGAAAGTCTCAGGAATATGTGAATGGTGAAATCTGAAATAATTGAGGAAACAAAATTTTGAGCTTCTGAGCATATCCATTTACTAAGCAATGCATGACAACTGCGTAACCACTTGGGACCAGGCCTCCTTGGCTTGGCACTGGACTACAGTTACAGGAGACAAATTTTTTTTTGCATTAAAATATCTAACAGGATATAAACCAGGATACAGGATTAGGTAATCTGATTTCTAAATGGACGAAAAATTAGGGGCTTTCCAAGTTAAGAGATCAAACAGGTGCAATTCCCTGAAAGCAGAAAAAGAGGTGTCCCATTCCCTGGAAACATATTCAATCAAAGAAAAACAATAATTCACCAGTCTAGGGCCAATTTTCATATACAACATATGAGTTGCTTGAGATGTATTATTGTGAGAAAATTCCTTGCATTAGTTTTCAGATCTGACTGCATTTCTGGTCAGCATAACCTAGGTTCTAAGCTAAGCACTGGAAGTGGTCCAGCTTCCCAGCCAGGCAGGGCTAGGTTCAAAGAAAGCAATAAAGTTTTCTCATAATTCCTGTAATTGAATAAAATCTTCTCACAAGACAGAAACTGGGCTAGACTCATAATTGTGAATAGAAGGGGAACTGAGCTAGTTTCAGAATTGAGTCACAAGATGGAGGCAGTGTGGTTCACTCAGTTCTCACAAATGTGGAGTAGAATCACTGGAACTAGAGTGACCAAGCTTTTTCAGTAGTAGTATCAATTTTATTATGGTTCCAGAGCTAGAAAGTGGGAGGTATACAGGAAGGAGAGGAACAAGATGTCTGGAGTGTAAAAGTGAAGCATGGTTGGTGCTAGCTAGGTAGAGTGAGTCATGTGTGTGTCACTTAACCCCAATTTCCCAGCTTTCTCCCCTCCAAAAGAAAAAAAGTATATTGCCATTAGACGGATACCAATGAAGCATGCAAGATGTCCATCTGTTATCACTTGATCTCATAACATGAATGACTGATTAAAAGAATAATTGAAAAAAAAGGAAGGGGACCAGGCAAGTTGTGAGACTAAGAGAATATTATTTAATCCAAATGCTGAACTGGTTCTCATGGATGTTAAAATCTAGAGGAAGGCCTCTAGCATGTTAAGTAGATACTTCACAGACAATTAATGAAAAGACATGCATAAGAATGGCTCAGAATGAGAAAACATAGATGGCTTGTGCTCTATACCATTAAAGGAAGTTCTTATGTTTATGAGATCACAGATTCATTGACTGAAGTTATCTATATACTTCAGTTGAGAGTTTCCCAACTGAAACTACTCTCTCCAAGATTACAAATGGTTTCTTGATTCTCAGGTCTGACGGCCATTTCTCTGTGTTCCTTAATGACCTCTTTGCATTTCACACTATTAACTACCAACCACTCCCACTTCCCAGATCTTCTCTCCTTCATAGGTTTTTGCTATTTCCTGCTTCTCCTTAGCAATCTGGCTGCTTCTTCTCAGTTTCCTTTCATGGATCATCCATGTTCTGCCCTGTATGTGAACCCCAGGACTCTGTCCTAGATTCTTTTCTCTCTATACATGCATTCTCTGTCTCTGTGATCTCACTAGATTCCATAGGTTCAATATCATCTCTAGGCAGACAACAAACTACATATCTTACTCTCTCTCCTCATGGACATAACTAGTCTCTCTCTTCAACTACAGTCTCATATCCTTTGGATTTCTCCAAATGAATGTTTCATAATCATCTCAAACTTAATATTCCAAAACAGAACTCATTATGGTTCTTCCTAAACCCACACCCCTTTTTTTTTTAAACTTTCCTATTTCTGTTGAGGACACCCCTACCTTTCCAGTCACCTCTGTTTGTAACTTATGAGTCACTTTCAACTCTTCCCTGTCTTCACTGCTTAGATCTAATCAGTTGCTGAGTCTTGTCAATTCTACTTCCTGAATATCTTTTTCATCTGTTCTCTTCTTCCCACTCACATGGCCACCACCCTAGATCAGTCACTCATCACCTCTTGCCTAGACTATTACACTAGCTTCATAAATAGTCTCCCTGCATCTAGTCTTTCCCCTCTCCCACCCACTTCCTCTGACCATGTTGCTTGCACACTCAAGAAATCCCACTAGACATCCCTTGCCTAATTTAGGACAAAACACAAACTTCAGCTTTACATTGAAGGTCCTTCCTAATCTGGTTCTAGACTTGCCTTTTTAAGCTTTTTTGAACATTACCCATTTTTAAATATCACATTATGGTCAAAGTGGCCTACTTGCTATTCTACATCTCATCTGGACTTTTGTTCAAGCTGTTCTCCTAGCCTGGAATGTTCTCCCTCCTTACTTATCACCTTTTCCTCATAGAATCCTGAACTTCCTTAAATATCTAGAGCTCAACTTAAATGCCTCCTCCTACAGGAAGCCTATCCTGATTCCCCATTGGCTAGTGCCTTCTTTCCCTGAAATTATTTTGTATACATTAATTTTTCTGTGTACAGTGTATTCTCTCCCCTCCCCCCAAAAAGAGTGTAAGCTCTTTGAGAGCAGAAAGTGCTTCAGGTTTTTACCATGGTATCCCTAGCACTTAGAACAGGTTTGTTGAATGAACAAATGAATACCTAAGTAAGACACCTTTAGAGTAGGGATTGTTTGATTCTTTGTGTTTGTGTCCTCAATGCCTAACAGTGCCTGGGCCACAGAAGGCACTTAAGTCAATACTTGTTAGCTGACACTTTTCTATTTACTTCATGGGGTCTGTTTCCTCACCTGGAAAATGAAGGGGTTGGATGAGATGGCTGGCTCAGGAGGTCTCTTCCAGTTCTAGATCTAGGATCCTTCAAGGATTTTTTAAATGAATAGAGTTTGCATTCTAATAGATGGTGTCAGGTTGTGTACCTTGCTTGTACAGAGTAAAAAGAAAATTCCAATCTCTTTGAATGTTATCCTTTTTGTAGACGTTAATCATAGATTTTTTTGAACTGGAAACATACTTAAGTGTTCATTTTTACAGATGTAGAAACTTACAACTAAATAGCAAGTCACTCACTATTTGCTCAAAATTATATGGGTAGTAAGTTGCAGAGCTCAATTTCAAATCCAGCTTCCGTCTTCAAATCCAGTTCTCTTTCCATGACAGCCACTTCTTATTCCTCTTATAACATATCGGAAAATGTTGAAGCTGGAGTGAGGAATTCAAATCCTGACTCTGACCTTTTACCAGCTGTGTGACCTAGGGCGAATCTCTAAACCTCATTTGTAAAATGGAAATCATAATATTTATACTTCCTACCTCTTAAAATTCTTAGTGACATATGAGTGTTATTATTGTTAATTCTCTGTATATTGCCTGTATAAAGTGAACAAATTTTATACCCACTTCCAGATAAATGAATAGATGAACAAATATAATTTGGTTGCTCTTAAGGCAAGGGCCATTATGGTTTCAATGGTTTTCGACCATTAACGATTTCAATCATTAGTGGGAAATAAGAACTGCTGGAAAAAGAGGCTGAGGTTTTACTGAGGCATACACCAAAATGAACATCAATTTAAACTATATCATGAAGAATTTATTGGAGCAAGTGTCAAACAATGCACTATATAGTTGTGATATTAACGTTTTATTTATTACATAATACTATAATGGAGGAAAATTTACCAAACCTACAAGTTAAGGATTGTCTCTTTCATACTGTATTACTTTTATAATGTTTAATTTAGTGACATAAACAGGAACTGAGTGAACTATATCACTATGAAATTGCAGTAAGTATTAGAAAATAAAAATTTCCAACCTAGGCTAAGTCAACCAAACACTGAGCAGTTTTGTCAATTAGGACAAAACTTTTTCCATTTTGATATATGGATAAACAGTTTAGCCCTAGGATTCCAGTTTGTCAAAAATGGCTGTGATAATTCTACCTTTCAGGAAGGTGGATGGGGGTGGGGCATGGGCAACAGGAGAATGGTTATCAAACTACTTTGTCTTTATTTATAAACCATCCTCCTCCACAAAAACTGCCATAGTTTAAGATGATAGATTTAGAGTCAAAAGGGCCCTTAGAGGAGGAGTATTGTGCACTGTATAGTAATTTAAAAACCACAACACTACAAAAATGCATGCTAAATGACCAATTTTAGTAAGAGCAGTAGGGTCAAAGTCAAATAGAAAGGAGCCCTGCTGGTTGCATACTGACTTAGAAAAACACAAATTGACAATATCTATGTTGTACTGTATTTTTATTTATTTTGTTCAACATTTCCCAACTGCATTTTTATCTGATTTGGCCACACCAGAGAGTTCTGAAGGACACATGCTGCCTGAGGGGGATGAGTTTGACATCCCTGAGTAGAAGTATCTAACATTGTCAGAATACATCAGTAACTGTAAGCCAAAAGAACAAGAGACTGAGGAGGGTATTTTGGGATTATTTCCTTGAAGTCACCTACCTACATTCCTCTACCTGTTGGGCAAGTACATATGAAAATTTATTGACATTTTTACAATAGGGCTAACTGGTACTTGACAGGCCTGCCCAACATTTTACTACTAAAGCTACATGTTTTCCATTGTTAATGATAATAACTCACATTTATATAGTACTTCCTTTGTTGTAGACCACTTTCCTAATAATCTTATGAGGTTCAAATATTACATTATTATCATCTCCATTTTATAGAAGAGAAACTTAAATCTCTAAAAGGTTAAGTGACTTGCCAATAGTCACAACTATTAAATGTCTGATGGGTGATCCATTCCCAGGTCTCCTAATTCCAAATCCAGCAATATGTCACAGAGGGTTATCCATTCACGAATTAGAACTGAAAAGGCCTGAAGTCATCTAGTCCCAGCACCTTCAATTTACAGAGGAAGAGGGAAGTCACATGACTTCTCCAAGGTAACACAGCTACTATGGTGATAGACAGGATTAAGAGCCAAGGTTCTCTGACCATCTTGCATTCTTTCTACTCTACCATTATGGTCCCTTATTTTTCAGGCAAAGTTTTAATTTCGGCAACTTTTTGAATTATTATGAGATATTTGGGTTTCCTTTTATTGTTGTTAAGGCTCAAGACCATTCCTTCTGCAACTTTTGGTTAACTGAAAGCCTGTCTTCTGTTAATATTAACCTCATCTGACCAAAACTTGACTTGTGGAATAATGGTGGTAAGGGAAGACTTTGATATTTCTTAGATAGAAGCCAAAGTCAAAGCAAAATGTTATTTGAAAAAGAATCCCAACTATTCCCCTTTCCTTGGTTCTCTTGGACACATTAAATCCCTTCTCCTTCAATCAATCCATTGTGAACACACTAAATGTAGTTTAATCTGTAGCCTGACTTAGTTTACCTAAGAATCTATTTAACTATGTTTGTTTCCTCAGCATATGTCTAACTTTTATGACACTGAAGGAAGCATGGGATTATGACTGTCTTATTTAACTTTTATAGCCTAAAAGAATGTATGATACTGCAATATGTAAAAGAATGATTTTTCTGCCACACTGACATAATTTTGTTTATGAAAAGTCGATTTGGAATCCTAATTTTTGTTCAGGTTTATTTTTTCCCTCTGAGGCCTGAACCTGGTTTTTACTTCGTTAATTTATGCATTGTGGTAAATCTATTTCTGCAGCAGACACCTACCACATGAAACTCAAAAAGGAGATGTTTCTTCCAAAACATAAGCTCAGGAAGAGCAATACTATGGAATCCCAGGCTTTGATAAGAACTCTGGATCCTTGGTTTTCAGGGGATAAATAATTCCCATTAACGGTAACATAACCCCTTTCTTTATAGCTGCGGTCTTAGGTTCCTAAGTTGTTTGAGCTAGTCCAACTCCCATCTGACAAGAGGATACTGAGACTCACTCCAAACAGTCAGATTGTGGGCGCCTTTGAACGCAGGGACTCCCCCACTCTTTTTGGCCTTTTTAATTATCTCCATCATTTAGCACTATACTTGGGAACACTGTAAACGCTTAATAAATGCTAGCCGACTTGACTTGTTGGAGATGGAACTTGAATTCGGGTCTTTGGATTCTTTCCCTTACACCTTTACCTCTCAGAGCCTCAGTATTCTCCTCTGTAAAGTGGGGCTAACGACCCTGCAGACCTCCCGGGCTTTTAAGGATCTAAACAAACAAAAGATTCCTAGTAAATGAGGAGCTTCAAGGACCCAGCGGGTATCATTACGTATTGTTGGGGTGGCTTCTCGACGATTCCCGGCAACGAAGAGCTGTCACCTCAGAAGGCGCTCAGGTACCAGCAGAGCCAGGAAGACTGAGCCTGAGCCCTGAGCAGAGTCGGGGTCGCGTCAGGGCACCTGGCCCCGCCCCCAAGGAGGCGGCAACATCCCTTACGTCACAAGATGGCGACAGCGGCGGTTGGGCGCCCAGCGCGGTGGGCGGAATCTCGCCCGTCCTTCCCGGCATGCCGCACCCCAGGCCGGAGTTCCGGGTGTGGGCGGCCGCGAGCCGCGGGACAGAGCTAGGGGAGCGGAGCGCGCGGGCCTCGCGGGAAGTCGTCTTTCACCTCTGACTTCCGGGGACCGGCAAGTGAGCGGCCTGAGGGGGTGGCAGTGAGGCGGGAGAGGAGCTTGGGGCCGGGTCTCGGGTACGAGCCGAGCCCCAGGCCCCAGGCCAGAGAGAGGGAGGAGCTTTCGGGGCCGCCAACATGAAGTTATGCATCCTCGTTCTCTCGGTCTGGTTCCCCCTGCTGCTGGCGTGGAGACCCCCGGACGAGCCCGGTTATGACTCTCCTCCTCCGAACGGTGAGATCCGGGCTCCGCCGGCCTCTGTCAGCGTGGGCTGTGGGAAGCTTGCGGACCAGGGTGGCAGCCGGGCTGGGGGTGGGGGTGGGGAGGAAGCGTCTGGCTGCAGGGTGCCGGGTATGTTTGTGTTTGTGTGTTGGCGTGTGTGCCGGTAGGGTGGTGGTCTCTTACCGTGTGTGTATACAAAGGGATCGGCCCCTGTGTGAATGAGGGAGGTCTGTCAGTATGTGTATGAGAGGTGCCTCTCGCTGTGTGTAAGGGCGGTTCTGTCACCGTATGAAGGTGTGTAGGGCGTGTCCAAAATAAGGGGGTGTTGTGTGTATAACGTGGGTCTGAGAAAGCTCAATTACTGAGGGGATGTCTTTGTGTAACAACGGTCTGTCAGTGTGTATAAAGGGGTGTCACGTGGAGGGACCCGATCACTGAGTGTGTAAGAGGGTGGGTTTTAAGGGGATCTGTAACTGTTAGAAGGGGAGTCTTGGTGGGTAAGTGTGTGGGGGGAGCCACTAAGCTCTTTAAGTCTGTGATGCGGCAGGGGATTCCATCCCACTGGGTGTTTGTTTAACTTTCTTTGGAAATTAGATTGAAGGTGAAGTTTCTTTTTCCTTCTGGGGAATGTATGAATGGGATTCCTTTCTGAAGAGGGATGTCATAGTATGCGTTCCCCCTGTTTTTGGGGTGAAGGAGCTGTGCGTTTTCTATGTCTATTTGGAGAAGTGAGGGTGGGGTGGCTTTCTGTCTCTGCTGAAGAATGGAGCAGATTGTCTGTTTCCCTCACTGGGGAAGTGGGTGGCCAGATATCTATTTCAGCCTGGGAGTGCCAAAGAGAGAAGAAAAATTTGGACCTACCTGGCTTTTTTGAATGCTTATCTTGTAAGCAAACAAGGAGGAATGCATGGGGGTGGGGTGGTTTTGTTTTTTTTTTTTGGCCTTTTTAAAGAAGCAAATAGAGGGTAGCATTATGAGTTTAGAGTTGGAAGAGTTGGAAGAAGTGAATTTCTATTTAGAGTTTCTATAGGAGGTATGTTTTGAAGGTGGAAGTTCACAAAGTGAATCACAAAGTACTTTTTGGTAGTTGGAAGTTTAGTATGAATTACCTGCAATGTATTAGATAATATGAAGAAACACTTTTATGACTGGTTACTTTATGACAGGTGTCCTTTCAGGACATTTAGCCATTTGCCTTCTGTAGTTAGTAAAAAGCTCTTATGTCTTTCCATTTGTGTTATGAAACTATAGCCTGTGAGATATATGTATATGTTGTGGTGTTCTTATAAGTCTTTTTATGTCTTTGGTTTAAATTTTTTTATTCTGTCCTTTTTCTTATTCAGAATGTAGTAGGATCATTCCTTATTTAGGTACGAACGATGAGTCCACAAGCATGAAAATGATGAGAGCCCTAGCCCAAAACACTTAATCCCATAAAAATTCTAGCATAAGGAAACTAATTTTTTTGTGGGATATTTGGAGAAAGGAACACTTGGATTGCTCAATTTTTATTTTTCGTACAATTCTCCCCCCCCACCCCTGCCCCCCAGCTCAGGTAAATTTATATTCAATTTTATTGTTAGGTATGGGTATTCAAACATATAAACAAGAGCATAGGAAAAATAATCAAAATGAAAAAGGCTTGTAAATAGTTCATATATAGTGATAAACTTTGTTAACCATGAAAAAAATGTATAGGTTTTTTTTTAACATGGAGTAACCAAATTATCCTGTTTGTTTCTGTGATGCTTTTTAAACTTTTCTGTGTGTTTTATAGAGCTGTTGCTGTTCTTATTGTCTTTAATTAAATAGTTGTAGTTGGAGTGTATATTTGGATTCTGTTTCATTCAGCATTTTTTTGTTTTGTATGTTTCCCCCTATTTCTCTGACTTTTTGTTATTGTACAGTAAAAGTAATATTAATATGGCAGACCAAGACATTGAATTCAACATATGTTGAATAACTCAGCACTACTGACCTAAATGCCTGCCATAATCTAGAAAGTTATTTTTCATCTACTTAATTTTTGCTGTGGGTTCTTAACCTGAATTTGAGCAGTTTTTTATGACAACCTGTAATATTCTGGGGCTTATTCACAGACATATTCACAGGATTCACAGGATATCTGGAGTGCCTCTCTTTCCAAGCTTTTTGGTTATTACACCCCTTCCTGCAATCTGTGATCCAGCCAAACAGACCTTCTTTTCTCCCAATAATATTATACTTCCCATCTCAGGTATTCCCAAGACCTGGAATGTATTCCTTTCTTACCTCCACATTCATAGAGTCCCTCTCTTCTTTTACATCTTCTTTTAAGATGTAACTCAAGCACCATCTTCTGCTTGAAATCTTTCCTGATCAGTCTACCTTGTATTTTGCCATTTTTATACATTTGCATTTATTTACTTTGTATGTATTTTACATGTGCTTGTCTCAATTAGAACCTAAATTCATGGGGGTAGGCATTCTGTTCTTTGTACTTAAATACTCTTAACACGCATCGTGGCGTATTTTTGTTCAGTTGTGTCTGATTCTTCATGACCCCTTTTGGGGTTTTCTTGGCAGGAGTGGTGTGCCATTTCCTTCTCCAGATCATTTTACAGATGAGGAAATTGAGGTAAACCAGGTGAAGTGATTTGCCCAGTGTCACACGGATAGTTAGTATCTGCAATTGTATTTAAACTCAGGAAGATGAGTCTTCCTGACTACAGGCCTACTCTCTATCCATCCAGCCTGGCATAAATTAAGTACTTCATAAGTACTTGTTGATTGCTTAATAGAATTAGTACAGTCTCTGTCTTTATGTATACACAAACACACAGAACACTTAATAAACATAGTTTCTAAAAATATCTTTATTCATTTTTCAGTGGTTTAAATTTCCCTGCTCTTTTTCTCTTCCAGCTTCAAACCTTTTCTTCATTAGGATACAACACTATTTGTGATGCCTACAAAGTATCTGCTTCCCCTTTATCTTTGTTATTTTGTATTTTTGTTCTTAAATATGTACAAACATGTTTTCTAGTTTTTTAGATATAGTTATATCAAACATATGTTAATGTTCTCTAACAGGATTGGCCTTGGGGGGAATTTATTTCGTCCCTCTTAACCTTTGAGCCAATCCTACCTGAGCTCTTTAGTGGATATTTGATAAAACTTAATTGCCTCTTCAGGGCAGGTAGTGGTGAAGTGAATAGAGTGTCAGACCTGGAGTCAGGAAGACTCATCTTCCTGAGTTTAAATCTAGCCTCAGAGACTTCCTAGGAGTGTGACACTGGGTAAGTCACTTCACCCTGTTTTCTCATATGTAAAATGAGCTGGAAAAGGAAGTGGCACACCACTCCAGTGTCTTTGCCAAGAAAACCCCAAATGGGGTCAGGAAGAGTCAGACCTGACTGAAAACAAAACAAAAAAACTTTAGCCAAACAAAAATTGCCTCCTTGTTCTCTCACTGGGGGTTGGTGTTGCTGTGCTGAGGCATTTGCCTTGAGGTATTTTCCCTTTGCTGATTCTCATAGAGGGCTTATTTGAGCCTATCTACACTTCTGGCTTTCAGTTTTGTTCCCTCCCAAATCTTGTCTCCCACCCCTCCCCTTTTTAGTCTGCTTTATCTCTGTAACTTGAAAAGCCTAAATCACTGGACTTAGCTATAGCTATTTAGGCCCCTGTGGGGATGTTCATGGGAGGCTTCTCTGGTTCCTTCTGACATCTCAGCTGTAACTTCCCTGTACCTAAGGCCTGGTTCTTTCCAGAGAAAGCGACTTAAGAACAGGTAGCAAGTCTGTTCAGTTCTATTCAAGGGACCTTTATTAAGCATTTATTATTTGGAAGACACTATCCTAGGTACTGGGTAGCTAGGTGGTACAGTGGATAGAGTGCTGGGTCTGGAGTTAGGAAGACTCATTTTCCTGAGTTCAAATACAGCTTCAGACACTGACTAGCTGTGTGACACTGGGCAAATCACTTCACCTGGTTTGTCTCAGTTTCCTCTTCTGTAAAATGAGCTAAAGAAGGAAATGGCAAACCACTCCTTCATCTCTGCCAAGAAAACCCAAATGAGGTCATGGAGAGTTGGGCATGACTGAAAAATGACTGAGCAACAACAAAAATCCTAGGTATCGTAGATACAAAGATAAAAGTGCTTGCTATCAAGAAACTTTTATTTTATTCACAAATATAGCACATACACGAATAAGGTTGGTATGATCCTGGAAGTGCATTAAATACCTTAGGTTGTTTTGTTTTCATGATGTGTTGTGGTGCAACTGTCTCAAAGAATTCAGTCAGACCACCTCTAATACAAATATAGGCATTTATTGAAATTGACACCTCTCATGAAGCGGGCTAAGTTCCAAGAGGTACCAGCAACTTCAGAGAAAAAGCAAGATGGGTTTTTATAGGGTAAAGATGAAATTACATAACAGAAATTATAAATGTTAAAAAGGCTGCAGGGATTTGTTAAGGGATTAGGTAATAGGGGAAGGGTCCCAGCCACAGTGGAATTGTGTATGGGATTACCCACAGTGCATACAGAAAAACCTATTTTGGGGGGTATATATGTATGATAATGATATTATAATAAGCCTCTATGTCATAAGTTTCACCTAAAGGATAGCTTTTGCTATTACTGCCCAGGTGCCTACTTAGGAAAAGTCATTTCTGTTGTTTTGGGGTCCACATCCTGCTTGGACATCCTTTTGATGCTGCTTTGTGATTGACTGAGTATTGTGGTCTTGTCTGAGACTAGATGGATGTGGTTGTGGTTTAGGGCTATTTCTGTGGGAAATAATGAGGAATGAGTCTGGGGGCAGTGGCTGGCTAGAGGCAGTGATTGGAATCCCATCATGTGGACGTGACTACTGTTTCTGACAGAAATTTGAGTTCATGGGCACACCTGTTGTTCTTGTAAGCAGTGAGGCATATATGAAGAAGTTAGGATATTGAAATGTGGGGTGGGAGTGAGTGGCTAGGTAGGGGCAGTGGGCTTGCTGTTCAGTGGGGCCTGTAAGGAAGTTAGAATATTGTGATTGGAAGCAGCTTTATTAGGATTCCATCAAGGTGTTAGGAATCCATGCCATCTGCTAACATGTTGTCTCTTCTTTTCTTTTTCAGCTATGTACTGAGGTCTTTATTTTTCTGCTTTAAAATTTTTTTCTTTTTTTTTTAAATTAAATTTTATATTTATTTTTAGTTTACATCATTCATTTCCACATGATTTTGAGTTACAAATTTTCTTCTCATTTTTCCCCTACACACCACCCCAAAACAGCAGTCCCACTGAATAATCTGCTCTCTCATATATCCTCCCTCATTCCCCCTCCAACTTTCCAGTAGGGCAGGATGGATCTCTATGCCTCAGTGCCTGTATATCTTATTTCCCAGTTGCATGAAAAATAATAATTATATATATGTATATATATATTTTTTAAGCATTTGATTTTAAAACTTTGAAATCCAGATTCTTTCCTTCCTCCCTCATCACCCACTCTTACTGGGAACATAGGCAATTCAATATAGATTGTACATGGGTAGCTACGCAAAACCTTTCCATAGTGGATATATTGTGAAAGACTGACTATATTTCCCTCCATCCAACCCTCCTGCCCCCCTTGTTCTAGTCTCTACTTTGACCCTGTCACTTTTCAAAAGTGTGTGCTTCCAACTTCCCTCTCCCCCAACCTGCCCTCCCCTCCATCATCCCCCCTCTCATTCCCATCCCCCCTCTCATTCCCTTCCCCCCTACTCTCCTGTAGGGTGCGAAACCCTATTTAGTTTGTATGTCATTCCCTCCCTAAGCCAAATTCACTGAGAGTAAGGTTCCCTTTTGCCTTTGGCCTTCCTGTTCTTCCCCTCCATTTTAACAGTTTTACCTCTTCTATATGAGGTAATTTACCCCATTCTGTCTCTCCTCATCTCCTCTCATTATATTCCTCTCTCACCTCTCAAATTCACCATTTAAGTATCACTTCCTATTCAGCTGATCCTGTGCCCTTTGTCTGTGTATACCTGTACACATAAATACACACACTCATATATATATTCATACACCCATATATCCTCCTGTATAGACACACACACACACACATTTCTATTCCCTTCAACTATTCTAATACTGAGAAAAGCTTCACAAGTTACAATTATCATTTTTCCATGAAGGAATGTAAATAGTTCGATGTTGATAAGTTCCTTATGATTTCTTTTCCATGTTTACCTTCTCATGCTTCTCTTGCTTCTTGTATCCGAGTGTCAAATTTTCTATTCAACTCTGGTTTTTTTTCATCAAAAATGCTTGAAGGTCCTCTGTTCCATTGAATGATAATATTTTCCCCTGAAACATGATGCTCAGTTTTGCTGGGTAGGTGATTCTTGGTTTTAATCCCAGCTCCTTTGACCTTCAGAATATCATATTCCAAGCCCTTCGATTCCTCAGGGTAGAAGCTGCCAGATCCTGTGTTATCCTGATTGTGTTTCCACAATATTCAAATTGTTTCTTCCTGGCTGCTTGTAATATTCTCTCCTTAATCTGGGAATTCCGGAACCTGGCTATAATATTTCTAGGAGTTTTCTTTTTGGGATCTTTTTCAGGAGGTGATTGGTGGATTCAACCTCTATTTTGCCTTCTGGTTCTGAAACATCAGGGCAGTTTTCCTTGAGAATTTCTTGAAGGATGATTTCTAGGTTCTTTTTTTGATCATGGCTTTCAGGTAGTCCAATAATTTTTAATTTATTTCTCCTGAATCTGTTTTCCAGGTCAGTGGTTTTCCCAATGAGATATTTTACATTGCCTTCTATTCTTTCATTTGTTTAGATCTGTTTAATAATATCTGTTATGTTTTACTTAGGCCATATTAAAATTAATTGACATTTCCTGAACAGAAATCACAGTCCTCTATTCCACTGAATGACCATATTTTTCCCAGAACATTATACTCATTTTTGCTGGGTAGGTGATTCTTGGTTTTAATCCCAGCTCCTTTGACCTCCGGAATATCATATTCCAAGCCCTTTGATCCCTCAGTGTGGAAGCTGCCAGGTCCTGAGTTATCCTGATTGTGTTTCTACAATATTGAAATTGTTTCTTCCTGGCTGCTTGTAATATTTTCTCCTTGATTTGGGAACTCCGGAACCTGGCTATAATATTCCTAGGAGTTTTCATTTTGGGATCTTTTTTAGGAGGTGATCGGTGGATTCTTTCAACTTCTATTTTGCCTTCTGGTTCTAAAACATCAGGGCAGTTTTCCTTGAGAATTTCTTGAAGGATGATTTCTAGGTTCTTTTTTTGATCATGGCTTTCAGGTGGTCCAATAATTTTGAAATTATCTCTCCTGTATCTATTTTCCAGGTCAATGGTTTTTCCAATGAGATATTTCACATTGCCTTCTATTTTTTCATTTGTTTGGACCTGTTTAATAGTATCTTGATTTCTCATAAAGTCACTAGCTTCCATTTGCTCCAATCTAATTCTGAAGGAATGATTCTCTTCAGTGAGCTTTTGAGATTCTTTTTCCGTCAGACAAATTTGGTTTTTTAAGGCATTCTTCTCCTCATTGGCTTTTTGAGCCTCTTTTGCCATTTTAGTTAGTCTATTTTTTTTTTTTTTGCTTTTTGGAGGACAATTGGGGTTAAGTAACTTGCCCAACGTTACACGACTAGTTTGTGTGTGTGTGTGTGTGTGTTAAGTGTCTGAGGCTGGAACCAAACTCAGGCCCTCCTGACTCTGGGGCCAGCGCTTTACTCACTGCACCACCTAGTCGCCTCCGTTAGTCTATTTTTTAAAGTGTTATTTTCTTCAGTCAGGTTGTTGACTCTCTTTTCATGATTTTCTTGCATCATTCTCATTTCTCTTCCCAATTTTTCCTCCATTTCTCTTATTTGGTTTTCAAAATCCTTCTTAAGCTCCCTTATGGCCTGTAACTGGTTCATATTTTTCTTGGAAGCTTTTGGTGCAGGAGTTCTGACTTTGTTGCCTTCCTCCTGTTCCAGGCTTTGATCCTTTTCGTCCCCAAAATAGGAATCTAAAGTCAGATTGCTGTGCTCATTTTGCTTCCTTTGCTTGCTCATGTTGCCACTCAATTACTTGACTTTTGAGCTTTTTGCCATAGTAAAACTCTGCTTCCAGAGAGGAGAGCTTTGTCTTAAATCGCTGGGGTTTTCTCAGCTGCTAGAACTATTAGTTGGGTGCCCTTCAGAAGCCTGACTCTGGCACACTGGTCACCCACCCCAGGACCTCCACCCTAGACAGCAATCCAGATCTAAGCAGGTTAAAGCAAAAGTGATTACCCCTCAGAATGGTTTCTTGGTCCCCCTTACAATCTGCAGGCCAGGGGCTCTGAAGCAGCCACGGCCTCAGAGCCTCAGCCGCTTCTCCCTCTGGGGGCAGAGGCCAGACCGTACTCCCGGATCCCCTGTTCCCACATAGTCCACACTGAACTCTCACTTTGTCTTTGGCATTTATGGGTTGATATTTCTGGAAACTGCCAGAGCTGCTGGTGATCTACTCTCTCCCCATGTCCCTCTAGCAAGCGCTGGTCAGGCTACCCTGAGGCTAAAACTGGGCTCACTGGGGGCTGGGCTCAGCTCCCAGCATACTACAATGGACCCTTCCAGCTGATCTGGACTGTCTTCAGCAGGAGGTTTGTTTCTCTCCGTCACTTTGTAGGTTCAGTAGGCCTAAAGTTTGTTGAGAGTAATTTTTTATAGGTATTTGAGGTGATTATGGGGGGGGCGCAGGGAATTTTCCTGCTTCTATGCTGCCATCTGGGCTCCTCCTCCCCTTCTCCTTTTCTCACCCTTTCTTATTTTCCTTTTTTTTTTTCTCCTTGAAAGCTGAAGTTTTAGATTGGTACTTCAATTCTCAGACTGGCTCCTATATCAGATACCAGTATATTAAACTCTAGGTGTCCAGACTTCATAGGAAAGAATCATAGTGGAATAATATGTAAATACTCAAGAACAATTTATAAAATGTTGAGTGAGTGGCAGTGTTTATTTTTTTCATGATCTGGACATATTATCAACGTACTATCAGATTGTACACTAAGAATGTATATCCTATGGGTATTTTTTTTTTAAAGAATTACTTGTTCTTTTGGTTAACTCAGTATACAGTGTGTTAACTATTCTAACCAGAGTAACACAGATTTAAGGTGTTTCAGGACCCACTATTTTCAGTATCTAAAGAGCTTCATTATCATATTTGTGTATTTTTGTCCATTTGTGTAGTATGTACCAACTTATGCAAAGTAGTGCATATTGATTAATCATTACAGACTTGACAGTAGCTTTCATGATAGAAAAACTCATAAATAGAGCCAGATGGATCTCCATTCAAGCTTAATTCAACTGAATTGTAATGAATTGCATAATTTAGGAAAATTGTGAGTCATTCAAGCTTAGTCATATAATATCTTGTTAAAGGTGTAGCTGATGTATGTTACCTGCTCTTAGTGATTTCGTATTGTTTTTCCCTTGTTGCTTTGGAAAAAAATGAGAGGAAAAAAGTATAATTCACGAATTAAGGATGAAAATTTGTGCATTGGAAATGTGTATTTTGAAATTTTACTTGACCATATTTCATTTATCAGCTGGTAGATCCCCACATGTTAATTCTTGCTTTTAAGTTATTCATAACATCTATTTTTACTCCATACTTCTTTTATTGATAGTTCAGATATTTTTATCAATCATAAAATATTTATTAATCACTTACTATGTGCCAGACACTGTGCTAAATGCTGGAGATTAAAAAAAACTCCTTCCCTTAAGGAACTTATGTTCTAAATAGGGAGCCTGTGTGTGTCTATGTGTACATATATGTAGATATAAAATATGTTTGTGCATATAATATAGATAAAAAGTAGATACAGAATTGTTTAAAAGGGAAGTCCCTAGCAGTTAAGGGAACAGGGAAAGACCTCCTATATAAAGTGGTACTTGAGCTGGATCTTGAAGGAAGCCGGGGGTTTTAAGAAGTAGTGGTGAAGAGGGAAAATAGTTCAGGCTTGAGGTACAACCAATACAAAGGCACAGAAAAGGAAATGGAGGGTTTGTAGGCAAGTACCCATGGATGGCAGAGTTTGAAGAGGGTAGTTGAATGTAAGAAAACTAGAAAGCTAGGAAGGCCAAGGTGTAGTACTAAACAAAGGAGTTTATATTTGATCTTGGCAGTAATAGGGGGGCATTGGAATTTACTGGGTGGGGTCAGCCTACAATTTAGGAAAATATTTTGGCAGTTGTATGGTAACTAGATTGAAATGGGAAGAAATTTGAGGCGAACAGTTGCAGTAATCCAGGTGAGAAGTGATGGACCTAGACCTAACTGTGTGTTTGGAGAGAGGGGGACATATGAGAGATGTTGTGGAAAAAGAATTTAGAAGTTTTGGCAACTGATTGAATAAGTGGGGTGAACTTTCATTGATGGAACTAGAACTGTGAATAAATTTATGTCAGTAACACTGATTATAATTTTGAAACTGAGGTCTTGTACTGACTTGTACCAGGGCAGCTCAGGAGCCAAACATTCATGTCAGCAACACAAGACTGAAAACTCATCTAGACATGCATTTGGGAGACAGTGTATTGTAGTGGAAAGATTATTGACCCTGAGTTCTCCAGTGATGCCACTTATCATCAATCTCATTTATAAAATTGGGTTGTAACACATATGTTAGGGCTGCTAGGTGGTTTAGTGGATAGAATACGGGGCCTGAAGGCAGAAATACACATCTTCCTGAGTTAAAATCCAGCCTCAGATGCTTACTAGCAGTGTGACACTGGGCAAGTCACTTCACCCTGTTTGCCTCAGTTCCTCATCTATAAAGAAGAGCTGGAGAAGGAAATGGCAAACCACTCCAGTATCTTTGTCAAGAAAGTCCCAAATGGGATCACAGAAGAGTCAGACGTGACTGAACCAAATAAACAACAACACATGTTATTTCTCTCACAGAGTACCTGCCTCACAAGTCTAGTGTGAGGGCCAAATAAGATAACA
Source organism: Petaurus breviceps papuanus (assembly GCF_028583685.1). Lineage (NCBI taxonomy): Eukaryota > Metazoa > Chordata > Mammalia > Diprotodontia > Petauridae > Petaurus > Petaurus breviceps. The sequence continues at coordinate 9,443,679 of NW_027187298.1, read as the reverse complement.
CATGTATAGTGCATTTTAACTTATGAGCTGTGTTAATATGGGTTATTTTTTGTTGTCCTGCTGAAAGATCAAAACAGTCTTCTTATGTTGGGATATAGGAAAGTATCTGAAATATATTTGGAGAAAATCAGTTTTGAACGAATCAACAAATCACTTAGCTTCTTAGGAAGTTTCATAGTCTCTAAGTTGTAAATAGATTATTGAAATTGGAAAGTAAATGAGTGAGAGAGAGTATAGACTGAAAGAATGGCATTAACATAGTAGAATACATATTAGTGAGAAGAATGAATAGCATTCTTATAGTTTATGTAGGATAAGATTTATACTAAAAATACTAGGTACTGTGTTGCTAGGTGCCAGGATATACTGACATTTTCCTCTGCCCTAGCCACACTTATTGTCAAACCCTTTTATCCTACATCTTTTTTTGATGATTCCTCTCCTGCTCTAAACCTGAGTCAAATTCCAGACTCAGGTCAATAAATTATTCTCTTTAGTTTCTTTGTGATGCCTATGAGACTTGAACTAAATTGTTATCCTGCCATCACCCCTACTATCTTGCTCCTCCCTCCCCCCCAAACCAGGACTTTACTCTTTCATGCCCAGAAGTCACATCCTGGGACTTCCCTGTGCTTATTGATGATTGCCTGGGAAACTTCACTTACTAGCTGCCCAGACTAGACTCCTTGAATGTAATTACCCCTATTTCCCCTTCTCACTTCCCCCTCCTGGAACTATATATAATCAAGTCTACTCTCAGGAAACTCCCCTATATGTGTAGTTGGTTCTTATTAGAATGTAAATTTCTTTTAGGTGGGGCTTCTGTTTTGAATGCTGGCACATAGTAAATGCTAAAGAAATGGTTTTCATTTTTATTATTCATGGAACTAAGGAATATTAAATATACAAGCAGAATCACCCACAGGATCCTGTCCATAGCCTCAGAAGATAGCTTTGTGCTGTCAGAAGTAGATGCTGCACATGTTCTGATGCTGTAGAACATGCACAGAGAAATGGATGACACCTGACTTATAGGGTATATCTAGATCCCATGTGCCAGGCACTGGGCTAAGCACTTTACAAAATATTAGCTCTTTTGATCCTCACAACAACCCTGTGAGGTAGGTGCTGTTATTATCAATCACCATTTTATAGTTGAGGAAATTGAGACAAATAGAGTGACTTGCCCAGGGTCTATTGAAAAAAAAAAGTTCAGTGTGAATTGGATGTAATTGTACTTGGGCAGTTATATATGGCCAGTCCTGTGTTAAAAAAAATTTCCCTTTGGTATCACTCCTCTATTTTTTAGATCTGTTTTTGCCTCTTATTATCTTCTGTCTGCCTTAGACTCCCATTTTAAGGAGTCTCTCATACATCTGACTTTTACCCTTATCTCTTACCCTTCTTTCCTCTAAATAAGAAATACCTTGTCCTGTGACCTGTTCCACATCACATTGAAAAGTCTCCATCATGACTATTATTACATCATATTATTATTCAATCACATATTGTTATCATAACTGTTGACCAAAGGAATTGGGGATATTTCTAAAACCTTTTCATGTTTTTTTAAAAGAACACTTAGGGCCTAAATGTTTGAAGGACTGTCATGTGGAAGAGCCTTTTGGTTTGTACTCTTTGATATCTGAGGGTAGGTAGTCGATTGGAGGAATTAGAAAAGAAAAAACAATTATTACATTTAGTTTAGAGTAAGGAAAAACTTCTTAATTATAACTATCTCAGAGTGGAATGATCTGCCTTAGAAAGTACATAGTGAGTTCTCCCGTATTGGAGATTTTTAAACAGAGGATAGATGACCATTTGAAGGTGCTGTAGAAGGGATTCTTGGTAGATATAGGTTAGATTAGCAGGCCTCTGATGTCCTTTCTAGCTCTTAGATTTTGTCTCTCAGGACCCCATTTCTGCTTTTTCAGCATAACAGCTAGGTAGTTTGATAAAGTAATCTGTTAAAATTTTTAATAGAAGAAGTCTTAACCTATGACTAATTTCCTTCTACTCTCCACAGGTCATATGTACATTTTATTTGTAGCCCTCTTGAGTAAGGTAAATTGCTCTTTTTATGTATTTTCATGTCCACATGTAATGTAATACCAAGCAAAGGCAACTTCCCAGGTTCAAAATACCAGCATAGGTGCTCTCTATTTTATTCAGTAACAAACCCAGAACAGAGAAGATCAAAACATGACATCATTCAAAATACAGCATTTACTAAGTGTGATTAAATCATCTCCAAGGCCTACCCCACCCCAGGACTTTCCAATCATTCAATCAATTACAAAGTCCCTGTTCTAAATACTACTCCACCCCTAGGCTATACCTTCTTTTGGTCCACCACAAAACCCCTCTTCTCAGATGGAGATTAGTTTCCAAACATAAGTAAAATACATTCATTTGCTCAACCATAGAACACAAAAAGGTCAAAAGTTCCCCACCCCTGGATCACAATTGAATCTACCCCAGAGTTACATCAAGTTTAAACACAGCACTTAATACCCAAATGGAGGTCTTTTCTTCATCTTGACACGAGGCAAGTTCTCAGCAATCTTAGTTACTGGGGAGACAAGGCTTAGCAAGGCCATAAGATACATTGCCAGTCCCTTCATGAATTTATCCTCTGTCTGTAGAACAGTCCTAGAACCCCTGAACACATTAGCAAAGCCCTCTCCCAGGATTTCTGTAAACATACAACAAGAAAATCCTTCTTCAGGGCTTCTGAACCAACAGAAAGGCTCCCAGACCCCTGCAACAACAGCACTGTCCTTCACCAGTGGACAGTATTCATTCTGTCTGCCGGACAGTCTCCAGACCCCTGCAACAACAGTACTGTCCCTCACCAGTGGACAGTATTCACTCTCAGTACTGTCCCTCACCAGTGGACAGTATTCACTCTCTGTCTGCAGGACAGTCTCAGGCCTTCTTAACCAAATACCAGGTTCCAGGACTTCTTCAACAGGACAGTCTTTCACCAGTGGACAAATCTGGCAAAATAACATCAAAACAGACAGACAAAGTACCAGCAAAACAGCCATGTCTCCTCAGTCCTTGGCAGCTCAGGGGGCAGGTCTCAAAAGTCCAGGGCAATTCAAAGCGGCCACCAGCAATCTCTTAATCTCTCCCTCTCCACCAGGTGCTGCTTCCAAAAAGAACTTCCGCCTCTCTCTTGTCTCTCCAAATCTACATCACCAGCTCCTCCCAGTCAGGACTTTCTTTTCACATCAAAAAGTCCATCCCACAGGTGGGATTAACAAGCTCTGGGTTTTAATACAATCAATTTGAAAACCAAGCCAATACAGGGGAATCTTTAATTGCCATTACTATCACACCACATTAAACTCATCTGTTGATAAGCTGGATATTCTGAAAAAATGTGTGATTTTTTTTTTTTTAAGCAATTGGGGTTAAGTAACTTGCTCAAGGTTACATGGCCAGTTATTTCTGGGTGTGGTGCTAAGTATCTGAGCCCGGATTTGATCCCCCAGGTCATCCCAACACTGGGGCTGGTGCTCTTACTTGCTGAGCCACCTGGCTGCCCCCAAAATGTGTGATTCTTAAAAAAGAATCAATCATCAAATTTATTAAGTGCCTACTATGTCCCAGGCCCTCTGTTAAGAACTGGAGATACAAAAAAAGGCAGAAGACAGTCCCTGCTTTCAAGGAGTTTACAGTCTAATGAGGGAGATAGCAGATAAATAAATATATACAAACCAGCTACATACAGGATAAATAGGAAATAATTAACAGAGAGAAGACACTGAAATTAAGAGAGGGTGGCAGAAGCTTCATATAGAAGTTGAGATTTTGGTTGGAACTTAAAAGAAGCCAATAGGCAGACATGAAGAGAGAAGACATTTCAGGTATAGGGGACAGCCAAAGAAAATGCCCAGAGCCAAGACAGAGAGAGTTGTTGGTAGAACAGCAAAGAGGCCAGTGTTGCTGGATTGAAGAGTACTTGTCAAGGGAGTAAGGTGTCTAAGAAAATTGGCGAGGTAGAAGGGGACAAAGTTATGAAAGGCTTTTAATCCTGAGTAGTTTGCATTATGTGATCATGTGATGCTTTGGGAATGGATTTATTTGTTCTGTTATGTTTTACTTAGGCCATATTAAAATTAATTGAAATTTCCTGAACAGAAATCACAGTCTTAGAATTTTTTTTTGGAGGGGGGAAGGCAAGGCAATTGGGGTTAAGTGACTTGCCCAAGGTCACACAGTATGTCAGGTGTCTGAGACCAGATTTCAACTCAGGTCCTTCTGACTCCAGGGCTGGTGCTCTATTCGCTGTGCCCTAGCTGCCCCCAGTGTCTTAGAATTTTAATCTTTGAAGTTATCTTAGAAATCATCTGGTCTTCCTTTACACACGTGGAGTGTCTGTCTCTGTTTCTGTCTTTGTCTCTCTCTTGTCTCCCTCTTTCTCTATATCTCTCTTACACACACACACAGAGTTCATTGCAGTTAGGGCTTAACTTGAGTTGTCTTGACTACTATGAGCTTAGAAGGATAATAGTTGGAAAAAGTTCTTCTGGATAAACTCTACATGGAGTGTTGATTGCATATAAACCTATACTTCTATTTTCTGTAATTTCAGTTGTTGTCATTATTCAGTCCACTGATGCAGATCACCACCACTTTATTACTTAGTAGATGATTTTCTAGAGTTGCTATAGCCAAAAAATTCAACCTTTGGCCCATCCATGTGTTAAAGCTCTCCAAATTTAGCTAGGTTAATCTTTGGATAGTAGATATACTCATTAGATACTAGATATACTCATTAATTTAATCCTTTGCGGTTTGGTAGGACCTGCCAGTGCTTGGCATCCTATCTGCATTCGCTTAGAGAACCAAGGGTCACCTTCATATCATGATGAGGCAAAAGAGCAGTACCTTAGTGAAGGAAATTTGCTCTTAGTATTAAAAAATTCTTATCTTTGTTAGAAACTTCCACTGAAAAATATGATGTTGAAATGAACTGTTTAAAACTATCTTTTCTGAGATCATTGGCCTTCAAATTCAGCACTTCTAAGATGACATGATTAGGCTCCAGTTCTTTTACTCTACAAACATTTATGGAAGGCATTGTATTAGGTGGTACAGGGAGGGGAGGCAGTGATACAATGATGAGTAAAACTTGGTCTCTGCTGTTGGACCACCTATATTGTAGTTGACAAAAGAAAACACTTATAAGGTAGTTGGTAAATGACATAAGAGAGGTATAGGCTGCTTTTTGGGAGTTCAGAGGAGGAAGGTAATCTGTAGTAAATTTATGACTATTGTAGCTTCCTCCTACTCATTATTTTTATGTCCCATAAAAGATCATCTTCCATTTTGTCCACTACTTCCTCAGTAGTGAACAGGATTTCTTCTGATTTCCTGCCAGGGTTTCTGTCAGTTTGTAACCCCTGATGGAGATACCACCTTAGAACAGGCCCTTCTTACAGAATTTACTGCAACAGCTTCCTAACTCATCTCCCTTGTCTTCATTCTCTTCCTTCTGTCTCTTACACTGTTTCTGTTCTTGATGTCTAGATCTTTTAACACACTTCTCAGAACCTTTCATCCTTTATTATTATTATTATTATTATTGTTTTTTAAAGCAATTGGGGTTAAGTAACTTGCTCAAGGTTACACGGCCAGCTATTTCTGGGTGTGGTGCCGAGTATCTGAGCCCGGGATTCGATCTCCAGGTCATCCTGATTCTGGAGCCAGTGCTCCCACTTGCTTAGCCACCTGGGCACCCTTCCTTTCATCCTTTAAATCCCTATTGTGGGTGGTATGGTATACTAAGAAAACTACATTTGAACAAGGTATTAATATGATTTTATTTATATATATCTTTGTGTAGAAGAGATTAGAGAGGAGAGTAAGTGGGATTGGAAAACTCTATTAGCAGACTCTTCCTACAACCTGGGTGCTTGTGTGGTGGCCAAAGAGTATGAATGCAAGAAATATGAAGGCAGAACCAATAGCAGAGTATAGTAGAAAGAGCTATGGATTTGGAGTTAAAAGACCTGGGCCAGAATCTTGGCTTACTATTTACTACCTGTTAACATTGAATAAGTCACTTAGCTTCTCTCAGCTTCAGTTACTTCATTAAAATGAGGAGTTTAGATTAGTTTAGATGATCTTTTATATTGTAGTATCATAGTATTTTGAACTGGAAGGGGAAAAAAAACATTTGGATAATTTTTCAAATGAGGAAACAGTGACTCAAAAATTGAACTGATTTATCCAGGACCTGACAGCTAGAAAGTGACAAAACTGAGAATCTAATACTTTTTCCATGATATTGTGTTTTTCTTTAATATGTAGTACATAATGTGTGATTGCTAAATAAATCTTGCAACTTAATAATTGAGTAATTATAAAAACTTATATCTAGTGTAGTGTGAAATTAAAGGAAAGGAAGGGGAAATGCTTAGGTGCCATAGCAACCTGGTTTCTGGGATTTATTAGTCGTACTCTGCTTGCTGCTCAGACTGTGAACTTTTTCATCCCTGTTCTCTTCTCCTTTTTTCTGTTTCATTCAATATTCTGATTGTTATAGTATTTTGAAATTTGGAGAATTACTTTAATATGACTGCTTTATTTTATTTTAAAAATCTTTATTGATAGTTGTTTTTTAGTCACTGCTCAGTGATTCCCCCACTAATATCTTTTCCTTTGTTTAAGTAATTTTTGTTTTCTGTTTTATCAAACACTGGCTTATTGAGTCACATTGTTTGTGATTCACTAGTCTAGTCTGTTCCATTGGTCTACCTTTATTTTTTAATCAATAAGAGATGTTATGATTGCCGCTTTATTATATAGTTTGAGGTCTGGAAGTGCTTTTCTCCCTTCATCTCTACCTCTTTTCATAATTTTCCTTGATATTTTAGATCTTTCATTTTTCCAAATGAATTTTGTTATGATTTTATCAAGTTCTATAAAGAATCCCTTTGATAATTTGATTGCCATAGTACTAAAACTTTGGTAGAATTGTTATTTAAAAAACATATTGGCACAGGCCAACCATGAACCCTGAATATTCCTCCAGCTATTTAAGGTGCTCTTTATTTCTTTAAGGAGCACTTTGTAACTGAATGTATGCAAGACTTTTTTTTGCTTTGGTAGATTGATTCCAAGGTACTTTATGCACTGTAATTCTGAAGTCTTCCTTTTATTGTTTGTTTTTCCTTTACATTTTATTGTAGTCATCATGAAGATTGTACTTTTGGCTCTGTTTACCTCAGTCTTCAGTCAGTTCATATAAGTCTTCCAAAGTTTTTCTGAATTCTAGCACAATAATATTCTATTACATTCACATATTCATAATTTATTCAGACATTCTTTAATGGTTGGGTAGTCATTTTTCTTGAAAATTTTATATCAAAAACTGCTTTTTATATATGGGTATGTTTTTTCTGTTTTTTACTTTCTTGATGTATGTACATAGTTTTAATATTACTTGGTTAAATAGTTATATAATAGCTTTAACATTTCTTACTGGGTTAAGGGAGCACAACACAATTAAAATGGAAAATCTAGACTCAGGCTGCCATAGTTTTGCTGAAGGTAAACAAGTATACAGAATGATGAAGATACTTCTTTTGGTAGGGGCATTTACATGAACTATAATGTTATAATTGGGAAAGAATGGAGCTAGGTGCCTGGTATCACAGAGTGTTGAGTTCAGATTCATCCTCAGACATTTAATTACTTGGACAAATCATTTTACCTTTATTTGCCTCAGTTTCCTCATCTATAAAATGGGAATAATAGCACCTACATTCCAAGGGTTGTTAGGAGGATAAAATGAGATATTTGTAAAGCAACTTGCAAACCTGAACTTTTAAGATTAATATCACAACATTGTGTGGGACAGATTGAATGAGGGAGAAATCAGTTAGTTAATTCAGTAGTTCAGATGAATGTTGATGGAGGCCTGAAGAGACACAGATGGTGGAAATAGAAAAAAAGGGAACAAACAGATTTGGGGGAGAATTGTTGAAAATTGGCAGCTAATGGCTTTGGGGAGTAAGTGAAAGAAATTTTGTAAAATACTCTAGTGACTGCAAGATTGAGGATGCCAATAATGGTAATAGTTGGAAGGAAGGAGCAGGTTTGATGAGGTGGTGTTGGTGTAAGATGACTTTGGCAGGTTACTACTTTAAAAGTGGCAAATTATTTTTCCTCCATTTTTTTAGTTTGCATCATATTTTTTATCATGTTTTTTTGATTGTGCAGTGGGCAGAAATTGGTCCATAACTTTTCTGTAACATTGCCTTTTCATCACTCTTAAGGGATACATTTAATTTAGAATTCATTCCATGCAGTAAAATTGGCTCTTTGTATATTGGAAACTGCTGTGAAAATTACTTTTAAGTGACACAAAGTGTTGAAGGGTAGCTAACAAGTGTCAGGATCCTAAAGGATCTTAACAAACTGGAGCATTGTGCAAATACTGGTAAGATGAAATTCAATAGGTTTAAGTGTAAAATTCTTGAATTTGAGTGTAGCCATCGTTCTGAGTAAGATCTTGGAGTTTTTAGTGACCTTCAGGCTCAATATGCGTCAGTATGTGATGAAATAGCAGCCCAAAAAAGCTAATGTAGTCTTGGTCAGCATTAAGAAGACATAGCTTTTAGGCACAGGGAGGTAATGGTCTCGTATTTTGCCTTGGTCAAACTTCATCTGGAATATTGTGCTCAGTTCTGGGTGCTACGGTTTAAGAGAACATTGATAAACTGAAGAGGATTCAGAGGAGGGCACCAAGATGGTGAAAGGCCTTGAGTTAATAATGCCATAACAAAATAAAAAGGTTGAAGGAACTGAGTATATTTAGCCTAGAGAAAAGAAGACTCGGGGGGACATGATAGCTGTCTTTCAGGTATTTGAAGGATTGTCAAGGATTAGACTTGTTCTATTTGGTTCCAGAGGGCCTAATCTGGAGCACTGGGTTGAAGGTAAAGAGGTAAATTTAGGCTTTGTATCAGGAAAAAACTTATTAGCAACTAGAGCTATTCAGAAGTGGAATGAACTACCTAGAGAAGTGATGGATTTTGCTTTTTTGGCAGCCTTCAAGTAGAGGGACAGTCACTTGCTAGGTATGTTAGAGGGGGGATTCCTTCTGCGGATGTGTTATGCTAGAGGGCAGCAGAGCTCATCTAAACTCCTTTGATTTGGTGAAATGAATAGAGAAGATCTGAACAATATGAGAAAATCTGCTTATCACACAAATCTAAGTGTTCTGTCTTTATCTTGTCAGATTTTTAAAAAATGTTCTTTTTGAAAAATCTATTAAATTTTTTTTATTTCAGAGAAGCTTGATTCCATGCTATCAGACTATGATATCCTTTCTCTGTCAAACATCCAACAACACTCCTTGAGGAAAAGGGATCTACAGACATCATCACATTTAGAAAGATTATTGACTTTTTCAGCCTTACATAGGTAATTAGAATTATTCATATTGAAATAATTTATTTGGTCCTTGTGCTTTATTTGCTTTGGTTAAGATAAAAAATCGTCATATTGAATCTTTTGAAGCCTTTTTTTTTTAAGGGAATAGTAAAGATAATTGTAATTTGCACAAAATGACTTCCATAGTAGCTCATTCATTCTAATAAATTTTTGCTTAATTGAATTCAGTCTTAGGTTCAGAGGAAGCTAGAAATTCCTAAGGTTAATACTGTAATATGGTATACTTTCCATTTCAGCCTTTATAAATTTTTGGTAAAATTATATCTCCTTCAGAGTATTGCATTTGAAGAGTTAACACTGTTCCCTTATCTTACAAATTTGGGAGATTTCCTTTTTTAAATTCCTGAAGCTATAGCCTATAAGAAACCAAACATCATGGCACACAAATAATTTGTCAGATGTGGAATTGCCTTTCCTATTTTTCATTGTTCTGAAAACTCTTTGTCAGGTGCATGCACTTCTGATACATTTTTAAATTATTACTAAAGACTTGTAAGGATCATTAAAGGGCAAGAATTTGGACATACTTATTCAGAGAAGTACAGTGCTCCATGAAGTTCTTTCTGGTGCAAAACTTTGAGAAGACTGAAGATTGTAGGGGCAGCCAGGTGGCTCAGCGAGTAAGAGCACTGGCTCCAGTGTCGGGATGACCTGGGGATCAAATCCGGGCACTGATACTTAGCACCACACCCAGAAATAACTGGCCGTGTAACCTTGAGCAAGTTACTTAACCCTGATTGCTTTAAAAAAAAAAAAAAGAACTTCGAGAAGACTGAAGATTGAATAACAGTTTATTATCAACATTTTGTTTTCCTGGCCATCTCTGCTATTAGGGATACACAAGAAAATGAAACCTTTAGGAAAACAAGTCACAAAGACCATGTACTGTTCTTACAGAAGAGAGTTCTCCTCAGAGCCTATTTGCTTCTATCTGACACTCCCTTCATTATATGTCTCCAGTAAATATTTATTCATAATTGCTCCATGACATTGTACATATGAAAAAATGATGCAAGAACTCTAAAGTACATCATTCTGGATCCATTAAAACTTATGGGTCTGTTAGCTTTATATAAGTGAATAGCCCCAGAGGGGATAAAAACTACATATTATAGTATAATAATTGATGTTAGTAGAGGCTTTATGGTATATTGAAATGTAGTCATGGACTTGGGATTAAGACATGGTTTCGTATTTCTTGCGCTTATTATCTCTGTGATCCTCTGTGTGCCATAGATCTAAGTCGGATACAGGTTGTGATCTATTCCCTCATCAGGAGTTCCCTGTTCAGATGAAATCACAGACCCATTGCATAATTGATGTTTGTGATAATAAACCTGAATTGTTGAGAAAATGCTGTATTTTTTTATTGTTTAAGAAGGCATAGCATTATTTGGTCTGTTTTACATGTTTTTCATCCAAAATATTTACAATTAAAAAAACCCATTTTGACACATGAAGCATATAATTATACTTTAGTTATGTGAATAATGTGACACTTTTGACTCTACTATTGATGTCAGATACATAAGATACTAGAGAGTAAATTAATCTAGACCAAGAAAGAGAGGAACATAAATGTAGAACTATGGAAAAAATACTTCTTTTCCTTTTTAATGATTCTTTTTTATACTTACCCAAGAATTTATGATCATAAGTATGAGAATAAATTTTTATTGAATGAGAATAAATATATTTAAATATAAAACACCAAGAGGATTGCACATTTAAAAAATAACTGCAAAAAAGCCCTAAAATTTTAATGAGTTTTTTAAACTTAATTGATATTAGGTTATTTTCTTCCATTTTTAAAGCCCATGGTTGCTTTGTTTCTAAGGTAGTAACAGTGATAAACACTGCACTGATAAATTTTATTTTTTTATTACTTTGATTTTGAGATCATATTAGGTAATGAGTGAAACATTTTGCAAATTGCAAGTCTGTATTGTAAATGTTAGTTATTAATATCATATATAAACTAAAAAAACTAATTCTGAGAGAGCAGAATAATTATTGACCCTTCTCCCCCAAAAATCTTGAAATAAACTGTATTAAATATTTGAAAGGAGACAGAAAAAGTTCAGGAAATAGAACTAAGAAAAAACAAGATAGGGAAAAAAAACTCATTAAAAGTAGATAATAAGGCTGATAAGCCAACTCTGTGCTATTAAAATTCATTAAAACTTCACATCAGGAAAAAGCAAGAGAATGGTAGAGCAACTGTGTATAGAACTAGCACACTTTAGAAAATATTTAAAATATAATTAATATAAATTATTATCTCTTAATGATACATGATCCAGCCAGAAGGTATGACTCAGGCTAAGTTTGGAAACTCAGAAAGTATGATTTCTAATTGTCTACCAATTTCTTCATAACTTTGAGACAAGACTTTTAGCTACCAAAAGTACAGATCTTCATCTAGAAAAGATGAATTAAGAAATAGTGAATTAAAATGACACTAAAACAATTTTAAAGGTCTGTGAAAATGTTAAGTAACCTATTTCAAATAATGCTTTTTTTCTTTCTTTTTCATTGTATCATTTATCATAGTTAAAGAAAAAAAAGCATAATTATGAATTGTAAGAAGATAGGCTTAGAAGAGCAGGGAGAAAAATGTTCACAAATTTTATAAAATAATTTTCTATTGTTTGACTTTCCCTCTGACCACAAACACACTTCTAAAAGGACAACTAAAATAACTTGTTATGCTTCAAAAATTAAAAATATTTATTTCCATGGTAGCATTCCCAATCCATTCTTTTCCTGGCAATTATGTAAGCAAACATGGAAGCAATATATTACCACTATCACAACTAGCAAAATTTTTTCCTTCCGAGACAGGAAATGAAGGGACTTTTTATTGTTTCTAGTTTTATCCTCCTTTTAATGGAGTTCTTCTGCAAATGATAACCTTTGAAAATTTGACAGCTATGTCCCCATATACTTACCCCTTCTTGAGAGGACTAGAATTGTTAGGGGGCAGTTGGAAAGCCTACTGTACCATAGACATGACTATTTTAGCATTTACACTGAGTATCTTGCATATGTTTATTTACTCAGTGATAGATCTGGACTGCCATGTTTCAAAATGCAGTAGTTGGTATGTGTATTTAATGTTTATGGCCACCCTAATAACTTATTAGATTTGAACCTAAACTATTCCAAGACCTTTGGTGTTACTTACTCTTTTGATAATTCGGGGAAGGTGAATATACAAGACTTTTTGGTGAAATTTTCCATTGTCTATGGCTCATGGCCTATAAATACTTGATTTCCAAGCCCAGTGACTCTTGTAATTTTGCCCTCTTCTCCTTATTAGATGAGTATTACACTTCATGCTTAAGTGATTCTGACAGGCTGCATAGATGTTTTTCTGTCTTACTGGGGAAAGTTCATAGATTTATATTCTGATGTTTGCTTAGAATTAAACAAACCCATTATTTTTCAGGCATTTTAAGGTATATCTAACATCAAGTGCTGAACGCTTTTCACAAAATTTCAAAGTGTTGGTTGTGGATGGGAAAGAAGAACAAGAATATCCTGTAAAATGGCAAGATTTTTTCACGGGGCATGTAGTGGGTGAGTGTGAACAAAGCTGCCACACAAGCTGTGGGCCTTTGCTCAAGATGACTAAATCGAGGTTTATTTCCCTTTTCAAGGGAAGAAATGGCATTTCTTCCTTCTATTTTTTCTTTAAATAGAAATTTTTTTTTTATACATTTAACAAATCAGAACATGTGGTGGAGAAAAATGGGTATAGAGTTATCTTTTTCATCCTACAAGAGTGTTCATTAAAATGAATTTCTTCTTTTGAAGTAAAGATAATTCTAATTCTATACATCCAGCTAGTGCATTTTAAGCTTGCTTTGCGAGATTATAGATAGAAGGTGGGATAATATGACCATTTCATTTGTGTCCTTTGTTCTAATTTTCCATTGGAAACATATCTGCATTTGGATAAAGAAAGTGCAATGAAATCTCCAGGTCATACCTAGTTCCTTAGCATAGATGTAGTATTGGTGAAACCACATTTCTCTTTCCTGCCTCCCTCATAAAGCAGGTAAATACCAGGACTTGCCCTTCCTCAGAGATGATCATCTCACTTGACTTGAAAGAATGGGGTTGAGGGGCGGCCAGGTAGCACAGTGAGTAAGAGCACTGGCCCCAGTGTCGGGATGACCTGGGGATTGAATCCCGTCTCAGATACTTAGCACCACACCCAGAAATAACTGACCGTGTAACCTCGAGCAAGTTACTTAACCCCAATTGCTTAAAAAAACAAAAAGAAAGAATGGGGTTGTGTTTAAGTGACTGAATTTCAGGCTATTGATTGGGTGATGGGAATCAACCTGGCTCTTTCTGAGACATCTCTCTGCTGCACATTTTTTACATACTTTCCAGGCAAATCCCAATGAAGTAGTGGTTGTCAGTTGGGCCCTTTGACACTAATTTCTTTTTTTTTTTTTAACTGAAATTTGATGGAATAAAGTTTAGTTTGGTATGTTTTCTAATAATAATTAGTCTTGTTCTTTTTCTTGGCTTTAAGGTGAACACAATTCCAGGGTTCTGGCCCATATAGGTGATGATGACTTTACAGTAAGAATCAATACAGATGGGGCAGAATATAACATAGAGGTAATTTTTTATAGTCTTATTTTTGATATTATATACTTAAGGCCTTTTAAGAATGATGCTTTCCATCCAATTGTTTAGTAATGTAGAAGTAAATGTCACTTTTACCTGTGCTATTTTTTTCTTTGTGTAGTTAACCAAAGTTAACATATTAATCTTTTTTTCTTTCCAGAAAGATAGGAAGCAGAATAAGTTGGAGGGTGTTTTAATTTTGTTTTTTATACATGAAATAATGTCAGTAGGATGTATCCTGTTTTTTCCTCAGTACTTTGAGAAATCACATGTAGAACATGTCACAAGAGAGACTTTCCGCTTTTATTTCTCTTTTCTGGTTCATTCCCTGTTCCCCTTTGTAATGATCTAGATATCCTCATTGAAAGAGTGTGTCATTTTCTTGAGGTCAAAAAAGAATTAATTCCCATCTAACCTGCAGTCATCCTTCTGGAGACATTATGAATAGTTGGTGACCAGAGCAGCTGGAGTAAGAACTATAAGAACTTCATTGTTTTGATAGTTTGTTTGCTGTTGAAGTATGGCTAGTGAAAGCCAAGACAGAACTACTTAATTACATTTAAGACATATAAGATATAGATGGTTCATTTATTAGCCAAGAATACCAAATATTTGTTTGCTCTAATTTGCACATTGATGTACTATTCTAGAAATGCAGAAGTGCCCTGTATGAATGCTGATATCATCTCCAAAAACCATGCAGTGGGAAAACTGAAATGAAGACCAGTCAAAATAAAATCAACAAATACTCAGCAATGCCTTTTTTGGGCAAGTCATTGTAAATTTCATGGGTTTCTAGGCCACCAGTTTATTATTTTTGTGGCCACTGTACTTGAATATGGTTTACTTTCTACCCTTGTAGTTCACCTGTCTCCAGTTTTGTTATCATTCTAGTGAGGTTTTTTTTGTCTTTTATTTTTATGAAGGGGGGAAGGCAAGGCAGTTGGGGTTAAATGTTAAGACTTGCCCAAGGTCACACAGCTAGTAAGTGTCAGGTGTCTGAGGCCAGATTTGAACTCAGGTCCTCCTGACTTGAGCACTGGTGCTCTATTCACTGTGCCACCTAGCTGCCCTATTCTCGTGGTTTTTTTTTTTTTTTAAGATGTTAGAACTGAAATATAAAGCTACCCTGAGGTTAATCTTGAATATTTATATTCTAGAGGATTAATTTCTGAACAATGTTTTTTCTTTTTTAAAGTTTGCCTTTGAATTAGGAAAGAACATATAAATGGTACTTGTTTATATAAAAGTTATATTTTATGTTTGTATGTGGTGTTACTTAATAATAATCTCTATAGCTAAAGGAAATTAATTGTAGATGCCTAATCTGGAATTTATGACAATGTTTTTTTTTCTTTTTTTTTTTACGTTTTTCCTTTTTTTTTTTTTTAATTAATATTTTTAGACTAGCCATTAAAGCAGTAGAATTAGAGATTGTATTTTCCAGAAGCGGCTGTAGTCAACATTCATTGTGTGGTAGCTGGCACATCTTTTGAAATGCTTACTTAATAAAGCAAATTTAAATTGTGTATTGAGTCACTTGTGAGTGATAAGACTTTTTAGACCTTCCCAGTGTAAAATCATGTTTTTTTCTTCTGAAAATGGTAGGTTTTTTTTTTCTATATTTCATCATATTATTTTCTCTAATAATGATTTTGATATCAATCAAGTATTAATTGTGGAAAAAAATACAACTCCATAACTGTGTGAATAAGCATGTTTTTAGGTTCAAATTTAGTAATATCTATATATCTAATATGTAAGTATGATTCATCAGTAGCCATTAAAAATTTTGGCTGCTTTTACCTTTTAAATCTACATCCGTAAATTTTTTTTGTATATATAGAGGAAGAAACTTGTTTTTTTAATGGAACAAAAACCTTCTAGCTTTATTAATGTTATTGATAAGACTCCAGAAATGTTTGATTCGAAAAGAAGGTAAAGCTCACACCAGGAGTCTGGTAATTCAAATTCTGGTCTTTGCTTTGCCTCTAACCTGCTAGCTAGCCTTAGAGTAATTTTGCCTGTTTGGGTCTTCCATTTTTCATTTTTAAAGCTGATTTTGTCAGCATCAGAAATCTCTCCCAAATAAAATTAAGTATCTTAGATAGATTTCCATCATAAAATGATTCATTAAAATATTTAATTTAAAAAGTCAGATCTAGGGGCGACTATGTGGCACAATGAATAGAGCACCAGCCCTGGAGTCAGGAGGACCTGAGTTAAAATCCAATCTCAAGACACTTAACACAAAAAACTAGCCGTATGACCGTGGGCAAGTCACTTAACCCCAATTGCCCTACCTTCCCCCCTCCAAAAAGCAAAAAACAACCAAACAAAAAAGTCAGATTGAGGTACGTGAGAAAAGAAATACCCCAAATGTAGGCATTTTGTGTTTGCTAAAGATTCTAGTCTACGTAATAGTTTATATTTATATTGTGTCTCTGATATTCACATTTTATATTATTCTAGCCACTCTGGAGATTTATTAATGATACCCAAGACAAGAGAATGTTGGTTTATAAATCTGAAGATATTAAGAATGTTTCACGTTTCCAGTCTCCAAAAGTATGTGGTTATTTGAAGATTGAAAAGGAAGAACTTCTCCCCAAAGGACTGGAAGACAGAGAACAACAAACAGGTGGGAATTAAAGCATATTTCACATAAGGACTAAAATCTAGTCTAGTGCTAGACTATCGTTTAGCATCTAGTGTTGGAAATTGAATAATAGCTAATAATAAAATATAATTGCCAAGGTAACTTTAATATCTTAGACCTGGTGGTTTATAAACAGATTTCTGACACAGGAATTATGCGTAGTGTTGAAAGCACTAGGTGAAGGCAAAAACACTATAAATTACAGTCTTAGTGTTGGACGGGTCCTTTTATAGACCATCTAGACTTAACTCTTTGGTCAAGTCACTTACCTAGCTCATAGTAAAGTCAGAACTAGAAGCCATGTCTCTTGATTCTCTAGTTCACTGTTCTTTCCTGCATACCATTTAGTACAATTCACCAAGCATTTATTAGGCACATACTGTATGCCAAGCATTCTGGTGCTAACATGTTGCATCTATTTGGCAAGTAAAATTTCAGTATTGAAAAAAATAAAATTGAAATACCTGAGGAAAAATAATCTGACTTTGAGAACTAATTGTTAAAAATAAAATCTTGTAGTTTATAAGAAATTAATGGCTAAAATTAGTTGTGAAAACATTAAAAAGCCTAAATGATAGACTTTAAGGTTGCAGAAAAAGCTTTTAGGTCATCTAGGCCAACCTTTCATCCCATCCTATAATCACCTATGCAAGATTCCTAATGGATCTGATCTCTGGTTAAAGCAGTTTAGTTTTGGGAAAGCCTTTGATTCTTGAAGTAGACTATTTTATTTTTTATCAAATCTATTAAAAGTTATTCTATTCTACCTAAATCTTTGTTTCTAACTTCCACTCGGTAATTCAGTCCTCTGGGACAAAGTCTAATCCCTCTTCCTCATTTTCAGTCAATTAAGCATTTATTAAATGCATATTTTGTGCCAGGCACATTAAAATTTTGACTGCTTTTACCTTTCAAATATACATCCATAAATTTAAGAATTGTTTTCACATATTTGAAACAAAATTGCTATGGCTATGCTCTTCCTGAATTTTTTTCCTCTATATTAAAATATTGCTCATTCTTTTAATTGATGCTTGTGAAATATAGTTGCAAAACTATATTTAAAACTATATTTCTGGAGGAGAGATGCTTTAGTTTGTTGATGTTGCTTTTAGGATATGACACACAGAGCAGAATACAATGGTTTTAACAGCATAGAGTGCAGTGACAACGTTACCTCTCTTATTCCAGACACAAGATTGCCTAGATTGAGTCAGACAGATTGAGGTCTTTTAGGAAGTTCTGAGAAAACTTTGGGCTTTGTTTCATGCCCATCTTTTTTTTAGTCCAAAGGAAATATTTCCAAAGCAAATAAACACTAATGTTAGTGTACAAATTTAGCATTTCTCAAAATCTCTTGAAGATTTAGTAAGGTAAAATAACTATCAAATATTTTTAAAATTTTGTTTTGCATTATTTTTGTATGTACTTCTGTGAAGTTGCTTTGGACCATTTCAATTCCACAAACATTTACTTTATTATACACGTGTTCATTCATTTGTTTGTCTATATTTAATTGCTTGTTACTTATTTCTGTGCAATGCATTGTAATAGGCACTGGGAATACAAAGATATAAGACTTAATCTCAGCAGTTTAGGCAGGGTGAGGTTTAAGACACACACAGAATTAACTATAATGCAAGTTATAATTTAATTGCATAGGAGAGATCCAAATGGGAGTTTGAGATCTTGTTCACTGCCAGAGAGATAAGAACCTCATAGCTCTAAGAATGGGCTTGTGGTGGTCAAACTCTTTAGCATTTTATTCTTTATTTTTAAGGTTAAGAAAATGTTTTATTTTCCCTTGACTTAGAGTATCATTAGTTTTTAAACTTTATTTTACTTTCTAATTCCTTATCTTAAAAAAATTTGGTTTAGGATACTTTAAATGTTCAAATAATAGTACATTTATAATCTATACATTTTAAAAACATTGCTGTCACAGAATTCATATTTTGATACATTTAATAGTATGTAAAAAATTCATATTAGTGCATGTTCATCGGGAGAAGAGAGCTCCTCCAAATCCAATGAAGAATACATGCAAGTTACTGGTGGTAGCAGACCATCGTTTTTACAAGTACATGGGCAGAGGGGAAGAGAGCACAACTACAAATTACTTAGTAAGTATCTGATAGTAGATAAGATAATTGGCTGGGAGAAAGATTCATGCAGAGAAGCAGACTCCTTTTGGGAGATAGCTGCTGTAATTTGAAGCCTAACAAGATAAAAATCTGTTTAGATATTATATGATTTATTTTAACTTTCTGAGGGCCATTTACCCAAGAGATTCAAGATTATTTTAAGGCAGGCTTAGTTTCAGGTTTATGAAAATGTGTATTACATTGAAATGATAAATGGTATTTTAAATTAATTATTTCATTTTTCTACTTTTTAATTTAGAGAGTTTGTTTCTTTGTATAAACCAGACTGCCTATTGAAAATTGTAAAAGAAATTGTCCCAATAGATTGCATTGTTGAGTGCTCTCAGTATTACTACTACATATACAGATATGTGTGTTCAGAAAAAGAAAACATGTCTTTATGAGTATGGTTGTATGAGTGTGTGTGTATAAAGATATGTAAAGAGAGAATGTGACCTTGGAATTTCACATATTAGGACCATACAGAAATAGCTCTATGTTGGGATGTAGCTGTGTGTATCAGACTTGATTTTTTTAATGGTGATGTGAAGCAACAATTAAAATAACATTGAAGATGGAAATTAATTTTTAATTCCTGAGCTTTTGATTTTTATGATTGAATGGTATATTACATTGACATTTTTCATAGGATGATCTCATTCATCATTGAATTTTCCACAGTGCAAGGTATTCATTTATTGTTAGCCTGGCCCAATAAACACATAGTCCTCACAGCCTTGCCCTCACCCTTCTTTCCTACTTTGTTCTCCCAGCCCCCTAGCCAATGGCCAGTGAATGAATTTATTATGTAAGTAGTGGCACTTAACAAAAAAATTTTCTATCGCTATGCTAAATACCAAAGGAAGTAATATTTCAATATAATTCTTGTCTCTAGTGAGATTTTGTTCTTATTATTCATTTGCTGATAACTTTTGATATTTTAAATGTAATAAGATTAATTCTTCATTATTTCCATGGAACCATTGTCTCATTATTGTGTGTATTCCTATCAGTGATGCAGATCACAGCCCATTCTTCCTTCTCATCCTTCTTCCTCCCATAAATACTCCAATATAGAATGCACACAATTGCCTTCTTTGAGGCCTTCCTTTAAGTCTTTTCACATTTCGTGGGTATTAGTACAAAGCTTGTACTGTTCATCTGTTATCCTTACTTTTGCTGTATAGCTGACCTTTTCTTTTTTCCTAGTCATGTCTTTGATAATGTCTTATGCTGTTTTTCATGAGCAAGTCAGCATCAGTAATGGTAGGTTGCAGCCTACTTATATTTACCATGTATGGCTTGATTTTATTTTTAATGATTAGTAGAAACTTTTTTTTTTTTGGAATCTTCTCCAGAAGGAGTCTTTTAGTTTTGTATTGTATTACACAGATTTGTAAAGATCTGCATGATTTCCCTTCCTTTCATCCACAGATTGAGCTGATTGACAGAGTTGATGACATCTATCGGAATACATCCTGGGACAATGCAGGTTTTAAAGGTTATGGCATACAGATAGAACAGGTATTTATCAATGGATGTGGCTTGTTTACTGACTCAGAATTGTGCTTTTATTTAAACATTTGTTATCTGGTATACCCCACTCCTAGACTGATTTTTTTTTTTTTTTGCTTTTTGGAGGGCGGTTGGGGTTAAGTAACTTGCCCAAGGTTACACGGCTAGTTTTTTGTGTGGGTGTTAAGTGTCTGAGGCTGGAACCGAACTCGGGTCCTCCTGACTCCGGGGCTGGAACCGAACTCGGGTCCTCCTGACTCCAGGGCCGGTGCTTTACTCACTGCGCCACCTAGCTGCCCCTCCTAGACTGATTTTCATGAGGACAAGGGACTATATTATTTAATCTTTGTATTTCCTACAGGTCCTACTACAGTGCTTTTTAGAAATGGCTGCTTAATTTGTATTCAGATGTGAATTATGATCAGAATTTTTTTTAAAAACCTATTTTCATATGTAGTGAAAGCAATGAAGTAGGTTTATATTTGTGACTCTTCAGTTGAATTAGAGGGTGCTTCTCTTTTGTAGCAAAATGGAAAGTATTTCTAGACTTCTTCTTGTTGTATGGAGATGGTGAGTTCCATAAGAAAACTCCCTCTACTCATGCAGATGAGCAGTTGTTCTGCAGTTTTTAGACTTAGAGAGTTAACTAAGAGTTAAATTAAATGATTTTTCGCCCAGAATCACATAAGCATATGTCAAAGGCAGAACTTGACATCTGGTCTTCCTGTCTCTAAGACTGGCTCTCCATCCACTGCACCTCCTCATGCTGCCTCTTGGCTCCACGCTTACTTCAGTAGTCTCACCCATGAAGCTTTGTCACATCACTTTAGCTTATATTACTCCCTCTTTTCTCAGAGCTTATAGCACTTATCATCTTCTCTTATATTATTGTTTAACCCTTCCTGTGTATTTATACTGGTTCTCCCACCTTATTATAAGATCTTTGTAGCCAGGAACCAAGTTTTATACTCATTTTTTTCTCTTAAATGATGTAGCTCAGTGTTTTATAACAACATGTGCTCAGTAAATGCTTATTGATGTTTCAGGCATTAAATGAGATTTGTAAATGTATAAATTACTTTTATATATGTCAGAATATGTATATTTTGTTTTCCCAAACAGAAATTTGTGATGCTTTTTCTTGGAGAATAGTACCATGCACAAAAGTAAATTCAAAATCAGCAAACAGTTATTGAGTAATCAATCATCAACCTGCAGGCTCTGGATACAGTGAGTGTGTGTGTGTGTGTGTGTGTGTGTGTGTGTGTGTGTGTGTATAAAATGCTCCCATGTTTTCATCCCCCTCTCTCTTTCCCAGTAGATTGATCCTCTAATCATCCTCAGTTTTTATCTACCAGCTCCTTCTGTGCTGTCTTCAAATATACTCATGTTTCTCTATGTAGATGGTTCCCATTTCTCTCTATCTGACCTAGTCTCTTTCTTGAGTTTCAGGCCTATATTACAAAGTGCCTCTTGGATATTTCAAACTGGATGTCCTAAAGGCATCTCAAACTTAACATGTCCAAAATAGAGCTCATTACCTTTTCCCCAAAACTCTCCTCTCTTCTGAAATTCCATATTATCATTGAGAGTACCCTTATCCTCTCAGTTCACCCCATTCACAACTTTGGTGTCATCCTCAGCTCTTCACTCTCTCACCCCAGATATCCAGTCATTTGCCATATTTTCTGATTTCTTTCTCCACAACATCTCTTGCATATAACCCCTTTTCTCTACTCACATAGCCACCACCCTATTTCATTATACCTTGCCTAGATTATTATAATAGCCTACACTAGTAGTTTTCCCTACCTAAAATCTTGTCTCATTTCAACCTGTCTTCCACATAGCTGCTGAAATAATTTTTCCAAAGCTCAGATCTGACTATGGCATCACTCTGCTCAGCAAACTCCAGTGGCTTCCTGTTACCACGAGGATCAAATTCAAAGTCTTTTGTTTAATATTTAAAGCTCTCAGGTTCCTTTAGTCTTTCTGTTTTCTACTGTATTCCTTGTATTCTTCCACTCACCTATACTGGCCTGCTTGATGTTCCTGATATATGACATGCCACTCTCGTCTCTGTTCCTTTGCACTGGCTGTTCCCCAGACCTTTTAATGATCTCTGTACTCAACATCACCTTTTAAAACCCATGGCTTCCTTCACGATTCACATTAAATGCCACTTTCTGCTGGAGGACTTTACTAGCCCCTCCCAGCTGTTAGAGCCTTCCCTTCTAAAGTTCTCTTCTATTGATTTTTTTATGTTTCATACATTATATATGTACTTCTTCATATAAATGTTGTGTTCTTCAGTAGAAGATAAACTTCTTGAGGGCAGGGGCTTTTTACCCTTTCTTTGCATCCTCAGCTTTTCACACAGTGCCTGTAACATACCAAGTGCTTAACAAATGCTTATTGTTAGCTACTTGCAGAAAAAAAAGAACTACACAGTACTTTTAAGAGGGAAGATACCAGCTACTGGGGATATTAATTAGTGAGGGGCAGCTAGGTGGTGCAGGGGATAGAGCACTGGCCCTAGAGTCAGGAGGACCTGAGTTGAAATGCAACCTCAGACATTTGACACTGGCTTTGTGACCCTGGGCAAATCACTTAACCCCATTGCCTCCCCAGATAAACAACTAAGAAAGAAAGAAAGGATATTAATTAATGAACAAGAATTTATTAAGTGCTTACTATGTTCCAGGCCCCAGGGTATTGACCTTTTTTTTTTCAAATGCTTTATTAACTTCTGATTTACATCATTCATTTCTGCCAGATTTTGAGTTACAGATTTTCTCCCCGTTTTTCCCCTACCCACTGCCCCAAAATAGCAGTCTCACAGGATATCCCCTCCTCCAATCTGCTCTCTCCCATATTTTCTTCCATACCCCTTTCGACTTTTCCAGTGGGTCTCTATGCCCCAGTGCCTGTATATCTTATTTCCCAATTATATGTAAAATAGTATTAATAATAGTATATATGTGTGTGTGTGTGTGTGTATATATATATATATATATATATTAGAATATTTGATTTTAAAACTTTGAATTCCAGATTCATTCCCTTCCTTCCTTGTCACCCACCCTTACTGGGAAGATAAGCAGTTCAGTATAGGTTGTACATGTGTGGCTAATGCAAAACAATGACATAGTAGATATATTGTAAATGACTGACTATATTTCCCTCCCTCCTATCCCACCTCCCACTTGTTCTATTCTCTGCCTCTCTCACCTCTTAATTTCACCTTTTAAGTATTATCCCTTCCTGTTAAATTGGTCCTGTGCCCTCTATCTATGTATATCTGTAAACATATATACACACATTCACATATGTATTCATATGCCCATATACCCTCATATATAGACATATATATATATTTCTATTCCCTTCAACTACTAAGAAAAGTTTCATAAATTACAATGTATATTGTTTTTCCATGTAGGAATGTTAATAGTTCAACTTTGACAAGTTCCTTATGATTTCTTTTCCCTGTTTACCTTCTCATGCTTCTCTTGCTTCTTGTATCTGAATGTCAAATTTTCTATTCAACTCTGGTTTCTTCATCAAGAATACTTGAAAGTCCTCTATTCCACTGAATGACCATATTTTTCCCAGAACATTATACTCAGTTTTGCTGGGTAGGTGATTCTTGGTTTTAATCCCAGCTCCTTTGACCTCCGGAATATCATATTCCAAGCCCTTTGATCCCTCAGTGTGGAAGCTGCCAGGTCCTGAGTTATCCTGATTGTGTTTCTACAATATTGAAATTGTTTCTTCCTGGCTGCTTGTAATATTTTCTCCTTGATTTGGGAACTTTGGAACCTGGCTATGATATTCCTAGGAGTTTTCATTTTGGGATCTTTTTTAAGAGGTGATCCGTGGATTTTTTCAACCTTTATTTTGCCCTCTGGTTCTAAAACATCAGGGCAGTTTTCCTTGAGAACTTCTTGAAGGATGATTTCTAGGTTGTTTTTTTTGATCATGGCTTTCAGGTGGTCCAATAATTTTGAAATTATCTCTCCTGTATCTATTTTCCAGGTCAATGGTTTTTCCAATGAGATATTTCACATTGCCTTCTATTTTTTTCATTTGTTTGGACCTGTTTAATAGTATCTTGATTCCTCATAAAGTCACTAGCTTCTATTTGCTCCAATCTAATTCTGAAGGAATGATTCTCTTCAGTGAGCTTTTGAGATTCTTTTTCCATCTGGCAAATTTGGCTTCTTAAGGCATTCTTCTTCTCATTGCCTTTTTGAGCCTCTTTTCTATTTTTTAAGGTGTTGTTTTCTTCAGTCAGGCTGTTGACTCTCATTTCATAATTTTCTTGCATCGTTCTCATTTCTCTTCCCAATTTTTTCTCCACTTCTCTTATTTGATTTTTATTAAGGGGATTTGTTCTATGAAGTTTGGATTCAGTCAGAGGGCCACACTTGAGGACCTAGAGGTTCACATGTGACCTTGAGGCTGCAGGTTCCCCACACCTGCCCCAGGGTCAATTGTTTGGAGGAGAATGTGATGGTCAGTACTGCAATTTGGGAAATGGCTTTGGCAGCTTTTGGAGAATGAATTGGAGTCATAGGTCTTGAGGCAAGAAGAACAATTAGGAGACTGTATAGAGCACTATGGAAGGTACTTGACAAAAAAATAACAGAATCTAAGGAATTTTCATTCTTCTTAGGATCTAAACAAATGAGTGTAGTGGAAGGTAGTTTGAAGAGGAAGAAAGCATTAACAACAGAGGGAGGGTATGAGGGAAGGCTTTCGGTAAATTTTTGGTGAATTTTATGAAATACTGTATTAGCTCAGCATGTTCCTATGTCACAGTAATCATGGCCTATTGCTAGTGTCTTGTCATTTTAATAAAAGTATTTGAAAAGATCACTCAAACTTGATAGTACTCCCAATAAACTGACATATTTTAGTATAGAAATTGTTGGCTTTTGTATTTCTTTCCAGATTCTTCTCCTAAATTTAAGGGGAGGGTGGTGGTGGTGGTGTCAGTGTTGTTATTGTCATCATCTTTGTTGTCTTGGCTAAAAAGAGCCTTTTAAAAGAAAATGGTAGTTTATTATATAATACCATATATATATATATAATATATACCATATATATAATATACCATATATAATATATAATACCAGTACCGTTTTCTTAAAGTTTGGAGGTTTGTGGCTTGCGTAATTTTTTTTCTCCTCTTGTAAGACATAAATTTGATCTTTGTTAAATCTTTTAAATTATTAAATTTGCTGTAAAGGAAGCATATTTATATGAACTATTTAGAAGGATCGTTCTCTGTAATCTTTTTTGTTTAGTTTCAAGAAATACCAGATATTATGTAATGCAATGTCTTAATTTTATGGTCCATAGTGAAACCTCTGTTTTGAAAGACATTATTACCTGTATTTTTATATTTCTGGATATTAAGTTATAATTAATGATATTCCAACTTCATATCTTCTGAGTTTTGATTTCTGAAATTTCTACTACATAAAAAAATTAAGTTTATCAGTAGCTGTACATTTTTTATTATAGTGGACTTTGTTCTCTAACTGTGCTTTCCTGTTTTTTAAATTACTTAATTTTAGATTTTTAAGATTTATAGGGTTTAATTAAAAAACATTTTTCCTATTCTAGCAAAGTGTTTTTTGGTATTTATAAGATTGTTAGAGTTTTGCTGTTTACTTTCTATGGCTTTACTCTAATTATACCCTCTTTTGAAGTATAGATTCGTATCCTCAAGACACCTCAAGAGGTAAAACCTGGTGAAAAGCACTTTAACATGGCAAAAAGTTACCCCCATGAAGAGAAGGATGCTTGGGATGTGAAGATGTTACTAGAGGTAGGTCACAGTTTAAGATGCAGTGACTCATTTAAGGATTCTTTATATGAATATAACTCAGTTATACATATTGATGAAATAGAGCATCAGGAAAGATAATTGAAAACTAGAAATTTAGCCTTTTCAAACAATAAAGCTGTATTGTGTGGCAGGAAAAGCAGCTTTGGGAAATATTACAGATCCTTATGGCTTTTTCACTGAAAAGTGTGAACAGAATGCTTTCAGGAAATACCATCTTTCTGCTGTACCATTTTTGGGGGGATGTGGTATTGGTATACATCAGTAGAGAGAGCCTCATTATCTGTATAAACCCCAGAATACAACTATAGCACTGACATATTATCTCTCCCTGCTAACTCCTTGAGGGCAAGAGTGGGCAGCTTTATCCCTAGCACAGTGCCTCACACATAGGTACTTTTAAAAATTCTTGTTTATTGATGGATTGATCTAGTTGGAGGATAGGGATCTCCTTATGATATCTTCTTCCTTTCTCCCTCAATTCTACTTTGGTTCTTGTGTGGAGTGATGGAAAAGCATTGGATGAATTTGAAATCAGAAAGCTTGAGTCCTAGACCTAGCTCTCCCATTACTAGCCATATCATGCATGTAAGCTATTTGAGCTTCAGTTTTCTCATCTTTGAAATGGAGATTTTAATACCTGTCTAGCCTTTGTTACAGGGTTGTTGTATAAATCAAAGATATAATCCATCTACATATAGCTGCTTGTTCATCCCAGAGTTATTGATTGAAAAAGCCCTTTGTAAACTGTAAATATAACTATTAGATGTTAGAGATAAAGAAGAGCTATCTCTGTCTTGCTTTTAAAGACTTTTATCTGGTCATTTTTAGGTGAGTCTGCCATCAAGAAAAGGCCTTTCTAAAGGATGAATTAACATTTATGTAGAATTTTCTTTAGAGCACTTGAATTTATAGCCAGTCTAAATTTCACAACTTATTTGTAAAGGAAGTAGGGGGAATTGAAGGTCAGATTTCTCTTTGCGTGGATTTTTAAAAAGTGAGGGACAGTGCAAGTTAATAACATTCATGGAAGTATACTGTGAGTTTGGAATCCTAATCCCTTGACAGAAAGCACATGTTTTAAAAATATTTTAATACTAGGAAATTTATCAGTCTTATTTTTTGTCCCCTGTGGATTGTCACTCTTGGTGTACTAGTATTATGTATCTTCTAGCTAGCCTGGAGGTGATAAAGTAGTATTATAAGATTTTTTTTCAAGGAACCTTTTTTTCAAAGGTTCCCTGGGACAGCTTTAAAAGACACCCTAGGGATGGCTAGATGGCGCAGTGAGTAGAGCACCGGCCCTGGAGTCAGGAGCACCTGAGTTCGCATTTGGCCTCAGAAACCTAACACACACACAAAAACTAGCCGTGTGACCTTGGGCAAGTTACTTAACCCCAACTGCCCTCCAAAAAGAAAAAAAAAAGACACTCTAAAATACATAATTACAGTATCTTCTAGGTCTTGGTTCCTTGTCATCAGACCTTATGGCTTCAGCACTGAATATCCATAAAAAATTGCTGAACTGTTTTACTCTGATTGTCTCTTCCTGTCAGGCATCATGCTGAACACTTTGTCTCACACATTTGTATGGCTGGTTGAAGCTCAGACAGGTAGATGAGGCATCTGGCTAAAAAGCACTGGGGCAGTTGGTGGGTTGTGATGCTGAATTGTAAAGAGCTGCTTGGGGATGCTTAGTAACAGTACCTTTAGTCTGACATTATTCTGCATCTAATTTTTAAAAGCAATTCAGCTTTGATATAGCTGAGGATGCATCAAAAGTTTGCCTTGCACATCTTTTCACATACCAAGATTTTGATATGGGAACCCTTGGATTAGCATATGTTGGATCTCCAAGAGCAAACAGTCATGGAGGTGTTTGTCCAAAAGGTAAGATTTTTTTTCCCCCAGTTTTCCGGTGAATGGGATTTTGGTGTTGCTAGCCAGGGTGACTGGAGCATAAGTGAAGGAAGGAGTGGGGTAGTAAAAAGGAAGGGAGAGAGAGGAAAGGTGTTTGGAGATGTACTTCATAAGCAATTTGTCTTCTCTTCCTACCCCCCACCCCCTTTTTCTCTAGCTTATTATAGCTCAGTTGGGAGAAAGAACATCTTTCTGAACAGTGGTTTAACCAGCACAAAAAATTATGGTAAAACCATACTTACAAAGGTATGTTTCTTGATGGTTCTTTTAAAATACTTTAGTCTGTGATAAATGCTATACTTTCTTTATAGGTCACAGATAGTCATAAACCCAACACTTGTGTTTTTCAAAGGGCTCCAGCCTGATTTGTGTTCCAGATTCACTTCGGTCTTCAAGTGATGTGCTCTAGGTAGTGCATTTTGACATCCCACTAAGTCTTTGGTACAAAATTTGATTGGAATCCTGTATTGTCTTATATTATTCTGTCACCATTCTAATTTTGAATGTGCATGTACATAGTAGAAAGAACATTGGACTTAGAATCTGCAGAGTCATGTCCTAGTTCTGCTGCATACTGTCCATGTGATCCTGAGCAAATAGTATGGTAACTTCTCTTAGCTCTCAGGTTCCTTATCTGTAGAATGAGGATTATAATTTCTGTTTCAACTTCATTTCAAGGAGCTATGAGGATTAAAAAAAAAGATAGTGCTGATAAAGTGCTTAATAAATTGCACTACATCACAAGCAATGAAAAATAACATGATTTGTCTTTAAGTTTCATAATATACCTTCTCTGAAATTTATACTTTTAATTGTCATTAGTAAATAGAAAATATTTTAAGTAAAAAAGTTGTGTTGGGGCGACTAGGTGGTGCAATGAATAGAGCAGCCTTGGAATCAGGAGGACCTCAGTTCAAATCCAGGTTCAGACACTTAACACTTACTAGCCGTGTGACCATGGGCAAGTCACTTAACCCCAATTGCCCTGCTTGCCCCCCTCCAAAAAGCAAAACAAAACAAAAAAACCACTGTGTTGATACTAAACCCTGTATTTAAAAATTATTCACATTTGTTCTTGTAAATTCAGTTTGGGGTTCTATTTTAGTATTCTGATTGTTAACCCTGCTAGTTTTTGAAAAGGGAATTATATATTTGGGGAAAAAGTGCTGACTAAATCTTAGCAGAGTTATTTGAAATCTGAATGATCCTCAGAATTTAAGATTACATTATATATACCCGTGTTTCCCCGATAATAAGACCTATCCCGAAAATAAGCCCTCCCCTTACTGTGTAAGGTTCCTCTAAAATAAGCCCTCCCCCGAAAATAAGCCCTATTGAGAGTGCTACTGTAGTGAAGGTGATCCCCTGCGCTACATGCTACATTACAGTACCCTCTGTATGCACTGTTCCCCCCCGGGGTGAAACGCACGCCGCGCTCCGAGCTGCATCCAATCAGAGCTGCAGCAGTGAGCGTGTCATCCTGTTCTTCCCCAGTGATTTGCTTGCTGGCGCCATTGAGAGCAGTGCCGTGGAGGAGAGCTGAGGCAGGACAACATAAGCCCTCCCCTGAAAATAAGCCCTCTGGTGTTTTTCTTTCCAAAAAAATTAATAAGACAGTGTCTTATTATCGGGGAAACATGGTATATATGTAGTGATTTAAATTTTAGGAAGGACTTCAAAGGGAGGTTTGCCAGTATCACATTCTTTGATTTAGTGATTAATGAAGGGAATTTATTTGCAAATTTTTTGGGCATTTTAGTTTTTCCTTAGGGGGACTTAAGGTTATGAAAATACTCTGAAAAGTTGAGATTTCTAGGCAGTAGGATTTAGAGTAAGAATAGTCCTAATTCTTCCTAGTCATATGCACTGTCACTTTTTCTGTTTTTTTTTTTTAGTGGCATAAAGGAATGTTATTAAATTGATATTCTATTCATATCATTTCTGTTAGAATGACTGGGGGCCACTCTTTATAAAACCATTTTTTTCTGACTTTAGTATGAAATGAGGTTATATAAATATCTGTCTTTTTAGTGATTCATCAGATCATACAATTTAGAGAACACTGCAATGTCCCAACATGGATGTATCAGATTAATTGAATGGCATATTAATAGATTATACCCCTAAAATGAAATCTCTTTGAAAGCATATAAGTAATTATACTCTTTAGTATACTGTACTAAAGTTATAATACCTTATAATTATACTAAGAATCTTGAGACACCCTCTATTCTGAAAACTAAAATCTGAAAAAAATGACATTGGTCACAAGTTATATTTAATTTTAGCTTATATTCAGATCAGTGTGTTACTTAATTCACCCTTTTTCATATTCAGCATAATCAGCAATGGTATAGTAATTATTTAAGGACAAATATAAGAGTAACCTTCAATCTACTCTTGTTTGTCATAGAAAAAGTAATTCTTTGTTGTTATCTTCCTGTGATTTTGTGCTATGAAAGAAATCTGGAAAAAATTATGTTATTTTGATTTTTAAATGTGTTTGACAATTACAGCAATTAAGGCAGACTTTTCTATTAAGTAAACATATTCCTTTACCCAAGGTATGTAAATAGACATTTCCTGTTTTAAAATTCCTTAATCACTTGAAATCTTTACATATAAAATTCTTTTATTTGAATTTGCATATGTAGTGATAGGGTACACAGCTAGGTGGTGTGGTAGCTGGAGTCAGGAAGACGTCTTCCTGAGTTCAAATCTGGCCTCAAACACTAGCTGTGTGACTCTGGAAGGCCCTCTTAATCCTATTTGTCTTAGTTTTCTCATCTGTAAAATAAGATGGAAAAGGAAATGGCAAATCACTCCAGTATTTTTGCAAAGAAAATCCCTGTCAGACATAACTGAAAAATGATTGAACAACAACAACGTAATGATGTTTTCTCAGTTTTTATTATTTTCCCTTATAAAATCTATATGAACTTTAATAATAATAGGCAACATGTAGTACCTTAAGGATAGTGAAAATGTTTTCCATATATTGTTTCACATGACCTTAAGAAGAACCTTGTGAGGTCTGCAGGTTTTATTATTCTCAGTTTACAGATAAAGAAACTTTGACACAGAAAGCTGAAGAGATGGTCACATGACTTAGAAGTGTTAGAGGGGGCTGGGAGGTTGAAACCCAGATCTTCATGAATGCTATTCAGTTCTCTTTCCACAGGCCCTTTCTGCCTCTTAACAGTCTTATAATTCTATGACCTCTTTAGATTAGGAATGTTTTCTTTGTCAAGAAACTTTTAGTTATTTTTAAGAATTGGAGAGCAAATGACATATCCCTGTTCCACAATTGTTATTTTGAGGTTTTTTTGGTGTTGATTTTCAAAATCATAGGATTATAGCCTATATAAATAAAAGTGAACTTAGAAGTAATCTCATCCTTGTTTTATAGAGGAGAAACGTAAAACCTAGAGAAGGGGAAATGACTTTCCCAAGGTCACATAAGTATTAAGTAGCAGAGCCAGGATTTGAGCACAAATCTTCTGATTCTAAATCTACTTTCTATTTTAATGTTATATCACTTTTTAAAGTCCTTATGTTGTATAGTAGAACCTTTTGATATATTTATGTTACTTGTGGGAAAGTGAGCTGAAATTTTACTATTGTTATTTTTCCAGTTATTCCTAGAATAATCGTGACTTCATAGATCATGACATAGGCCATAGTAATAATCATATATTAGCTTCTGAATTGATAAATACATGATAAATCCCCAGGATCTTAAGAAGCCTACCTGAAGCTTAATCTTCTTGAGTTTCTGTATTTGTTCCAACTCAGCTGCAGTCATAGTTTTATTCATCTTTTTTGCTTAAGTTTTTACAATTCCAGTAAATGAGTCAGCTATATTAATTAGAAACACTGTAGTACTAGCATTGTCTAATAATAGAATAGAGTAACTGATAATGACCAACATTTGCACTCTGTTAAGATTCTGTCCCAGTGCATTTATGACATAAATCTGACTTTATCAATGAATCTTGGCCCTTATTGCCAAAATACAATCTGTTGTTGGAAAATTATAGCACGTTTTTTTCACTGTCCTTAAGGAAGCTGATTTGGTTACAACTCATGAACTGGGACACAACTTTGGAGCAGAACATGATCCTGACGGCTTAGCAGAGTGTGCCCCAAATGAAGATCAAGGAGGAAAATATGTTATGTATCCAATAGCTGTGAGCGGAGACCATGAGAATAATAAGGTGTGTAGTCCTTTATTTTTTCATATTGCTAATGAGGGTAGAGAGCTTGCTTTATTATTAGGAAAGAATCCAAAAATTGTATTCCATGCCTAAGGATGGAAAAGGGAGGGACTCAACTTTTCAACTTCCCTCCCCCTCTTTAAAAAACCATAGTGCATCTTGTGATCACATGTGGTTATCTAGTTAAAGGTGTCATTTTAACCATTTGACTAACCAAAAGTAAGGTTTCTTGGACTCTTCCTCCTCTGTTTTTGTTTTTATATTTAAGCTCTATAGAAAAACAGTTGTAGAAGTGGTCTTTAATCCATTCCCTATACAAAATAATTTTATTAATGAATAGATCTGATGATGTCATTGCCCTTTTTAGAAATCTTCAATGGGCTCCTCTTGCCTCTAGAATAAACTATAGACTTCTTAGCTTTAAGGAGTTCCTGTAAAAGACTGAATAACCAGTTGTTTTGTGGTGTATAGAAAAGATTCTTATAAATTTTATACTAGCTAGCCACTGAGATCCCTGTTCTCTCTGGAATTCTTTGATTCACATTTTCACCCCAGACATGTCTTATTTAAAAATTCACAATGTATAAATTTTAATAAACAGCTGTCGATAAAGCTCTTGATTGCTGTTCACTGTTCCTTATACAAAGCACGTGTCATACTTTCTGTTGAAAAATTTCAGAGACAATGTTGAAACAGATTTGAATGACCATGCCTTAAATTATAGAAATGACAAACTCTTGGTCAAAGATGAAATGCACTTGAAATGTATTTGCCTATATTCTTGAAAATCTGATAAAAGGATCTTTTAAATTGTAAAAGTAGGGGAAGAGGGACAGCTAGATGATACAGTGGGCTTGGAATCAGGAAGAATCATCTCCATGAATTCAAATCCGACCCCAGACACTTACTGGCTACTGCATATACCTACTGACCCTAGACAGGTCACTTAACCCTGTTTGCCTTAGTTTCCTCAGCTGATGAGGAATGAGATGGAGAAAGAAATGACAAACCAGTATCTTTGCCAAGAAAACCCAAATGGGGTCATGGAGAGTCAGACACGACGGAATGACTGAACAGCAAATAAGGGAAGAGAGAAAACTACCTAAGTTTTATCCATTGAACTAGACACTGAAAAGATTAGCTATAGTAGACAGGAAAAAGAATAGCGGTAGAGATGACTAGAAATTTACAGGAGGCAATACTGAAAGTACCCCATGGCCTTAAATGTTTATACAAAGTATAGTAAGGTGAACCAGAAATCCTATCAAGGAGAGAGGAGTTAGTTTGTAGTGGGAGGTGTTTTTTTTTTTTAGCTCTTTGGAGGGAGAAAGTAAGGCATTTGGGGTTAAGTGATTTGCCCAGTAAACCTAGAGAAGGGGAATCACATGGCTAGTAAGTGTTAAGTGTCCGAGACCAGATTTGAACGCAGGTCCTCCTGACTCCAGGGCCGGTGCACCATTCACTGTGCCACCTAGCCACCTGAGAATTCTTTTTGTTACGGGAATGAGGAGTAGGGGGAAGAATCGTATTTGATGACTGAGTCCCATAATTTTGCAAGATACAGAGATGAAAAGAATACTGGATTGAAAAATCAGTAAACCTGTTTGAGCCACAGTTTTCTTATTTTTGAAAATGGTGTCTATTACATATATCACCTCCTCTTTTGGCTTGCTGTTAAGCTCACAATAATGGTTGCTTCCTATGGTTTAATATGT
Organism: Petaurus breviceps papuanus; assembly: GCF_028583685.1. Lineage (NCBI taxonomy): Eukaryota > Metazoa > Chordata > Mammalia > Diprotodontia > Petauridae > Petaurus > Petaurus breviceps. The sequence goes on along the minus strand of NW_027187298.1, from coordinate 9,409,531 downwards.
AGTTAGAGAATCTTTGTTCATATCTTAACTTTATCATTTACTATCTCTGTGACCTTGGACAAGTCATTTAACTTCTCTGGGCCCCAGTTTCCTTTTGTGCCAAATGAAATGGTTAAATTAAATGGCCTCTGAGCCATTGTAGAAGGGTTCCTTCTAGTTCTAAATGCTTTTATATTCCTTCTAACTCTGAAACCTCATAGATTTTACTAATACCTGTGGAGATGGACTGTATGACATGTTCTAACCAGGCAGAGTACAGAGGGGCTGTCACATCCCTTCTTTTTCTCTCTCTCTTTCTCTCTCTCTGTATGATATGTCTCTCTCTGTCTTCTTTTTCTTTCCTATAAATAAATTGAAACTCTTTTAAATATAAGGACAACATTTCTGTGAGACAGTTATGATTGGAGTTGTGAGCTCCAATTTTTGCCTGTAAGTTCTCTAATAATATGATCAGTATTTTTAAAAAAATTTTTATTTTCTCCTGGATTACATGGAAAAACAATTTTTAACATTTTTTAAGTTTTGAGTTCCAAATGCTATCTCTCTATCTATCCTCTCCTCCCTGAGATAGTAAGTAATTTGATGTAGGTTATGCATGTGCAGTCATGTAAAACATTTCCATATGAGTCATTTTGTGCAAGGAGACTTGAACAAAAAAAAAAGAAAGGAAAAAAGTGAAAAATAGTATGCTTCAGTCTGTGTTCAGACAATATCAGTTCTTTCTTTGGAGGTAAATAGCATTTTTTATCATGAGACCTTTGGGATTTTCTTGGATCATTATATTGCTGAGAATAGCCAAATCATTCACAGTTCTTCGTGGTATAGTATTGATGTTACTATATACATTGTTCTCCTGGTTCTGTTCACATCACTTTGTATGAGTTCATATAAATTTTTCCAGGTTTTTCTGAAATCATCTTGCTTTTCATTTCTTATAGCACAGTAATGTTTCATTACAACCATATACCACAGCTTGTTCAGCCATTTCACAGTTGATGGGCATCTCCTCAGTTTCCAATATATAATCAGCATTTTGTAGTGTCCATGGAAAGCAAAATCTTCCCTTTTTCCTAATTTCTTCAGCTCTTGTTCAAAGTGAAGATGATGCCAACTCTGCAGCCTGGAGTGACTAATATTTCAGTAAGGTTTCCGAAGTCCTGTTACCTTCTCTTTTGAAAGTCAGGATTCAATTAACATTTCTCCTAGATTCTTTTTTTTTTTTTAAGCAATCGGGGTTAAGTAACTTGCTCAAGGTTACACGGCCAATTATTTCTGGGTGTGGTGCTAAGTATCTGAGCTCGGATTTGATCCCCAGGTCATCCCGACACTGGAGCTGGTGCTCTTACTCGCTGAGCCACCTGGCCGCCCCTCTCCTACATTCTTGACAATGTCCCAGCATTAAAAGGAGTCATACTTCAAATAACATGTATTCTTCAAGTCTACCAGTCTTCTCTCTGAATTTGGAAAACCTTGGGTAGAATCTTAGAACAGTCTTAAGAAATGTGATTGGGAAGAACCAAGATGGCCAGGTATCAAGAAGTAAACCCAAACTCTTATTCACACTCCTTCAGAAAACAGGCCAGATTGAGTCCTGGCTAGGAAATCAAAGAAAATTTGTAGTGAGTCATTTTTCCAGCCTAATTTGGCATAAAGAGACAATGTATAGTACACTGAGGACGGGGTCTAGTTAGGAACAGCTGTGCACAGCATTTCAGTACATGGACTAAAAGAGGGCTGAGGCTGTGTGTCAGGGCAAAAAGAAATCCCAGTCCAACATAGGGACCTGACTTTACCTATGTAGGGTAAAGGAACAGATGCCAACTGGCAGCAGTTTTACCCAGAGGAGTCAAGAGAAACAAAAAGGTAAATACGAGCAAGCAATCCTAAGAGACTTAAAAAAAAAAAAAAGAAAAACTGTATACATTTTAATATTGGGAGGTGATACTTTATCCTCTCAAAACCCTATCATCATCAGGTGTCATGAAGGGAGTCTAATGAGACAGAGTCTAAGACAAAGGAGTGGTTTTATTATGTTTTGATGATCTCAAAAAGAAGAATGGAAAGAGGAGAAAAAGAAGAGACTAAGAAGAAAAAGAGGAAAGGTGGGGAAAATTCTCACATAATCAGAGGGTACTCTCATAAAACACTATGTAAACAGGGAGCAGAATGGGGAGGTGGGTAGTTGATTTTAAATCTCACTTGCTTGTCTGAACTGGTTAGAGGAGGAGAGAAAGGGCAGCTAGGTGGTGCAGTGAGCACTGGCCCTGGAGTCAGGAGGACCTGAGGTCAAATCTGGCCTCAGACACTTGACACACTAGCTGTGTGACCTTGGGCAAGTCACTTAACCGCAATAGTCTTGCCTTCCCCCTGCAAAAAAAAAAGTAGAGGAGGAGAGACAATTCATGCATGCAGTTGGTACAGGATTTTATTTCACTCAACAGAGAAAATGGAGGAAAAGAAGAGAAGGGAGAGTAAAATAAGACGGAAGGGTAGATTAAGGGATTATTTCTATAAAAAATTCTTAAGGAGGGTGACTGTCAAAGAGAGGTTTAAGCTTTTTCCTCCATCTTGGAACTGGGAAGGCCTACTAGAAACAGGACTTCTAGAATAGCAAAATGTCTGGAAGACTGTGGTCCAAGGCCATTTTTGCTGGCTACAAGCGAGGCCTGCAGAACCAGAGGGAACATACAGCTCTTCTGAAAATTGAAGGCATCAATGCACAAGATGAAACTGAATTCTATTTGGGAAAGAGATGTACTTATATATACAAAGCAAAAAAACAACACAGTGACTCCTGGTGCGAAGCCAAACAGAGCAGTAGTTATCTGGGGAAAGTTACTTGAGCCCATGGAAATAGTGGGATGGTTCGAGCTAAGTTCAGGAGCAGTCTTCCTGCCAAGGCCATTGGACATAGGATCCAAGTGATGCTTTATCCCTCAAGGATCTAGAATATGAAAACTGATTAAATAAAATTACATACTTTTTGCAAATGTAAAAAAAAAAGGTTTAAAAGAAAAGACAGGATAAGAACCTGTGAATTGGATTTTACAGTGAGAGAAAGAGAAGAGAGGGGAACAGAAGCAAAGAAGGAACAGCTTAAGAGAACAGGATAGAGGAAAATATACACTTTGCCCCTATAACTATGAATGTGAAAAGTATCAACTTGCCCATAAAAGATAAGAGGATCTCAGAATGAATTAGAAAGCGGAATCCAACAGGATGATGATGTGTTTATAAAAAACGTGAAGTCAAGATTCCTGCCGTTAAAATAAAGGATCTGATCAAAATCTATGAGGTTTGAGCTGAAGTAAAGATTTAAGAATTATGATCGACCCACTGACCAACAGTAGTTCCACAGGCCCTACCATGAAGCCCTCTGCCCCCCTCCTGACAGAGGTGGCTTCCTGGAGGCAGCGTGATCGTTTGTTTTGCCCGACTGTGCACGTGTGTGTGTGTTAAAGGGCTTTGTTTTTCTTTTTATTCATTGGGAAGGAGGAGGGAAGAAAGAAGAGGAAATTAATGCTTTTTATTTGACAAACATAAAAGTTTAAAAGGAAGGAAGGAAAAAGGTGAAGAAAAGAAAGAAAATATTTGGACTGGTTTTCCTTAGCAAAAGGAGGAAGTTCATATCTTATTGAGCTACTGAAGAATTCAGTACTTTGAGATTAGTCTTTATACAGCTTGTGATACCTTTACAAACTAAAGCACTTTAATGTTTCAAGATGGAATGTTTCAGTGCTGTAATGGAAACAATGAAAAGAAAAGAAATAAGATGGAAAAATGGCAGCATCATGGAGTAACTTTGGTTAGTATTGTGTTGCTTGTTGCCAGTAATCAACTGCAATAGCACATTCCAAAGACTTTTGCAGGTGATGATGTTTTTCATATAATATACTGGTGTGGATATGGAGTCAGAGGCTGAGGTTTCATATCACAGCATTTTTACCCACTATTTGTGATTTTCACTAAGTCACTTAACTTCTCTAGGTTTCCTCAACTGTAATTCAACTCTTTAATTTTAGATGATTTCCAGGGTCTTTGATTATGTGATGATAAAGGCCTTTCTACTGATCCTGAGGGCAGACTCATAGTTCTGTCTACATAGGATCACAGAATCACAGACCAGCTAGTCCATGGTTGTGTGTGTGTGTGTGTGTGTGTTATGGAATCCTTAGGTATTCTGGTAAAGCCTGTGGACCCTTTCTCTGAATAATGTTTTTAAATATATAAAATAAAAATAAATAGGATTACAAAAGGAACAAATCATATTAAAATATAAAACTATATTAATGTTATAAATATGTGTATATACATATATAATATATACATACTGTGTGTGTATGTATGTATAAATACAAGTTCATGAATGCCAGGTTTAGATACCCTGATCTAGTTCCACCTATATTTGAACTATGTACTTCCTCCCCTTGGTATTTTGCCAGCAGGAGCAAGACATACTTACTTTTCATAATGATTGTTTGCCTTCCTCTGAAGCTCTTGAAGAAGTACTTACCATATCCTACCTAACCTTTCAACATCTTCATTGGGGACAAGGAAGGGGTTGGGATTCCAAACAGATGGCACTTAGAAGTCTAACTTTAGTATCATCTTGGTACTTCTGGGACAGTATCTTATTACAAGTTTCACAATAAAGACTATTTTTTGTCATGAGTAAAAGAAGCAGATATATTTTAAGATGGGAATGAACTTTTATGATATGATTTTGGCCTATGTGGCATTTTTTTGTGTGTTCTTTAAGATGTTTTCAAACTGCAGTAAACAATCCATCTTCAAGACTATTGAAAGTAAGGCTCGAGAATGTTTTCAAGAACGCAACAACAATGTGTGTGGGAATTCCAGGGTGGATGAAGGAGAAGAATGTGATCCTGGCATTATGTATCTGAACAATGACACCTGTTGCAATACAAACTGTACCTTGAAAAAAGGAGTTCAGTGTAGGTGAGCATTGTTAAACCATATAGTTTGTTTACAAATTCTGTAGCTCACTATAAATGAATGAGACTGAAAATTGAAAATGGTGGTGGCCTTATGGTAATGTGAAAGGTAGCCACTTTGCCTCTCAGTTTTCTCATCTTTAAAATGTGGTTCCTAGTAATGACTTAATTGTGTAATATACTTCTATTGGATAGAGTAATGATTCTAAATCTTTAAGATTTTGCAAAGATAGTTTACTTTATTCTATTGTAAAGGTAAAGGGGTGTAAGTTATCTAAAACAATGGCTCAATTTGGAAATATGGTCAAGGACATCCAATCTATCCTTTATCCATTCACAGTCCAGCCAACTAGTCCAGCCACTTAATACCTGACCAAATATAAGGGGGGGGAAATCTTGAAATACTCAAAAAACAAAAACCTGTGGATAATTTATGGCTAATCATATATAAAGCCATCTAAATAAACCATTGTGATGAAAACTTATCAGCCTTATACATTGGGTAATTAGCAGCTTACAGATGAATTTCCTAAGGTTTGGTCTTTTAATCATTTTGTTAAGCCAGTAAAAATTAAGAATGCTGAACTATATGGAAAGATATGTCCTATGTTCCATATGCTTTTGCTGTTGTATGATGTCTTTGATGCTGATGGATATTTTTCAAATGGACATATGATTTCATATAGTGAGGAAATTTTTATTATTGATCCAGATTAGTGCCTTCTCTGCAACTTATATTCTTAAAGATTTGCCTGGGCACAAATAAAAGTCACAAGTGACTTTTATCGGGTCACACTGCCAAGATGTAGAGGAGTATTTGAGCCTAAGTCTTGTTGATCCTACCTTAAGCTATCTACTTTATAGCTATCACACTGCCTCTCTGCTCCATTCTTCATTAGCAGAGAAGTGTAGAGAGTGATGTCACCACAGTTAAGCCAAATCTCTAGACAGTAGATGAATTGAAACATTGCAGAAATGATTGTGCAGTAATGGAATGCAGGGATTTGGGGAATTGGTCTGTAAAGGATAGAGCACCTTGGTTGCAGAAGGTTCAGGTAGTAAAGAAATGTTTTAATATTGAAAATGTACTGTTATTCATGTGTTAACTTTCTCATTGAATCCTCTTCTCCCAGTGATAGAAATAGTCCTTGCTGTAAAAATTGTCAATTTGAGACAGCTGAGAAGAAGTGCCAGGAGGCCATTAATGCTACCTGCAAAGGTGTATCCTACTGTACAGGTATTTCATCACAATGGTTGTCTTTCTGTTTGATTACCAAACAATGTGTGCCAAGACTTCTTAGGTCAGTTGCTCATTCTTCATCTAAAAAATGGCATATATATCACTGTGTCAGTATTCTAGCAAGGATTCCAGAACTACTTCTAAGATAGTTTTCTAACTAAATGAGCCTTTTTCATCTTTTGAAATAGCCACTTAGTGTCACTTTGTTATAAAAGACATTTTACTTTGCAAATCATATAGTCTCTCCCTCCCTCTGCCCCCATCCAGTTTTATAAAAGAATTTATGGGTACAAATGCATGCAACAATTCTTTCTCCTTAGTACTTTGATGAACTTCATATATACAATTCAACTTTACAGCAAAACAACAAATAGGAAAATTTTATTTTTGGACTGTATGATTCTTTGCCTACCTCATTTAGAGTAAAATGGAATTCTTTATCCAGGGCCCTTGCAGCCATAGGTCTTTTGTACCCTGTCTTCAATGTCTAGTCTGTGCATAAATGTTTCCACCACATTCAGAGAGTACACTTAGGAAGGAGGAGGGAATTGTCACTTGGCCAGCTTTTGAACTTTTTAAAAAAATGTATTTATTTTTAGTTTTCACTATTCACTTCCATGAGATTTTGAGTTCCAAATTTTCTCCCCATCCCTCCCCTCTCCCCACCCCAAGACTACATGCAGTGTAATACAGATTCTAAATATATGGAAAGAAGAATTAGAACTAATAGGAGAAACCATAAGAAAGAAGAAACAAAAGAGAGAGAGAGTAAATAGTCTGCTTTGATCTGCATTTTAGACTCCATAGTTCTTTTTCTGAATGTGGACAGCATTTTCCATCATGAGTCATTTGGAGTTGTTTTATATCCTTGCATTGCTAAGCAGAGAGAAGTCTATCAAAGTTAATCATTGCACAGTGTGTATAATGTTCTCCTGGTTCTGCTCACTTCATTCAGCATTGGTTCATATAAGTCTTTCCAGGATTTTCTGAAATTCATCTGTTCATCATTTCTTATAGCACAATAATATTCCATTACATTCATATGCCACAACTTCTTCAGCCATTACCCTGTTGATGGGCATTCCCTCGGTTTCCATTTTTGGTAAATTGTGAATAGCTTTTGAGTCTGGTTAGGATTCATAATTTTATATGGTTGTGGATTTTTTCTTTTGTTAACGAAAATAATTTTTGGAAAAGGTATATATCAATCAGTCAGTAAAACATTAAGCACCAACTACATGCAAGGCACTGTGCTAAGTGCTGGCAGTATTTATAGATGTGAACTGAGGAGTACATTGTTTTTCATATGAGCTGGAAGAGGTTCATGATTATGACTTTGAGAGATGTCAGTCTGTTCTAGGAATCCGTAATGACAAGGAACTTCCTCTTTAAAAGGGAATCTATAGATGAAAAACATTACGTCCTAAACTAAACATCTGTAACAATCGTATTTGGTTAATTTAGGCACTTTAATTTCCATCTTGTATGTAAGAAAGCCACATGGCATTGTGGAAGGAGCATTTGATTTTGAGTCAGGAAACTTGGTTCTAGTTCTATCTCTACCACTTTTCTTTTGTGCAATGTTAGTTCAACTGCTGACCCTCTTAGAGTCCTTGGGGTCCCTGTTACATGTCTATGAAATAACGTTTCTCCATCCACCACCGTGCAGGACTGCTTTGAGAAAGGGTTTTGTCAAGGATACTTGACAAAAGTGGGGGGTGAGTTCTTATTGTTGTCGCTCTAGGTAGTATAGCACAGCCTAGACTAAAGTGATTCTTGTCATCTTCTTCATTCTCAGTTGTTTGAATCCCCTTGTATCTGCCTGATTCTGTGGTCTTGGCCCCATTTGATTTTATCTCATTTGTTTTTCATTATTAACAACAAGAAACTTATATCTCATACCTGCCATATATAAGGCCCTGTGCTTAGGGCACTGGGGATACAAAACAGACATGACAGAGCTTCAACCCTCAAGAAGCATTATATAAGTCTAGTAGATGAAACAGACCACTTATGGAAAAAGATAGTATATACAGCTTTGTATTGTAAAATGCCAAATGAATGGAACACATAGTTCAGAAAGGAGGAGAAATCACCATGAGCATTCAGAATTTTAAAATGAACCTCAGAGTGTCTTCTTTGAAACAGGGTCCAGTTCATTAAAGTCTGGTATCTTTCCACAGAGCATTGTCAGAAAATATTCCTGACTGGTTTTACTGTTATATTATTGAAAATGTGGTGGGTCGGGGCAGCTAGGTGGTGCAGTGAATAGAGTACCGGCCCTGGAGTCAGGAGGACCTGGGTTCGGATCCAGCCTCAGACACTTAACACAAAAAAATAGTCATGTGACCTTGGGCAAGTCACTTAACCCCAGTTGCCCTCCAAAAAGCTAAAAAAAAAAAATGTGGCACAACCAAGCCCTGGGAATAGCACAATTGATCACAGTTAACTACTATTTGTGTGGTATGATCCACAAATAGATCATACTGAATTATAAGAAGCTCACTTTTATATGCTGCTGTTCTGCAAAATTTATGGATCAGTTTTTTGGAATAATAACAGCTCCCATTTTTGTAGCACTTCAAGGTTTGCAAAGTACTTTCCCCCCAATAAGGCAGAGAAAATGCAGATACCTTTATTTTTATACAAATGAGGAAATCAAGTAAGTATTAGAGCATTTGATAAGCCAAATCATGCCTTTTGTAGGATTTTACTTCTCATGAGAGAAAATATATCATGTACCTATAGATCATGGACTTATAGGAGGAAAGAAATATTTTATTCCACTATAATCTGTTCTCTAATTCTTGTTTCTAGGTAACAGCAGTGAATGTCCACCTCCTGGAAATGCTGCAGATGATACTGTTTGCTTGGATTTAGGAAAGTGTAAAGATGGAGAATGTATTCCCTTCTGTGAGAGAGAGAAGAATCTCCAGTCTTGTGCATGTAATGGTGAGCAAAACAACCGATTGTTCTTGCCATCAAAAATAGCATAAAAGTGATTCTGACTCAGCAGACCCTTTCTTCAGAGGCAGTGAGGAAGGAGAAACCAAGGATATAAATTGTCAAGATCATCAGAGCCAAAGCCTGTTAATTATGTCTCTTATGAGATGAGCAGGAGACTTTGAGAAAATTAGCTGATAGGTGAAATGGGTATTAACTATTCCTCTCCTTTCCCTTAGTTTTTTTTAAAGACATAGTAACTCACCTTTCTGAGAGTGTTGTGTGGTTAGTAAGGGAAAGGGAAGGAGGAAGAAATCGCTACTCTTTGGAAGCTCCAGTTGATGACATGCACTGTCTTCTTTTTTAGAAACTGACCACTCTTGCAAAGTGTGCTGTAGGGATGAGTCTGGCCGATGTGTTCCATACCTTGATGCTGACAATAACTTCTTATTTTTGAGGAAAGGAAAGCCCTGTACTGTGGGATTTTGTGACATGAATGTAAGTATGGATGTCCTGCACATGTCCTTAAACAATCTGGTGGCTCCAAGTAGCCTGAAAATTTTCATTTCTTAAAAATGTAGTCTAATTTATTATGCTTAGGTAATAAGCATGTACTGCACTGGTGTGCTAATTGGCTTATTCTGCATACACAGTAATGTATCATATAATATGATAGAGCTTGTTTTCTATTTTCTGTTATTCATCATATATGTCATATTTTAGATGTTATAGAAAATTAAGTGACATATAACAATAGTGTGGGAAATGACGTATTAAGCTTATCATAATGTCATTCATTCTGATGAAGCAATGGCAGCTAGGTAATGCAGTGAAGAAAGTGCTGGGCCTGGAGTCAGAAATATTCATCTTTCTGAATTCAAATCTGGACTTAGACACTTATTAGCTGTGTGATCCTGGGCAGATCACTTCACCCTGTTTGCCTCAGTGTCCTCATATATAAAATGGGCTGGAGGAGGAAATGGCAAACCACTCCAGTATCTTTGCCAAGAACACCTCAAATGAGATCACAAAGAGTCAGACACAACTGAAAATGACTGAACGACAACGTGACAGAGTGATGTCACTTACCATACTGGCTTAACACATGCCATATGATAACTGTGTTGCTCTACTGTGCTATGATATACTTCATTATGTCATGCCATACTGTGTATGTGATATTACCTCATGCTTTACCACATATTGTTCTATACCATATGGTATATACTAGATTATGCTTTGCTATATACCATGTTTCATTATGTTATGTGTACCATATACTATATATTTTATATAATATAGCATAACATAAAATGGCTTATTTTAAGTGAAGCAGAAGTGGATTGGTGGCCTAATTTTCTTTTTCCTTTTTCGTTAGTACAGTGTCCATGAACTTAGTTTTTGTTTTTATAGATCTAATTTTTTTTCATTTAACAAAAATCTATTTTCTCTTTCCCACCTCTCTTGCCCCCATTGAAAAAGAAAGAAAAGCAAAACTCGTATAGCACATCTGCATAGATAAAGAAAACAAATTTCCTGCCTTTGCTGCGGCCACAGTATGTCCCATTCTGCCCACAGAGTCTACCATCTTGTTGTCAGAAATGGGGCAGCATGCTTCATCATTGGTCCTCTGGAATCCAGATTCTGCTTACTTCAGCCAGGGAAAAAACCTTCATTTTCCACAGATACTTTTGTATGTGAATACACACACACACACACACACATTCTCTCATATATATATGAATGTGTATACATACATATTTATACATATAATGGAAGCAAATTTTAAAATGCATAGAGATTGATTGGGAAGTATTTCCACAGTAGTAGCAGGATGACTCTTTCTAAGGCAGCAGCTAAATTTCCCAAACAATACTTTTTCTTTGGTTAAAAGATTCCTTCCAGCTCTTGATCCTGTCTATACGTCCGTGAATCATTATTGTCACTGAACACATTTCTCCTTCCATGGTGCTAAATTTAGGTGGTTTATAAAGTTAGATTTTTTTAACTTTAAAATTATTATCTCATTTGATCCTCAGATCAACCCTGAGGAGTAGGTGCTATTATTAGCCCCATTTTACAGATGAACAAACAGACAAAAAGTGACTTCCTCAGAGTCACACAGCTAGTGTCTGAAGTCGAATTTGAACTCAAGTTTTCTTGACTCCAGGCGCAGCACTCATGGTATCCACTGTGCTGCCTAGCTGGACTTTGAAGAGACTTTGAGATTCTGTTTTTCAGTGTTTATGGAATCAGTTACTCATATTAACATTTTCCTTTAAAGGGTAAATGTGAGAAACGAGTGCAGGATGTGATAGAGCGATTTTGGGATTTCATTGATCAACTGAGCATCAATACTTTTGGTAGGTTCTTTCTTGGACTCTTTTCATATAGAACATTGGAGAACATAGACTATTCTTGGAAGACTAGTTATGGGGAGAGGGTTAAAAATTGTTTTTTTAAATCTAATATACTAACAAAGAATTATTCAGTAAGCTATATTTTGGATATATCTTTGTGGACAATCAAGAATTCATTGTATATATGTAGAATAATTCAGAAGAAGTGGGGTTTTTTTTCATACTTGTTAAAACATTGTTTTCCTTTCTAAAAGAATATATCCCTACAAACATAATATAATCCTATTGGTTCCAGGACAGTGTGAAAACTGATCTAGAGTGACTTTGTTGACACTTGTCATTAGTTGACATTTAGTCAACTAATTTTTCAGGAACCAAGGCAAAATATTGGCCTCTGGGACTTTATATTAACCTGTAACCCTACCGAATAGCACAGTCCATATTCTATAAGGATTGGCTTCTTGAGTAGTTGGTACCAGTAAGAATCTGATTTAGCACCAGCCCTTTAATGCTGCATATGCTGTTTTCAGCTGGTACCTCAAAGAACTTTAAAAATACTTACTTGCAGTGAGATTTTCAATTCATCACATTCTTTACATGTATCTTCTCAATGAAATATTTCTATAGCAGAGAATTATAGTTCTGATACTACTATTGATAAGGAAAAAAGATTTAGGTTTGTCAAATACTAACATAGGACATTTACAGTTTTTCAAATTATTCACAGGGAAGTTTTTAGCAGACAACATTGTTGGTTCAGTCCTTGTCTTTTCCTTGATTTTGTGGATTCCCCTCAGCATTCTTGTGCATTGTGTGGTAAGTCACAAGTCTTTAAGTGATTATGAATTTAGTTCTGAATACAGTGCCTACTATACTTTATGAAGGATATAGGTGGAATTTGATCTTGGCAAAATATTGTGCCAGACTTTTCCCCAACGAACCTTGAATGTTACTGGGACATTGCTTCTCATTGCTCTGACCTTATTTTAATCAAAATATAGATTTCTTTTAAGAGTAAATCTTAGTAAGAATCCAGTTAGACTACTCCTATTTTGCAGAAGAGTACTGTATTAACAGTAGATGATTTAAATCTTTGTTTAGTTCTAAAATACAGCCCTTAAGCATTGGGGGACCCTGATAAGAGGGTCCAAAGAAACATTTTAAAGGCCACTTAAGTATAATCAGAGATATTTAAAACAGCCCTCTCCAAGTTGTTATCCATGTAGTTCTGGATGCAGTAAATCATTCTAGTAATAAGTACATATTTGTACCCATTGCAGTAAAACTTTGAGGAACTCAAAATGCTTTTCAGATTGCCTTCTGTGTGATTACCTAGCAGGAAGCAAGGCAGTATTTTCTCCATTTTAGAGAGACTCAGATCTCCTGACTTGGGCCCACCCTGAAACTCCTACAGTTCTTTTGTTTACCCTTCATATAGTAGTTTTCAATATGATCATCACTTTTTTTTTTAAAGCAATTGGGGTTAAGTAACTTGCTCAAGATTACACGGCCAGTTATTTCTGGGTGTGGTGCTAAGTATCTGAGCCCGAATTCGATCCCAGGTTATCCCGACTCTGGGGCTGGTGCTCTTACTCACTGCGCCACCTGGCCGCCCCTAAGCAATTGGGGTTAAGTAACTTGCTCAAGCTTACACAGCCAGGTGTTTCTGGGTGAGTGCTAAGTGTCTCAGCCCGGATTCGATCCCAGGTCATCCCAACTTTGGGGCTGGTGCTCTTACTCACTGTGCTACCTGGCTGCCCCTGTGATCATCACTTTTTAAGTGGGGCAGATTCCATAAAGCAGAATCCTACCAACCACCAGTAAGAGCATGGATCCTGATTCTTATTTCTATAAAAATACAGCATAGTTCAGGAAAGGCTTTTTGTATCTGATGCCCACATGAGCTTTGTGTTTTGGAAAGACTTACTTTGGGCATTTGCACTGATCCTAGCCCAGTTCTTCTGTGTGGTTCACTCAATACAGGGCTGGCTGCTCATTGAAAAGGCTATGGGGGAAGCTAGAAGCAGGAAGGTGTGTAGGGACAGGAATGGGAGGGAAGTGGTAGAGGGCAAGGGTATGCAGGTATAGCTACAGTCTTGTGCTCTTAATACACTTAACTAATCCCACTGAGAAAACACTTAAGGAATTGCCTTGAATTCTCTTTTCCACATCTCCCTGTTAATTTCTCCATTCCAGTACTGCCTTGCATAATTACCATGTTGCTGTACTAGAGAACAAGACATCAGTAGAGCCTTTAGAGGCCTTTGTCATTTTCTTGTCTGGAGAGTAAAAAGGTGAATTGAAATACTGCCATGAAATCTTACCTGTGGTCACACTTGATCCTGCCAAGATAATGGTACAAAAGGTTTTTTGTTGAAATACTTCGCATTTGTTGGTGGCAATTGATTTAAATCTTTCTCTGGAGAGCCATTCACCTGCTGGTGGTTTTATAGTCCTAAGCATTCTTTTAGTGTCATGGAAGTGGCCTAATTTGGGGGTGGGCAGAGAGATTGCATATGTTGCTTAATTTTGTTTGAAGAAATTTTTCTTAGCTTAAATTTATTTTCTAGGACAAGAAATTGGATAAACAGTATGAGTCTTTGTCTTTGTTTCACCCCAGTGTAAGTATGCCATGTACATGGAAGGATAATATATCTTTGGTGCCCTCTTATCTTTCTCTCATATTACTTATGTTGGAGTCAGTCAGTGTTTGTGTATCTCTGTGCCTTTGTTTACAGTACTGCATGATTTACATTCCATCCCCTCCCCTTCCCCGATCTCTACCTGTTGAAATTCTGCTAAATCTTGCTTAAGTGTAAGTGAAGACATCAGATACTATCATATAGAAGCATAGTATTGTGGGAAAAGTACCAGATTTGGATTCAGAGGACTGTAACTACTTATGTGATCTTATGCAGTCTTATAATACTTAGGCAAGTCACTTAAATGTCTCTGAGTCTCAGTTTCCTTATCTGTGAAATGAAGAGGGTTTGACTAAATAGACTGGGTCCCTAACACTTTGAAATCTATAATTCTGAGAATTTTCCTGTGACTTGAGTGACAAAAGGCAGCTTCAGATCCATTGTAGTGCACAAGCCAGGATATGATCATCCAGAAGATAATCAATAGGGATTCCCCACAATGACTTTATTCTTTTTTTTTCTCTCATGTTAAAATGGTGAATGGAAGTTTAAAGAGGAAAATTTTTCTGAAGAGAGTCTATGCTCTTCTTAGGTTGAATGAGAGTAAGGAAGTTTTAAAAATAAAATCTTTTTAAACCTGTCTTTTCAGAATGTGGAAATGCTGAGTAGCATGGACTCGGCATCTGTTCGCATCATCAAACCATTTCCTGTGCCTCAACCCCCTGGTAGACTTCAGCCACTCCAGTCTGCTCCAGTGATACCCTCAGTGGCTCCAAAGCTGGACCACCAAAGGATGGACACCATTCAGGAAGACCCGAGCACTGATTCAATCCTTGATGAAGGATCCTTTGAGAAGGATCCTTTCCCAAATAGCAGTTCAGCTGCAAAGTCTTTTGAGGATCTTACAGACCATCCTGTCACAAGGAGTGAAAAGGCATCCTCTTTTAAATTACAACGCCAAAGTCGTGTGGACAGCAAAGAAACAGAGTGCTAGTTAGGGTTTTTGTCTCCAGCTTTTTTGACTAGCCGGTTCAAAATAATTTTTTATGGGTTTAATCTAAAATCGTTACATTATTTCAAGGGGCTAGGTAGGAAATGGGACAAATAAGGAAGTGACTTAACAGCAGATGCTGGACATGTGTTTGACCTTCCTTTATTGAAATAATCCTCCTGTCTTAGCCCTTTTTCCTTTCAAGGAGGTAAGCTTGTTTTGAAGCTTTTTGGTTTGATTTAATTTTTTTGAATCTTTAAAATGTACTTTAACCTGTGGTGCACAAAAAGCAGAAAATCTAGCCGAATTAGACTGTGTATGTTTGCTTTTTGTAATTTAACTTTTTATTCACAACAGCACTGATTAGAGAGGTGAGAATTTTTTTTAAATAAAATAAGAGGACTATATGGTCCTTTGTATATTGGGAGACATGTAGAAGTTGTTTGTCATGAAAACTACAAAACCATCATTTGTTTGTTTTCTAATGAAGATTGAGCTGAACCAAAATCTTATTTTAAGTGATCTAAATGTGGGTCTTAGGTGCTACTGGGAGCAGATGGGGGGGAGGGATTCTAAAATTTCTAAAATCTTGGAAATAATCTTGGTGGCATATACACCCTTAAATGGGGCAGGAGATAAGATAGATTTACAGTTGCGGGAGAAGTAATATGTTTTTTTAAAACACCCTATTTTTGGAGTCTCCAGATGCTTAGACCTCATCTGCTGGTCATTATCTTTGTGTTCTGTGAGTCTTTGTGAATTCCTGTTGCCAAGAACTTTATTAAAAAGGAGTCTATACCATTGGACAGGAATCCCGACACAAAAAGCAATACAAATACAAATTATGAAGAAGTAACTTAAAAATGTGGTTTTAGATCAGTCAACTTATCAAGCTGATAAATAGCAGGCTTTCTTTTTGAGCTTTCTAAACTGTCACAGTTTTCACTGTAAAGTTTTTCTGGATAGATTGGCAAATAGATGCTTGCATTACTTGCTGCTTTTGGAAGTGTCCCAGGATCCTGAAAAACCGCCAATTGCTACATGAAGGATAAATCATGTACAATTAATTTTGACTTATACAGAATTATGGAATTAAAAGAATTTCTAAGTACTGAGAGTGCTTATCAGCCAAGATATTTTGATTCAGCTTGTATTTATAAAATTGATGGGAATTAACCAAACCTGTGACAAAATGTGTTTTTTGAAGAATATATTTGTTACATGGATTCTTGTTACACTAATACTTGAAACTTGTGCCTTATGGTATTGTTATTGTTAACTATTCTTCATGTTATATTTTTAGTTATACTTTTGGAATTTGAACACTGGGGTGCGTGTGTGTGTATGAAAGTGTGAGAGATCCATATAATTTCCAGAAAAATATAATATAACCCTTTTTTATAAAATTTTATGACTTTTTTAAAAACAAAATTGTCTTTGCCTTTCTCCCATGTATAGAATTAACAAGATGTTCAGCATGGAATTTGTAGCTATGGAACTGGTACTACTTGCCTTAAATTGTTAATAAATATTTAATAATATCAAAACAGTGTTCCTAATTCCCTATATCTTTTAATTTACATAAGAAAATGGTAATGGTAATAAATTCATCCAAGATCATAATAACCAAGCACTAGAATTCTAGAATGTCACTGGCACTTTAATGCTCATATTTTATGTGATTAATTAATGGTCACCATCCCCTAGAAGAACTTGTTCAAGAAGACTCTGATCAGGTTTCAGTTCACCTATATCCCGCCAGTAAGGAAGGATGAAAGGCAGTGAGGCTACTTTCTTCTCTAGCAAAGGCCAAAGATGTGATGATACAAATTCATTTCCTTTTGGTGATAAATGCAGCCCATCTGATAAATATGAAGAAAAGTCCTGTAATGAAGAGAAGGGGGGAAATAAAAAGTTTACAGTTGTCTGAAATTGAGCTATATAACATTTTGCCAATGCTAATATTTTAAAAGCTACTGTTTACAATAGTGATCTCTGATCTACAAAGACTAATTCTGACAGGCAGAGATATATTTTGTTCTAGAAAGAAACGACTTGTTCCTATTATGGCCTTTATACTACATTGTATAGAAAACACTTAAAAGTATTAGTTATTTGTTAGTTTTAGCATGCAGCTGTGGGGACAGGGCAAAATGTGTCCAGTTTTCCTAACTATGTAAGCCTCTTTGTTCCTCTCCCATCTTTTCCCAAATGCCACTCAATCATACTCCACTGGACCTGTGACCTTTTCAGTGTAGGTATTAGATTTTCCAGTAAGTTTGCTACAAGGGATTTACCTAATGTACTGGGGGCTTTGTTCTCTATATTGACTGGATCACACTGATTATATCAGTTATTGAGCTCTCTCGCTGTAAATGTCTTTTTCACTCATACATTTCTGGGTTTGGTTTTTTTTGAGGGGGAAGGCAGGGCAGTTGGGGTTAAGTGACTTGCCCAAGGTCACACAGGCTAGTTAGTTAAATGTTAAGTGTCTGAGGCTGGATTTGAACTCGGGTCCTCCTGACTCAAGGGCCACTGTGCCACCTAGCCACCCCTAGATGGTATATTTTAAACTCTAAAAACCCTAATTTGCATGGCAAATTATGTTGTTGTGTTGCATTGCTCTTTGTGTGGTCTTCAACTTCATTTCTTTGAAGACTGTCTAGCTGCCCTCTGTGAATTTCAGCCATATAACATCCCAGGAATAATATTGTTTTAAAAGATGGGCCTTGGTTTTAGGAAAAAACTCCTTTTCTCATTAAATTCTGGACTCACTTCACTGTCAATTTTCAATGTCCAATATAAATATTAAAATTATGATTTCTGTAAATTATCATATCCTACCAAATAATATCTTTCAAATCTCTTAAAGTACATGAAGACAGACAGCTATTGCCCTCCCAATGTCCTCCAAGCTAAACATGGTGTCATGTTCTGGGCAACCTTCCAACAGTTCTCATATGGCAGTCACTAGTACCCTTTCACTATTCTGGTTTCATTCTTCTGAAAGTTCTGTGTGCTATCAGTGTCCTTCCTAAAATGTGGCACCCCAAACTTAAGAGGGTACTGCAGATGTGGTCTACCTAAGATAGAGTACAGAGCATCATTTTGCCACCCCTGGAAACTGTACCTCCCTAATGCATACCTTCTCACTGGCTAATTGGTTGTAATTAACTAACTGTTAATTTGTGTTGAGCTTAAAGACCTGCAAAGAACTCCAGTATTTTTCAGTTATATTGCTATGTAAACATACTTTCCTCCCTGTTATACTTGTGAAATAGATTTTTAAATTTTTTTCCCCTTCTCTTCAGATTTATCCCTGTTAAATTTAAAATTTTCTCCACTCTGGCTGTCATCCCCATCTTACTAAAACACCAGATTTTGTAAGTGAACTTTAACCTCATTTTGCCCGGAGCCATTTCCCTTCGTGCCATTTCCCAGCCATCTCCATACCACGTTGCCTACATTCCAGCCTTCATCCCACTCTCCTCTTCAGTGTGATTTTGAACTCTTCACCCGGGACACTAGGCTTTAATCGTCAAGCTTTCTTCTTGCCCAGAACCAGGCTTCCAACACTGGCCATTTCTGGCCATTTCCATACCATGCTGCTGCTGCTGTACTTACCCCACTCTCCAGCTTGCTTTAATGTGTTGCCCTATTAAAATGTTAAGTATCTTGAGGGTAGGAACTGACTTGCTTGTACAGTGCCGAATATGTAATAAGCACTTAATAAATGCTTTATCTTTTTTTTTTTTTAAGCAATTGGGGTTGAGTAACTTGCTCAAGGTTACACGGGCTGGTGTTTCTGGGTGGGTGCTAAGTGTCTGAGCCCGGATTTGATCCCCAGGTCATCCTGACAACTGGAGCCAGTGCTCTTACTCGCTGTGCTACCTGGCTGCCCCAATAAATGCTTTATCTTAAATTTGCTTCTGTATTCTGTCCACAATACTTTTTTTCCAAGATGCTAATCCCTTCAGTTTGCATCAGCTACACAGTTGATAAGGATGCTGTATCTTTATCCAGGTTACTGATATATGTTAAACTACAAAGGGTCAAACACTGTCTACCACTCTAAATCCAGCCATTCAATGAGGTCCAGATTCATCTAACTACAAACGTGTAGCCCACATCTTTCCACAGGAAGAGCAAAAGATGTAGATCTTCGACATTGTCTCACACAGTTTACTAATTCTTTTTGATCTGGCATGACAGTATGATGAAGCTATACTAGTTCTGTGTTATCACTTATTTACTTTTTTCCCCACTCTATTAAATTTTATTTTCAGATCTGTATTCTCTCCCTTTTACCTCCATGCACCTTCTCTTCCCCATTAAGAAATCAAGAAACCCCTATTATAGTTAAGCAAAACAAATTGTTTTACTGGCTATGTGTAAAAAAAAAAATCTGCTCTACTGAGTCCATCACCTTTTCAGCGGGTGGGTAGCATCTTGAATACCTGGAATTTGCTTGGTCATTGTGTTGCTTGAGGTTCCTGAGTCTTTTGAAGCTATTTGTCTTTATGACATTGCTATTATTGTATAAAGTGTTCCCCTTTATATTATTCACTTTTTATTAGTTCATTACAAATTTTCCCATGTTTCTTTGAAACCATATGAGTTATTTCTTACAGCACAATAGCATTCCATTACATACATATCAAAACTTGTTCACCAGTTTCCCAAATGATAAATACCCTCTTAGTTTCCATTTCTTTGCTGCTATAAAATTTTTTGTCCATATGAATCTTTTCTTTAATCTCTTTAAGGCATAGAGCTAGTGAAGGCATCATTGGTTTAAAGTATGAACAGTTAAGTAACTTTGGGGGTATTTCCTAATTGACTTCTAGAATGCTTAGTTCACAGTTCTAAGAGCTGCACATTAATGTGCCTGTTCCCACAGCATTTCTCATTTTCTGTTTTTGTTCATTTTGTTAGTCTGAGTGTAAGATGGAACCTCAGGGTTGTTTTAATTTACATTTCTCAAATTATCAGTGATTTAGAACATTTTTTATTTAGTCATTTTTTTCTTGTGGTTTTTCATATGGCTTGAATTTCTTCCTCTAAAACCTTATTCATACCCTTTGACCATTTTTAGTTGGGGAATGGAACTTGTTCTTATAAATTTAAGTCAATTACTTATAGATCTTAAAAATGAAACTTAACAGAGGAGCCTACCAAGACTTCTCTTATCAGCTTCTCTCCTAATTTTAGTGAATTGGTTTGAAGTTTGATGTAATCAAAATGGTCCATTTTGCCTTTTTTTGATCCCCTCTCTCCCATCTTGTTTTATCATTTTCTGTCCATAGATCTGACAAGTAATTTCTTCCTTGTTCCTCTAATTAGTTTATGATATTACCCTTTATGTAAGTCACATACCCATTTGGAGCTTGTTTTGGAATACTTGGTCTCTTTGGAATACTTTGGAATGTTGGTCTCTACTTTGTTTCTGCCATACTACTTTCCAGTTTAACTTTTCTGCTGAATAGTGAAATTTTTGTCTCAATAACTGGAATCTTTGTATGTTATCTAGACTGTTATGTGCATTTATTGCTATATATTTGTATACCTCATCTGTTCTACTGGTCAGTTACTTTTTGCTTAACCAGTATCAAAGTGTATTGATGTTTAATACTTTATAATAAGGAATTTATTGTGCCAATATGATAAATGACATCATGGCAACATAAGAAGTGATTTATTATGCCAGCTTTACATGTAACCTATCACACCATTGTTATATATCATGTATCACGAGCATTATAAATGCCATATTATAATGTAAGATATACACAGTATAGTATAATATGTAAAATGTAACATTACAATGCAATCCCATGCTATGCTATGGTATACTATATACTATGCCATGGTATAGCATTCTACACTATACTGTGTACTATGCTGTACTATAAAATATATAATACTTTAATATGCTGTACTATGTAATATGACATATAGTGTAGCATGATATAATGGCATGGGATAGTACCCTGGAATAGACAGTATAGCATAGAATAGGACAGTACATTGTAATGTAGCATGAGCATATTAAATGTCATAAAACTCACATGTGTTTCTCAATATGACATGATGCCAGTTTCATGTCATTTTATTGTAATACATCACTTTTGTAGTAAATGCTATAAGATAATATACTATAATATGCTCTGCTATTCTAGCTTATCCCTTCTCAGTCCATGCTTTGCTATACTGTACTACATTTTATTATTGCTGCTGTTTTATACTGTACTATATACTTTACGTTATTGTATGTTACAGGAACATATAGCATAGTTTAGCTGGTACTTTAGCATATACTTTATAAACTATATGTTGTTGAGTTATTTTAGTTGTATCTCACTCATCGTG
This sequence comes from Petaurus breviceps papuanus, assembly GCF_028583685.1. Classification (NCBI taxonomy): domain Eukaryota; kingdom Metazoa; phylum Chordata; class Mammalia; order Diprotodontia; family Petauridae; genus Petaurus; species Petaurus breviceps. The sequence continues at coordinate 9,388,031 of NW_027187298.1, read as the reverse complement.
GCCCCATTTGGGCTTTTCTTGGCAAAGATATTGGATCAGTTTACCATTTCTTTCTCCATCTCATTTGACAGATGAGGAAACAGGCAAACAGGGTTAAATGACTTGTCCAGGGTCACACGGCTGATAACTGTCTGAGGCCACATTTGAATTCAGGTCTTTCAGACTCCAGGCTCTATTCATTGCACCACTTAGCTGCCCCATATTGTATGTTAGAATACCTAACAACCTGTACTAGATATGCTGTATCCAGTATAACAAAGCATATAGTATGAAAAAAAAAAACACTCCAGCACTAGATGCTGCAGAATAGTGGGATAGAGCTGAGCATCATGCTGTGTATCACAGTATAGCACAGTGAGTAGAATAGTCTAACAGCAGAACCAAGTCTTGTTGTCTGGGACGTTCTCACATGCTCTGTTAGGCTATACAAGGTGACGTTGTGCTCTACACAATGTCACGCTGTGACACAAGGCCACATTGTCCTGTATGCCACAGCGGCTGCTTGCTTTCCCTGACACGGTGCCCCACAACGCTAACCTACACTGTGTGTATCCTGCATTACTCTACACCTTCTGTCACTAAACTGCACTGTACTGCATTACGCGACACTCTGTCCCATCCTGTCCGAGAGAGACTGTGATGTAGCAGGAATGTGATGTTACGGTCTTTAAGGCTGTCCTATACTTTATTTTGCTGTACTATTCCTGTGTCACATATTGGACTCTACCATATGTTATTCTCAGTGATAAACTGCTGTTATGCTATGCTTTATTATGTTATAAAATGCTGTGCTTTATTAGGCTGGCATTATGTTACATCACCCTGGCTTAAATGCCATATGATAATGTGCCATGCTATGCTATGGTATATTAAATAGGATATATTGTATATAATATGAATAACTGTAATGTTAAGGGAATTTGAAGATCTTTCCTGCCCCTTAATAGGCCTATGTGATCACATGGAGCCCATGGTGGGAACAGCTTGCAGGAAGGATGAAGCAGGGAAGTAGGAGTGAGACAGAGTTGGGAGAGAGGAAGCAGGCAGAGCAGAGCAGCTAGTGTGAAGGGGAGAGGGAGGATTTTTGCCTGGGGAAACTTGTTTGTGTAAGCTTGGGGATGTCTTGCCCCCTGCATTGACAAAGTGTATAGACTTCTTTGTTACTATGATGGATTTGGCTTTCTGGTGTTTGAATAAATGTTCTGTTTTCATCTTCAAGAAAGACAGTCCGTTATATCTTGAGATTCAAACCTGGGAATATGCCTGCATATTCATAGCAGCTGCTGTGGGTATTGCATTGGCAAAATAATAACATATAACAATATATAATAGAATATAAGATACATAGCATAGTCTACTATAACATAGTATGGAATGGTATATAGTATAGCATAAGATAACATCACATAGTATGGGTACCAAGTATAGGAAGCCTGTGCCCAAAATCATCTGCAGCACAAACATCAGAGCAAGATGGAGGAAGGCTCAAAGCAGAGTCATTAAAATAACATTTACTGTGTATGTGTGTAAGTATATATACTTATAAATATATTGGTATGATTAGTATATAAGCACCTATTTATATGTGTGTGTGTATATACACACACGTATACACATAGTTACACACTTTCATATAGAAACGAAGGGAAACAAATATAAAAAATACAGGTATATGATATGAAGGCACCATGGTCACTGTCATTAGTTTGTCTGCCCACATTTACCTTGAAGTAAGCCTTCTGGGCCTGGTGGAAATCTAGTTAATCCTCCTTTGCTGTCTCAGCCTATTGTTGGGACATAGGCATGTTGTAAGTCAAATCGGTCCTGCCTCACACCCAAGGATGAGTGACCAGTGTACTTCTAGGTGGACAGGGATCAGCTGGGGTTCCTTGATGAAGACACATACTCCACAGTACTTATCCCAAATCTTCTGGTGAAAATACCTGTTTTATTTCATTTCTAAATCACAAATGTTTCTTAATAGATTATGGAGAACATGTTTTGAATTTATGTCAATCCAGGTAAGTGTAAACAAGTTATCCTACCTTGTTATCCTTTTGCATTAGTGTCCACAGGTCAAGGACATCTGTCGCACAGTTTTGGCCCACTTGTATACAGGCTTTGGCATATTCACCAACAACCAGATTCATTCGATTTAATTTGCTGCCTGAGGTAGGAAAATGCAGATACCAAATTCAAACCACCCATTAAATAACAGCTATGTTCAAGACTAACTTCACTTTTGTCTAAGAGAATAGTCTTTACTAGCATATGACTAACCAATATGGCCTATAAGGTGCTATTTTTCTGCAGAAATTCAAATGGGAGTCAGAGCATACCCATTGATTGACTCATATAGTCATAAGAGTTAACTCTCAATTACGTGGACACTGATCCCAGTTTGTGAATGACCCAGGCTTTGATAATATTTCAAAATTTTTGTAATAGTCTTAGAATATAATTTTGTGAAGAATCACATAGTACATATTACTTGTAGTACAGAGGCATCCCTGACTTATTAAATGCTATGTCAGCTGGCCAGCTGCTCAGGGACCTGCCAAGCTAGAAAAACTTTCAGAATGGGCTCCGTGACAGATTGCATCTGTTAACAAAGTTCAAGATTCAGCATCCTGGTTACATGGTGATGAATTTTTCAGGGACAATTTCTGAAGACTATCTTTTTTTTTTCTTTTGGAGGGGGGAAGGCAAGGCAATTGGGGTTAAGTGACTTGCCCACGGTCACACAGCTAGTGTGTCAGGTGTCTGAGACCAGATTTGAACTCAGGTCCTCCTGGCTCCAGGGCTGGTGATCTATTTACTACACCACCTAGCTGCCTCTTGAAGACTATCTTAGAAGTTATAGAGGTGTTTCATCCTGTGAGAGTAGAAAAGGCACCCACAATGATGAAATTACCAATCCTTCATTTACTGATAATGTATAAAAAATGTATAAAATTTTTCAACTGGTGCCAGATATTTTATATTAACCTCATCTGCAATGCTTTATACATTTTTATTTTTATATAAGTTAATCCAATACAATAGAAAGTTCAAATAATGTTTACTTTTCTGCAGAAGGTCATTATTATAAGAAGGGAAGGCCCTAAGGATGTCCAGTAGCTTTCCCCCTTAGTACAAAAAGTCTGTCAAATTAATTGATTGCTCTGTTGAAAGGCAAGGTGAGAACTGATACTGAGCAGTACCTGACAGCAATAAGGCTGAGGTGAGGGGGCAGTGACTAAGGAGAAGAGGCCCATGGGAGAGATCTCAGTGGGGTCTCTGCTTGAGAGGGAACGGGAGAGTTCTAGGCCGCAGCTCTACAAGACCTGAACACAACAAATTTTTTCCAAATCTGTATTTCATATTAATGAGTCAACAGAAAACTACAGATGTATTTATTTTGGCTGAAAGAACTCTGGGTACATATGTAAAAGATCCCTGGGATTCTAGGGTTTTGGCTTTTTTTTTGCCTCCATTGTTCATCTAGTAACCATGTTGCTGTTTTTAGCATGTGAAGTATGTTCCTGGACAGAGAGGTAGTGAAACCTGCATCCCTGAACTCGACTACTTTTTCTTTGCTGTCACCATAGTAGGTGTCTGTGGTCAGGGCTGGGTTTTTGTTTTTGTATTCTGGTTAATTTTCCAGTCTATTTCATGACTTTTAAGGTTGAGCTTTGCTCCTAGGACACAGGAGGCATTGTTCCTTGTGCCTGGTCACTGGCTTGGCAGTTTCCCTGCTGCACTGGGGCTGGAGGCCTCACAGTTGGCCCACTGAGCCTGGACCCCTGAGTCTCTTGGTTGTTGAAGTGTGCTGGGGCTAGGAGGCTCCCACTGGCTTGCCCGGATACTAGGTGCTGTGGGCTGTGCTCCCCTCTTACCCAAGTGAGACAGACCTTTCCTGCAGTCCTAAGTTCTCTTTGGCTGGAAAATTGTTTCACCCCATCTTTTTGTGGGGTCTGTCACTCTAGAATTTGTTTGGGGGCTTAATTTAAAGTTGTTCTAGGGATACTGGGGAGAGCTCTGGCAACTTCTTTCCATTCCTCTGCCATCTTGAACTCTGATACTTATTAATAAAGTGTCTCTGTCAAGGGAAGGGGAGGAGAAAGTTGAAAATTTTGAAGTAAACTCAACCACCTTTGGTTTTTTATGATCTATACTCTCATAGATAATTGAAAGTAGGCTGTATGTTTCGCTGGACCACCAGATTGTTAGAAATGAGGAGGTAGTGGTGATAAGCTGAAATGGTGCCTGCTCACCATGTTATATTTAGAGTGGCAAATGTGACTCATCTCCACCTTCGAAAGGCACATCGATTTAGGAAAAAAAAGAGCACTCTAATCTTAAGAGTTGGAAAACTTGGATTTAAACCCTTCCTAGCTATGATCTCTGGGCAATTCATTTATTCTTGCTGAGTCTGTTTCCTCATTTATATTAGCGTTGGAAGGGACCTTAGACATCTCGTACAAGAATCCTCATTTTATACATTAGCAAACTAAGGGCCAGAAAATAAATGATTTATTCATTGTCACACAGGTAATAAACTGCAGAGCCAACATGCAAACCTGATTTCAAATACACTCTCCTTTACTACCTGATAGCTTCCAAAGATGTGGTCCCTGACCCGGTGCCAGTGGAGAGCAAGAGGGAGGTTTTGAAGGTTTTTTGTTTGCTTTTTAGGAAAAAGTGTGGTCCCATGACCAAAGTGAGGCATCAAAGGCTGTCATGGAGAAGAGGGATCCCATTCTCTAGACAAAACTGGATTAAAACAGGCAACCAAAACCTCAACAGAAGAATCCAAATGTAGCTGGAGTCAACAAATGCACAGAGACCGAGGACCTTGATGTAAAAGGGCAAATCCCTTTGTCTTGCCACAAACAGATGTGCAAAAGAGTGATTCAGCAAAATTTCAGATGACTAAAAATCAACAGTAAGTGATGCTTATGTATCGCTTTATAATTACATAACAGTTTTGTGTATTTTACTCATACATTGTCAAACATTCAGCCTAGCCACAGTGTAACTTAAGGCTTGTCAAAAAAAAAAACCCAAATATATATATTTACTTTTTTACCTTTAGCAATACATTCCTTTTCCCAAGCTGATTCACAAAGAGGAGGTGGTGTTATAAGAATAATTCTACTTTCAGGAACATCTACAGACTTTAGATACTGTATCATGTTCTTTAAATTCTCAACATACTCATCCAGTGGAATGTGTTGCTCGGGATTCTCATCTGTTCAAGAGAAATGTTAAAATATTACTGATCAGGGGCAGCCAGGTGACGCAGTAAGAGTGCCGGCCCCAGTCGGGAGACCTGGGATCGAATCCGGGCTCAGATACTCACCACCACACCCAGAAATAATTGGCCGCGTAACCTTGAGCAAGTTACTTAACCCCAATTGCTCAAAAAAAAAATATATATATATATACATATATATATATATATATTACTGATCAAAGTCAAACTATTCATATCTTCATGCAGATAAGTCTAATTTACTGAGTCACTGAAAAGATCTATATACCACTCTTCCGAAATGAACACAAAACCATCCTCTCAACTTCCTCCCAAACTACTTTGTATATGTTTGTGATTATTTACTTCATATTTATTTATACTGTATATATTTGCATAAGTTTCTGTCTCCCCCATTAGGATATAAGTTCTTCGTGAACAGGAACTGTTTTCAGTCTTTGTGTAGCGCATTGTGTAGTTTAAGAAAAAGGGAATAAAAAGAAAACAGTAACTCACTTCATATATGAAACGTCAGAGAAACGGGGCTTACATTTTTCTGCAGTTCTGGGAATTCTTTCAATGTAAAAAGTACTTTCAGCAAGTCACCTAGGACTCCTTGTGTCCAACTTGCCAGCTGGCCTATCCTAAATACCTATACTATGTTGCACAGACAGTCAAGGAGGAAGACAGTGCAGTCAGAACTCCTGCACCAAAAGCTTCCAAGGAAAATACGAGCTGGTTACAGGCCATAGAGGACCTGAAGAAGCAGATAAGAGAAGTGGAGGAAAAATTGGGAAGAGAAATGAGAACAATGCAAGAAAATTATGAAATGAGAGTCAACAGCCTGACTGAGGAAAATACTACCTTAAAAAATAGACTAACTCAAATGGCAAAAGAGGCTCAAAAAGCCAATGAGGAGAAGAATGCCTTAAAAAGCCAAAAATCGCCAGATGGAAAAAGAATCTCAAAAGCTCACTGAGGAGAATCATTCCTTCAGATTTAGAATGGAGCAAAGGGAAGCTAGTGACTTTAAGAGAAATCAAGATGCTGTTAAGCAGATCCAAACAAATGAAAGAATAGAAGGCAATGTGAAATATCTCATGGGAAAAACCACTGACCTGGAAAATAGATCCAGGAGAGATAATTTAAAAATTATTGGACTACCTGAAAGCCATGATTAAAAAAAGAACCTAGAAATCATTCTCCAAGAAATTCTCAAGGAAAACTGCCCTGATGTTTTAGAACCAGAAGGCAAAATTGAAGTTGAAAGAATCCACCGATCACCTCCTGAAAAAGATCCCAAAAAGAAAACCACTAGGAATATTATAGCCAGGTTCCAGAATTCCCAGATCAAGAAGACAATATTACAAGCATCCAGGAAGAAACAATTTGAATATTGTGGAAACACAATCAGGATAACACAGGATCTGGCAGCTTCTACACTGAGGGATCGAAGGGCTTGGAATATGACATTCCGGAGGTTAAAGGAGCTGGGATTAAAACCAAGAGTCACCTACCCAGCAAAACTGAGTATCATGTTTCAGGGGAAAATATGGAATAGAGGACTTTCAAGTATTCTTGAAGAAAAAACCAGAGCTGAATAGAAAATTTGACATTTAGATACAAGAAGCAAGAGAAGCATGAGAAGGTAAACAGGGAAAAGAAATCATAAGGAACTTATCAAAGTTTAACTATTTACATTCCTACATGGAAAAATGATAATTGTAACTGATGAAACTTTTCTTAGTATGAAAATAGTTGAAGGGAATAGAAATATATATATATACATATATATATATAGTCTTTATTGGAGGTTATATAGGTATAAGAATACGTATGTGAATGTGTATATATATATGTTTACAGGTATACATATATAGAGGGCACAGGACCAACTTAATAGGAAGGGATGATACTTAAAAGGTGAAATTAAGAGGTGAAAGAGGAATATAATGAGAGGAGATGGGGAGAGATAGAGTGGGGCAAACTATCTCATATAGAAGAGGCAAGGGAAAATGGGTACAATGGAGGGGAAGAACAGGAAGGCATAAGGGAATGGGTCAACCTTATACTCATTGAATTTGGCTCAGGAGGGAATGACATACACACTAAATAGGGTATCTCACCCTACAGGAGAGTAGGGGGGAAGGGGATGAGAGGGGGGATGATGGAAAGGAGGGAAGGCTGGGGGGGAGGGAATTTGGAAGCACACACTTTTGAAAAGGGACAGGACCAAAGCAGAGAATAGATCAAGTGGGAGATGGGATTGGAGGGAGAGAAATATAATCAATCTTCTACAATATATCTACTATGTTAATGTTTTGCATTAAAACCAAATGTTTAAAATATATATATATATATATATATATATATATATATATATATATACTATTATTAATACTATTTTACATTGGGAAACAAATGGAGGGGATATCCTGGGGGACTGCTATTTTGGGGAGGTGGGTTGGGGAAAAACAGGGAGAAAATTTGTAACCCAAATCTGGTGGAAATGAATGAAGTAAACCAGAAGTTAATAAAGCATTTGAAAAAAAACTAATTTAAATAAATAACATAAAATGATGTGTTAAAAAAAAAAAAAAGATCAAGTATCCATTTGGAGCTTATCTGAGTGTATGGTGTAAGGTCTTGTTCTAACCCTAATATCCAGACTGTTGTCTATTTCTCTTAGCAGTATTTTGTCAAATAGTGAGTCTTTCCCCAGTAAGTGAGTTCTTTGGGTTTAATAAAATATGCTACTATGTTTGTTTCTGCACATTATGTACTTAATCTATATTATTTTGATTAATTTTTAGTTAACTCTCTTAAGATTCTCTAAACACCCAATCATACCATCTGCAAAAAGTGATTATTTTGTCCCCTCCTTGCCCTTGTTTAGTCTTTCTATTTCTTGTTCTTGTCTTACTGTTATAGGTAGAATTTCTACCATTGTTAAATAATAGGGGTGATAATGGACATCCTTGCTTTATACCTGATCTTGTTATAAAGATCTCTAATGTTTTTCTATTACATATCATGTTTGCTTTTGGATTTAGATATTTAGTATATTTACTGTTTACTATATTGAAGAGCCACTTATTTCAATTGTTTTTTACTTTTCTTTTTTTAGTATAATTTTTTCTCTTTTTTTATTTTTTAGTTTACATCATTCATTTCCACAAGATTCTGAGTTACAAATTTTCTCCCCAATTTTCCCTCCCCACCACCCCAAAACAGTGTTCCCACTGAATATCCCCTCCCCCAATCTGCTCTCTTCCATATCTTCCCCCATTTCCCCTTCAACTTTCCAGTAGGGCACATTGGATCTCTATGCCCCAGTGCCTGTATATCTCATTTCCCAGTTACATGTAAAATATTAATAATAATATGTATATATATTTTTAAACATTCGATTTTAAAACTTTGGATTCCATATTCTTTCCCTTCCTCCCTTGTCACCCACCTTCACTGGGAAGATAAGCAATTCAATATAGGTTGTACGCGAGTAGCTACGCAAAACATTTCCATAGTTTTTTTTTTACTTTTCAATAGAAATGAGTATTAGATTTTGTCAAAAGCCTTTTCAGCATTGATTAATATTATATAATTTTTATTATAGCGCAAATATGGCTTATTATCTTTCTTATATTGAACCCCCTCTGCACTCCTGGTATAAACCAGGCATTCCTACTCATGGTGTACAATCTTTCTAATATGTTGTTTTAGTTTACTTGCTAATATTTTATTAGAAATTTTTGTAACAGGTATCAAGACCATATGTAAATTGCAGAAAGTGATTTTGAAGGGTACTTTATTTACTTCTTGTTGAAAACAATTTACATAGTAATTAATTGTTCTTTAAATGATAGAATTCATTTGTAAATCTATCTGGTCCAGAACTTTTTTTTAAATTTGGGAGTTCACTTATCATTTGTTCAATTTCTTTTCCTGATAAATGGGTTATTTTAATAGTTTATATGGATTCTTTTGTTAATGTGGATATTTTATATTTTACAAACATTCTTCCAAGTTACCAGTTTTATTAGCACATAATTAGGAAAAAGTTTCTGATAATTTCCCCTATTTTCTCTTCAAATGTTGTAAGTTCTTTTTAAATTTTTTGATATTAACAATTTGGTTTTTGTCTCATGTTTTTAAATCAGCTTAGCAAATTGGTTATTATTTTAGAAAAAACAGATCCTAGTTTTATTTATGAATTCAATGGTCTTTTTGCTTTCTGTTTATAAATATTTTCTTTGATGAAATTTCCGTTTGTTTTTACAATTTGTTCTTTGATCCACTAGTTCTATAGAATTAGGCTAAGTCTACAATTCCTTTTAAATTCTCTCTTTAACAGACTTTTATTGAACATAATTTTATAACACTGTTAGTGTTAAATGTTCTGCTTTTTATATTTTTGTGAGGTTTTTATGTCCAAATGCATGTTTCACAGTTTACATTTTGTAGGGAGACAACATATACAAAGAGTATAAATATAACAGGATATACACAAAATATAAACGGGGGTGGGGGGGAGTGGGGAGGGAGAGGAAAGTAGTACCAGTAGGAGAGATCAGGACAGGCCTCCTGTGAGAGACTGTATTTGATTTCAGCTTTGAAGGAGACTAAGGATTTTAAGAGGCAGAGGTGGAGGAAGAGAGTACATTCCAGGTAGGGGAGTGTAGGTATGGATGGGGATGAGAAATGAGTGTCACTTGTGAAGGCCAGTGAGAAGACCAGTGTGTCAGGGTTGCGAGTGAATGAAAAATACACACACACACACACACACACACACACACACACACACACACATATTAATAACAAGAATAGAGCCAAGTTACAAAAGGTTTTAAATGCCAAAAAAGAATCAGTTGCAGGCAGCTAGGTGGCGCAGTGAATAGATTCCTGGAGTCAGGAAGGCCTGAGTTCAAATATGACACTTACTAGCTGTGTGACCCTGGGCAAGTCACTTAATCCCAATTGCCTTGCTTCCCAAAATAAAACAAAACAAACCCCACACACACCAAAAAAAAAAAAAAGAATCGGTTGCATTTTATACTAGAGACAAGTGGGACACGTGACTTTTATGAGCAGTAGTGTGGTGCTGTCAGACATCACTTTGGCAGTTGAGTGGAGGACACACTGGAGAGGGGAGAGACTTGAGTCAGGGAAATATCAGTTCTGCCAACAAACAGGGTAGGCAGAAATGTACTGGAAATAATTCACACTAAAGCCAAAAGAGAAGCACAAAATATTGGGAAACTCAAGATAATTTACATACAAATTTATTTACTAACATGCTAAGCAACCACTTCCTTCTCCTCCTCCTTCTCCCTGCCCTGAAAAAAATGTTAACAGATACTTTCACTGTGAGATAAAAATGGATAGAAAAGAACCTAGAAAGAAAAGAGAAAAAAAAGTCATTACCTTTTAAAGCACTGTCATTGGCTCCAAAGAAAATTGTAACTGCAACAATGTTTTCAGCATTACTGCTTTTCCTGATTAATCTTGGAAGAATGATTTTACCCCATCTGGTATTGTAACCTGAAAATCCACGATTTAGAACATCACATTTTCTGAAATAAAGTTAATTAAAAAGAAAAGAAAAAAAAATTGAAGAAAATTACTGATCCATTTAGCAAATTTTCAATATGCTATTACTGATATCCTGTTATCTGGCTAGATATGGCTCCGTATGAGCAGAGAAATAAAATGAATAAATGGCATTTAAAGAAGTAGTGTAAAGGCTAGGGCAAATACAGTAGATTCCCACTAGAATATACTAGGAGACAAAAATATCTTTTTTTTTTTACAAGTTGTACTACAGTGAGATACATAATAGTGATTTAGTGGAAAGAGCATATTTTTTTTATAAGTTGATAACTTGGGCTTGAATCTTGGCCCTGTCACTTGCTAGGATAGGTCTCAGTTTATATATTTGAGAGAGGAATTCCAATCCTGGCTCTGATACTTAGTAGCAATACAATCATGGACATGTCACTTAAGTTTACTTGCATAACTCACCTGAAAAGACTGTTATGAGGAAAATACTTTGTAAACCTTAAAATGCTATATAAACATAATAATATCTAGTCTATTAACTACTAAGGACAATTACAACTATCTCTGAATTGTTGAGAATATTTATTAGGATTATTTTAAATAACAACAGCGGATTTCTGATTTTTTAAAATGGTAATATTGAAACTTAGGTGACTAATCAAACTCTAACAAACAGTAATTCAAAAAAGATCAATCCTCAGATCCAGTTTCTTGGCTTCTTTAGGCAGACAATCCTCAAACTCCCCTTTTAACCAGAACTGCATCTTTTGTTGTCTTATACAATCTTAAAACTTATTCTTCACAACTTTTTAGTTTTGTCTTTACACAAAGTAACAAGAAAAACCTTTTGCTAAACTGAATTGTCTGCCCTTTATCCACTCAATCCTTTCCAGTTTTAATAAGCAAAGATACAGTACCATAAACTGAGAACCAAAAAGGTCCTGAGGAGTCATTTTGTCCAAGCTCTACATTCCCCAGAAGAAAGTGAGCCCCAGAGTGATCAAGTGATCTGCCCAGGGTTTTATTTTTTGTAATTTTATGGGTGAAAGGAACTCCTTGGTTAGAAAGCTCCCTCCATCAAAGCACATCTTCCATTGTTCTGCAACTTCCAGTATCAATGTGAGCTGCCTGACTCGTGGAGAGGTTAAATGAGTAGGTCCCCAAGGCAGTCTGTGTGTCAAAGGTGGGGCTTGAATATGAGTTGTGATGCTTCTTTGCCTCTTACACAGGTATTAACAGAGCCAGGATTTGAACCCAGGACTACACAAAAACTCCAAAACAAGCACATTTTTCACTATACCGTGTACACAGTGCCTTACTAAAAAGGCTATGTATGTCTTTACAGCTTTCACTAAGTCGTAATCATATTTTAAACTAATAAACACCAAGATATAATTATAGAAATTATAGAAATACTCTCACCTGGCTAGCTTGTCAGCCAGTGATGCTCCCCATCCACCCTGCTGGAAAGAAAACTGAAGAACAAGTTATTACTTTAACCATTTGTCAGTTATTTATATATTTAGTTTAAAATTTTAGCGAGGGGAATTTTGATTGGCAATTCATAAGATTCCTTTGAACTTCATTTAAAAGTCATTTTTGTTTGCCATAGTAACACCTTAGCATTAATCTCAGTTATGATGTGATTTTCCTTCCTGTGATAAGAGATTTCAGCTTGTCTACATTTTATGAGGGCAAATAAAAGTGTTCCTTATCTTGAAAAGCAACTTTAAAATCTATATCCTCTCTCCATAGAGACTGCCTATAAGTTTGGTGGGAAAGCAGACAACTCCAAAGACTATGTTGATGTAACATTATAATTGAAAGCATTAGTAGCAAAGAGAACCTACATTAAAGTTGATTCTACACCTTTAATTTACAAGCTTTTGTTTCTCTCTTCACTGCCCATGCTTGAGATTTAATTTACTGACCACTGGCCATAACAGCATTGATTTAGGGTTGTCAGTCTATGAACTCATCCATATGAATGGCCCCTCCAATGATAGAGATTGCAACCTATCCATTTCTGTCCTTCCTCATTCAGGTGATAAACATTTCATAAGCCCTTTATGATATGCTAGGCACTGTGCCAAGTGCTGGGGAAACAAAAAGAGGCAAAAAAACCCCCGCCTTCAAAGAGCTTAAAGACTAATGGGGGAGACGACAAACACACACATATGAACAAACAAGCTATAAACAGGCTAAATGGAAGAGTATTGAGAGGGATCGAGAAATGCTTCTGGTAGCCACATTCTCTCCTGAGCTGGGGGGGAGGTTGCAGGAAGCTTAACAAATGTGATGGCGGTCTAACTTGTTTTCCCTTGTCAGTCTGAGGATACCAGTAAATGTTTAATATATAAATAGGAAAAAAGAACTTGTAATTTTCTTTTTTAAAAAAGCATTTATTTATTTATTTACTTTTAGTTTACAACATTCAGTTCCACAATCCCTTGAGTTCCAAATTCCTCCCCCCCCCACAAGTGGCATGCAATGCAATATAGGTTCTACAAATACCTTCACATTAAACATTAGTAAGTTGTAAAGAAGAATTATAAACAATGGAATAAGCAACGAGAAAGAAGGAACGAAACAAAGCAAAAAAGAGAGAGCAAGTAGTTTGCTTCCATCTGCATTCGGGCTCTGTAGTTCTTTCTCTGGATGTGGCTAGCCCTTTCCAATATGAGTCTTTTGGAGTTGTCTCATAACCTTGAATTGCTGAGAGGAGCCCAGTCTATCAAAGTTAGTCATCACTGATAGATGTCCGCAATTGTGTACATTGTTCTCCTGTTCTCTCCTCACTCTGCATCAGTTTATGTAAGTCTCTCTAGTTTATTATGAAGTCTGTCTGCTCCTCATTTCTTATAGTATTCCATTACATTTATATACACTTGTTTAGCCATTCCCCAAATGATGGGGATACCCTTGATTTCCAATTCTTTGCTACGACAAAAAAGATCTGCTATAAATATTTTTGTACATACAGGTCCCTTTCCTACTTGTGTGATCTCTTTGGGATACAGCCCTAGAAGTGGTATTGCTGAGTCAAAGGGTATGTACATTTTTATAGCCCTTTGGGCACAGTTCCAAATTGCTCTCCACAATGGTCAAATCAATTCAGAACTCCACCAACAATGCATTAATGTTCCAATTTTCCCACATATTCTCCAGCATTTATCATTTTCCTGTTTTGTCATCTTAGCCCATCTGAACAGTGAGATGTGGTACCTCAGAGTTGTTATTGATTTGCATTTCTCTAATCAATAGTGATTTTGGGCATTTTTCTCATATGCTTATAGATATCTTTAATTTCTTCCTCTGAAAATTGCTTGTTCATATCCTTTGACCATTTTCAATTGGGGAATGATTTGTATTTTTATAGATTTGACTCAATTCTCTGTATATTTTAGAAATGAGGTCTTTATCAGGGACACTGGTTGTAAAAATTCTTTCTCAATTTTCCACTTCCCTCCTAATCTTGGTTACATTGGCTTTGTTTGTACAAAAACAGTTTCATGTAATCAAAATTATCCATTTTGCATTTCATAATCCTCTCTGTATCTTGTTTGATCATAAATTCTTCCCTTCTACATAAATCTTGACAGGTAAACTATTCCTTGCTCTCCTAGACTGCTTACAGTATCAGCCTTTATAGCTGGATCGTGAAGCCATTTAGATTCTATTTTGGTATGCTGTTTTTGTTAGTTTTTGTCAAATAGTTTGTTCTTATCCCAGAAGTTGGAGTCTTTGGGGTTATCAAACAATAGATTACTATAGTCATTGACTGCTGTGTCTCGTGTACCCAATCTATTCCATTGATCCACTGCTCTATTCCTCAGCCAGTACCAAGTAGTTCTGAAGACTGCTGCTTTATAATACAGTTTAAAATCTGGTATGGCTAGGCCACCTTTTCTAGCATACTTTTCATTAATTCTCTTGATATTCTGGACCTTTTGTTCTTCCAGATGAATTTCAAGAACTTGCAATTTTCACCTTTCCTAAATTTTAGTTAAAAAAAAATTAACAGACACTGAATTGACAGTCTCAAAGGAAAATGTATATTTCCTCCTGGGCCATTTTATTTTAAAGTCAGGAAGTGTAACAAGCACAACAGGCTATAATAATTAAACAATAATGGCTATAATAACAGCTAATACTTATATAGCACTATCAGGCACTGTGTTTAGGCACTTTAAAACTATTACTTCATTTGATATTCACAACAACCCTGGGAGGTAGGTGCTATTATTATCCCCATTTTTCAGATGAGGAAACTGAGACAATGAGAGATTAAGTGATTTACCCAGTCATATAGCTTGTCTGAGGCTAAATTTGCATTCAGGTCTTCCTGACTCAGGAAGGCCCAGTACTCTTTAATATCAGTGAATGCCCAAAGCTAAAAAGGTACAAAACCTTTCCTAATGTAAGAGGAATACACTGTACAGAAAATTATATTGCAAGAAATAATTCAAATGGCCTTCAATTATCTGTGTTCCATAATTCTTCACTATCCTCTGAAGCACACTTATAAATGGTCTTGTTAAGTATTATGTGTGGGGGACTAAAACCTGTTCCAGACAAATTAATTCTACCCATGACAGAAGACACCAAAAATGTAATCAACATACTGTGGATAACTTTGAAAGGGTATATATAGTTACTATTTTATCAAAAAATAAAGTCTTCAGGAGGTGCAGATGCTAAATGCCCAGACAACCCAGGACTCCTAGGAGTACACTTGCTAACAGTAAACAAATTGGGTATGTGTGTGTGTGTGTTGGGGCAGCGCACAAGATATTTCTAGGTTAGGAGCTTGTAGCCTTTAAGAGAAATTTAAGAAGCTACTCTGCTTCTACAGATGCTTAAAGTGAGAAAGTCCAGATCCAAGAGAGGAAGAGTGGCCTGACAATAAAGGAAGAAAAGTGCATAGGAAGTGAGACTATAGCAGAATGTTATAATAAGGGGAAATAATTCAGGCTTACCCACAAGGTTACAAACAGAAAAAAGAGGGAACAGATTTGCTGATAAACTGTAGGATTGTCTATGTAGGAGACCTCTGGATGGTTTTGAAAACAGAATGCATTAAAGATAAGAAAGAGTAGCTGTGTCAATTACTAGGTCAACTGGGGAGCAATGTTTGGTTAAGAGAAGAAGCCAGAGTTATTTGATCAAAGATATAAAAATTGAGGCAATTTAGGGGGAATTTTGTGGTCTCTTGTGCGTTATCTGCATGCATATAAATGGCCTAAATGTATGCATCCTGGCTCCTGGCATGTGACAATCAATAAACTTCTTGATTTGAGATAATTTCTGTCTTCTGATTTTTATGACCCAGCTCAGAAATACAATCCTACTTTAGGCAAAGATGTTAAAGAACATAGGAATTGGGGTGGCCAGGTAGCACAGTGAGTAAGAGCACCAGCCCCAGAGTTGGGACGACCTGGCATCGAATCTGGGCTCTGATACTTAGCACCACACCCAGAAATAACTGGCCGTGTAGCCTTGAGCAAGTTACTTAACCCCAATTGCTTAAAAAAAAAAAAAAGAACATAGGAATTATTGCTGGGGCAGAAAGTTCAAGAGTCAGATGGGGACACTGGTAGAGAAGGGCTAAAGTAGGAATGGGGTGGTGCAAAAAAGAGAACACTGTCAGCGTAAGTATGGGGGAATTATTTGGTTCTGTGGAATGAGATTATGGGTCCTTGTGGGTGAGGATATAAGAAGGGGGTAACTATGGGATCCTGTGGGGTGTGGGAGAAAAATGAAGATACACAACGGAGACTGTGGGTTCGCAGGTACAACGGAAAAAAAATTGGAATCAGAAGAATTGGAGTCCCAGCTCTGCTAATTGCTACCTTTGTATCTTTTGACTTCATTGTTGTATGACTATGAATCCTGGACAGTATACCTGTGCCAATGCAGGAAACTGAACTGTTTCCATCTGAATTGTCTTAGGAAGATTCTGAAGATCATCTGGCAGGGTAAGATACCAGACACTGAGGTCCTTTCTCAAACTAAACCACCATGCATTCAAACTCTACTGCAGAGAGCACTACTCTGATGGGCCGGCCATGTTGTTCAAATGCAGGATGTATGCTTGCCAAAAAGACTATTTTGTGGAGAATTCATATAGGGCAAAGTGTTCACATGATGGTCAGAAGACATACAAGGGCATTCTTAACTTTGGAATTGATTCTGTGACATGGGAGACACTGGCACAGGACCACTCAGCATGGCGTGCCCCCATCAGAGAAGGTGCTGTGCTCTATAAGCAAAGCAGAATTAAAGTAGCTCATAAAGAAAAATGAGATGCACAGGTTTAGAGAATCTCCCCCAAATGTTCACATGAACTATTTGTGCCTGATCCTTGACAGAACATTCTGAGCTCATATTGGTCTGATCAGCCACAGTCGGACACACTGAAACTTGACTAGCATAGAGATGTCATTTAGTCCTCTTGGAGAATGAAGGACAACAACCAACTATCTTCTGACAAGTTTCTTAATATTTATCTACAAAAATGGGGTGAGGGTGGGAATGGGGGACTGGAAATGAGTAGTGTGGAGTGTGCTGGATTTGCACTCAGGGAAGATCTGGCTTCACAGCCTGCCTAGGACGCTACTTTGTGACTATAAGCAAGTCTGCAAACTATGTCTGTCTGCTCATCTGTAAAACAAAGATAAGAATGTCTGTAGGATCTACCCTGGTCCAAACCCAGTTGTTGTGAGGATGAAATGTATTTGAAGAGCCTTCTTAACCTGCTGGGCTACACAAATGTCAACCATTATTATTTTTTGGGGGGGGTGAGGACAATTGGGGTTAGGTGACTTGCCCAAGGTCACACGGCTAGTAAGTGTGTCAAGTGCCTGAGTCCGGACTTGAACTCAGATCCTCCTGACTCCAAGGCCATTCAGTGCACCACCCACGGTCAACCATTCGACTATTTCTAAGGTTCCTTCCGGCTGTAAATCTGATCTTACGGGCAAAATAAGATGTTAAGGGAAGCCTATGGATCAAACTGGGGAGAACAAAGAGCCATAGGGAAGAGAATGGGGGTCAAGGATGAATCCGAGAATTATGAGTGAGTAAAATGTGAACATGAGATCCAAGAAGAGTTAAGAGAGGTGGTCCGATGAAGGTAACGGGGATTAAGGGAAGAGATTATAGAGGTCAAGAGAGGAGAGCAGAATGACGCAACCAAAACTTTAATGGCCCAAGAGAAGATACTGGAGGCACATGGACAGCGAGGTGTCTAGGGCATGGATTACTAGGTCTGGAGTCAGAAGACCCGAGTTACAATTCGGCCTCAGACACTTACTAGCTGTGTGACCCTGCGCAAGTCACTTAACCCTGTTTGTCCCATATCCTCATCAGTAAAAGCTGGAGAAGAAAATGGCAAACCACTCCAGTATCTTTGCCAGGAAAACTCCGACTGGGGTCACGAAGACTCGGACACGGCTGAATAACAAGTGGACAACAAAAGGGCCACGGGTGTGGGGCACTACATTTAACATCAGACTTTTTTGACAGGTCGGCTTGGCTTTTTTAAATTCTTGGAAGGGGGCAGCTCTGGGGAGAGAGTGGGGGGAGGGAAACCGCGGGAAATGGAGGGGATCTAAGAACAAAGGAAAGAAATGGCTCAGGAGGGCGGGATCCTGGAAAAGAGGCGCTGTCCTGGGAGGTACCTGGGTGATGGAGTCCCCGAAAAGCAGCACCTGGGGCCAGCGCAGAGCACTCCCGACAGCCTGCATCCCAGAGCCCGAGGCCGACGTGTTTCTCATCTACCGTACCTGAATCCGGATATGCGTCAAGTGTAGCTGGAGCCCCGCCCAGTCTGAGCCTGAGTCCCGCCCCTTCTCTCTATGAGCCCCGCCCCCGCCCAGTCTGAGGCTTTCAGTCCCGCCCCCTCCTTCTCCGAGACCTGCCCCCTCCCGATCTGAAGCCTGAACGCTGTTCTCGTAGCCTCGACCTCTGCCTGATACTAGCCCCGGTCCCAGCCTGCTCTGGGCCTCACAGCCCACGACACCCCTGAGCCCCTTGCAGGCCCCACTCGAGCCTCCGCCCTTCCCCACCGGGATCCCCTAGTTCTCCGTCTCAGAAGGCGTAGGTTTACGTTTCTCCTCTGTCTCTGGGCAAGTCCTTTGACCTTTCTGGGTCTCGTTTTCTCCTGGTTCAGATGCTCCTATCACATGAAACAGGGAGTTCGGTCAGCCGGTAGCAGAGCCAGGGTTGGAGCCCCAGACCTCGGACTCCCACGCCACAGCCGCGCCCTCATCTCAGGACCTCCCGTTCCTGTCATAACTTTGCGGGGCGGGGGTCGCGTCAGGGGCCACCCATCCACTCTGAATTCGCAGTAGGCGAAGTCTCAGGGGCACGCAGCCTGGGGGGCGGGCCCTCTGCCAGGGCAGAAAGTGTAATGGGAATGTAAATTTTTAAGATCTTCCCTGCTCCTAGGCTAAAGTGCACCTGGAGCCTGGGGTGGGAGGCTTGTTTTTCAGTAGATACTTTTTGATTGGCCAGTGGGTCCAGAAGGTTGTTACATTCTCTGAGCCAGGAGAAGGCTATATAAGCCCTGATGTGTAGCTTTGTTTTGGGGCTCACTTTGAGAAGTGTTCTGTGATTTGATATGGATTCTGGGAAGCCGTTGTCCAGAGCTCCCTGGCTTTGAAAAACCCAGATGTTGATTGGGTATGGATGTAATGGTTGGACAGTTTGGAAATCTGTCTACTTGATCTATTTCTGTCTTGATAATTCTGTCTGTATATTCTGAAGTTCGGGTGCTGACCTCTTTCCCCTGAACTAGGTAAATGATAGATGTTTGACTGATTAAAGTAAGCTTGTTAACCCATTTTGAGTTGCTTTCCTTTATCAAAGCAGATCCAAGAACCTGTATTGGCAGCCACCCTGAGGACGCTTGGGGTGCTTGCTGCTACAGATGTTCATCCAGACCACATCTCCTATTGGGCATCTTTAATTGTGAATAGGCTCATTTAAAAAGAGTGAAGGGATGGCTCCCTTAGGGAGGGGGAAGAGGGAAAAAGAGAGGGATCTAGACAGTAAACCCCAAGTTAACTGGGCAGCTATTGGCCATCAAGACTATCAAGATTTACCTTCCTTTGGAGAGAGGGAGTCAAGCTGAGTTACCCAACTGGCTAGATCCCCATTCAGGCAGTGACAAACTAATTGTTCTTTCCACTGTACTATATACCAAACTGAATTACAGGATTGGTATGAAGAAAACCTGTGCTATTAAACATATAAATTGTATCAAAATACATGTTCTTGCATAGACCACATAGCCTTGGGCGAAAAGGGTGTTTTTAGTTTCTACAAGTGTTACAGAAATGAACTTTTCATGCTATATTGTCAGTGCCTAGCATACCAATACTGAATAGTAATAATCCAGTATTGAACAGTAGGCACCTAAGGCTGATTATATAGCCAATAATCGTTAGTTTGGGAAACTTGATTGCTTCTTTTCTTTCTCCTGTCCTACCTAAGGCAGCAAGCTACTATCAGGCAGGATCTGAACTCAGGTCTACCTGACTCTAAGACGTGCACTCTTTACTTCCTCTACCGAATAAAACAAAATAGAAATGTTAAGTTCAAATGAGTTATTTTTTGTTACTTCTTTAAAACCACATTAAAAGTCAGTTGGGGCGGCTAGGTGGCGCAGTGAAGAGCACCAGCCCTGGAGTCAGGAGGACCTGGGTTCAAATGTGGCTTCAGACAATTAACACAAAAACTAGCTGTGTGACCTTGGGCAAGTCACTTCACCCCAATTGCCTTCCAAAATGCAAAAAAAAAAAAAAGCCAGTAGAGCCCTGAAATAACTTTCATAAAAGGTGTTGGACCTAGAAATGTTATTGTAGCCCAACTTTGTACTTTGCAGAAAGATGAAATGACCTTCCCAAGGTCATGAGGCTGTCAAGTGGAGGTGCCAAAACCCGAACCCAGGCTTCCTAAATCCACTGTTCACAATACCATACCACATGGGAGACAAAATTTTGCCAAGTCCGTTTGAGAGATGAACACTGTTGAGGGTGATTTTTATAGGCCTTTCTCCATCTCTTCCAAAATCCTGTTCTATAGACCACTCTGAGCAAGGTCTTTGATTTCAAATGTCAAAGGAAAGCACCTTGATACAGAATATAAAACAAACACTTAGAAAACTTAAGAATTTACTATGTGTGAGGAACTTTGCTAAACTCTTTATAAGTGTCATCTGATCCTGACAACAACCCTGGGAGGTCAGTGCTATTATCCTCATTTTTCAGTTGAGAAAACTAATGCAGATGTTAAGTGACTTGTCCAGGGTTACAAAGCTAGGAGGCTGGATATGAACTCAGGTTTTTATGTGTAGAACACTGTTATTTGGAAATTGAAGTACCATTCAGATACATTTGTCGTCTTCCAATTAAGAAGCAGGGCTTGCATTAGAGCCTGCTTGTTTGGCCCAAAAAGATTTATTTACTGCACACCTTCACTCTTAAGTACTTAATGTAGTTGTGCTAAAAATAGCCAAAACACAAACGACAAACCAGCTTGCTACCTCACATACAAAAAAGCACCTTAAAAATACAAAGGTGACAACAAATATTTTTATTTTTCTTGAGTTTTTCCCCGGTTTTACATGTCACACATCCATCATAGCCACAAAACTGACCAGTCCAAAGGATCAAGGTAATTATATTAAACTCCACAGAAGTATTTGTACTTTATTCCTCTTTTATCCTTCTTCAGTGAGCTAAACAAATGTTACTTTTTATAACATCCCTTGGAGATATTCCAACAGAGCCATCTTGTATGCCATCAAAAGGAACATACGATTCATCATTATTATAGCACTTATCCGTGTAGTGCTCATTGTATACCAGTCACTGTGCTAAGTGCTTTACGATCATTATCTCCTTTTATCCTCAAACAACCCTGGCAGGTTGACGCTATTACTATCCCCATTTTCATAGTTGAGGAAGCTGAAGCAAATAAGTGATTTGCCCAAAGTCACAAAGCTTGTGTCTAAAACAGGATTTGAACTCAGGTTTTCCTGACTCTAGGCTCAGTGCTTTGTTCACTGTACCATCTAGTTGCCTCAGATTTGCCTAGAGCAACGTTTCTTAATATTTTTTGTTTCATGGACCCCTTTGATAGTCTAGTGAAGCCTATGGACCCCTTCTCAAAATGATGTTTTAAAAAACATAAATATATAAAGCTCAACAGAGAAAACTAATTATAATGAAATAGTCATCAAAATATTTTTTTTATAAAAAGTTCACAATTAAGAATCTTTGCAGAGTAACAAGGAGAGGTGAGGGAATGAACAAAATAAACAATTATTTACAGTTAACTACTAGAACAAATTAAGTTTTGCATGCTCATATAAAAAACCATATATCATATTTCCCTTCCTCGAGATGTCACAGAGTAAGATAAACTTTTTAGTCATTTGGATCTAGTCAGATTCTAATAACTTTAGTAGAAGCTACTTGGTTGGAAGAAGAACTTGTATTTGTCTAAAATAATGCACCATCTAAAGGTTGGCCACAAAGTGAGGAATCTGTTTTTGGCAAAACAAACTCAGGATGACCACATAAGGTAGAGAGGCTGCAATTTGCACTGATACCACAAAACTTTGAAGTATAACATATTAGTGATACTCAAAGAGTAGGCATGAAATTTTCCTATCAGAAAGTATGTGTGCTACTCAAGGGAAACGAAAGTACTTTATTTCTTTAAAGCAATGGAAACAGAATTCAAGGATTACAAATATTTTTATGTACATGGAAATATAATTTTCAGTGAACTGGTGTGAGGGCCTCAAAGAGTCTTTGTGCAGCAAGTTCTACCATTTCTCGAAGGGACTCGTCCTCTTCACTTCCTTCTTCACATTCGACTGTCTGAAAAACAATGGACACAACAATCTAGGTTAGATTCTGCAGCTGATGAGAGGAAAAATCAATATCAGCTTAAGTAGCAAACATTTTCTGTATGGGTGAAGATAATCTTAAGACCAATTATCAACAGAAAGACTTCAGCTGCATTGTAAACTTTTGGGCATTCTGTTTGCAGAGGTTCAGTAAGAGATTTATTAAAATCCTGCTAAGAAATAATGAATGTGTCAAAAGAGATCAATTTTGAAAAAGCTAAATAATAAATCTAAAGTCCCATGAGAACTACTACTTTTTCTAAGTTCTGAAGCAAATGGCACCCTAGAAATTTATTTTAGTTTGTACCCTCACAAGGATGATAATATATTATTTTAGTGAGAAATGGATGTGATAATACAATCAGTACCTGTTTATACTAATCTGATTTCAAATCAATACCCATGTAGATGCTTCTGAAGAAAAACATTACACTTTTTTTTGTTAGCAAAGTAATTTAAATCTCACTGCTCAGATAAAGCAATGGATATCCTCCCCTCAAATATACATTCAAATCATCAGCACTGCTCTTATATGCATAGATTAAAATCTGTTGTCAATTTGCAGAGATCATGAGAACCTACATGTCCAAATGATCTTATTTGTGCTTAAGAAACCATCTGAATATCACTTGCAGGAGACTGGCTGCTTTCAACAAATATACATACTCGTGTTTCCAAAGATATATTGGCAGTCTTTCCATCCACTGTGACACTTAGAATGGATCCTTCTTTAACACTTACACAATCTTCCCCAAATATGTCCCTTCAAACAAAAAATATTAAAATTACAATTGAGAATTTATTTATTGGCCATAAGAAAAGCACAGAACTTTAGGTAAACTAAAACCACATCTCACAAAATCTAAAAAAGTTATAAAATTAATGCTAGACTACATTTCCAAAGCAGAATTTAAGCAAATATTTAAATTTATCCCATCAATTGGGAGTAACTTCTAAATTAAACTTAGTGGATCTTATTAGCTTTATTAAGATAGTTTGGTTATAATAGCCACAAAGTTAAAGTTATCACTAGTTTTTGCTAATTAGTCTATATTAAAATGACAAAAATACAAATATTAATATGTGGATATAATCTCATGCCTTCACGTAAGTGCTCTTCCCATTCCTGACAAGAAGGTGATTTGTAGTTCTATCTAAGCAGAGAATGATGATGTGTCAGTAAGGCACCAGTTCATACAGGTCGGCTAAGTGGTTAGAGTAGTGGAGTCAGGAAAACCTTAATCCAGCCTCAGAAACCAGCTATGAGACCCCAGGCAAGTAATTTAAACTCTGATTGCCTCAGTTTCCTCATCTATAAAATGGGGATAATAACACCAACAATTGCTCTGAGAGTCAAATAAAACAATAATTCAAAAACACTGGAACATAGTAAGCACTACATAAATGTCAACTACTACTAGTACTACTACTACTACAACCACTACAAACACTCACCACTACCACCACTAATATTATTTCAACCTGGAAAAGCCTAGATCTCACTTTTGACAACATAGGTCTTCAATGAATGAATTTTCTATCTAATAGGTAAATATACAGAGTATTTTAAGCACAAAGATATTCTGACCATTTTGCAGAGAAATATTTTTAAAATGTCACTAGAAAAATATACTTCTGTAAACAAAATTTATAAAACACAATTAAATTTTTCAGTTACCTGGTGCCCCATTATTGTGAATCTAAAAGTCTTTGCATTCAAATACAAATATTTCTAGAATAAGTAGCTTCCTTCCATGCTCTTACTCATAAATTTACTAGAGTAAAAAGAATAAGTATAATGCTGCTTTAATATTATACTACTTGTCCCTTGGAGACAGCTTGTAATTTCATGTAAAATTGATTCCACTCTCAAAAAGTCTGATAATCAAGTATTATAGCATAACTAATCAATCAAAAAACACTTAATGAGAGCCAACTATGCACCAGGCACTGTGCTAGGCACTGGGATACAAAAAGAGGCAACAGACAGTCCCTTTCCTCAAGGAGCTTACAATCTAACAGCGGAGAAACCATAAAAAGAAACATATACAAAGCAAGCTATATACAGGATAAATAGGAAATGATTAACAGAGGGAAGCACTAGAATTAAGAGAAGTTGGGGAAGGCTTCCAGGAAAAGATAGGATTTTAGTTGGGATATAAAGGAAGCCAGAAGACAGTTAAGTGGAGGGAGAGCATTTCAGGCATGGGAGGAGGCCAGAGAAAATGTCCAGAGTGTCTCGTTCAAAGAACAGCCAGGAGACCAGGGTCACTAGGCAGAAGAGTATGAATTGGGGAGTGAAATGCAAGGAGCCTGGAAAGGTAGGAAGGGGCTAAATCACAAGGGGCTTAGAATGTTTGCTTTACACTTGTATTCTCTCAGTGAGAGCTTAAGCTCCTAGAGAGTAGAGATTATTTGTATTTGTATTCTCTGTTCCACACATCTAGGAAATATTTAATAAGTGCTTGCTGATAGAATGAGTTGAGGCTGGTGAGGAATGTTAAGGACAATAAAGCTATGTCCGAAGCTATGTTATAGTCAAAAAGAGGATCAAAGAAGGGTCATGTCCCTGGTTGAGAGTGGATAGGACATTTATAACTGAAAAGAGAGAAGACAGCCATTCAAATCCTATACTGCCTGTTTTTGTCCAATAATGAAAGTAACTTTAAATGCCAAACGACTGGTTGGACTAGAAAGGACAGAACAAAAATGTTTAATAAGGACTTTATACCCCAAGAGATAAGGAAGCAACTAGCTGCCTTGGATGAATTCAAGTCACCTGATTCAGACAAACTACTTCCTTCGGTACTGAAAGCTAGCAAATATGACTGCTGAAACACTGTCAGTAATATCTGAAAGATCATAAATAGGAGGTACTACAGGACAAAAGTCCCTTCATAAAAAGGGAGAAGACTATGGGCTGCAAAATAAGGCTAAGTACCCTTGACTGGAGTCCTGACACAGAATGAAGTACTAAAGAAATGTTTGGGAAGCACCTAGAAAAGGAACTCAGAAGACTCAGGTTGGTTTTATCAAGACCATCTCAAGCTCAAGTAACTATTTTTTGACCCAATTACCAAAATAGTGGATCCGAGGAATATTAAAGATATAGGTTACTTGGATTTTGCCTTACATTACTCTTGTGGAAAAGATACAGACAGGGGCAGCTAGGTGGCCCAGTGAATAGAGTACCAGCCCTGGAGTCAGGAGGACCTGAGTTCAAATCTCGCCTCAGACACTTCACACACTTACTACCATGTGACTTTGGGCAGGTCACTTAACCCTAACTGACCTCCAAAAAGCAAAAAAAAAAAAAAAAAAAAAAAAAAAAAAAGGTGGAAATGTTAAGTTTGATGATGGTATATTTATATGGATTAGGAACTGGTTGAATGGCCACTGGCAAGGAGTTGTTTTGATATCACCTTAGAATGAGGTTTCAACTGGGTGGATATTGGCCCTATGGTTGGACATGTGCTATTTAACATTTCTATTAATGATCAGGTAAAGGTATAAATTGCATGTTTATCAAATTTGCAGACAACACAAACTTGTAATGGATAGCTAACAAAATAGGTGACAATCGGGACTTTGAAAACATCTTGACAAGCTACAACACTGGGTTGAATCTAGGAAGATGTAATATAATAGGGTACAATCCGAGTTTAAAAGTACAACCTTAGTTTAAAAAATGTACACCAGAAGTAAAAAGAGGCATGGTTAGACTGAAGTTTTTTCAGAAAAAAGAACATCATTTTTGTGGACAAGCTGGAGTCCCTTTTGTGACATAGGAACCAAAAACTAATAAGATCCTGAGCTACATCATGAGGCATAGCTTGCATGAATAGTAAATTAGCTAACATTCCATCTGTACCTTGTTCTCCTTTTCACACATACAATATTTTGTTCTATTCTGAGTACCACATTTTTGTGTCCCTTCAAGCTGACAAGCATCCATAGGAGGGCAACCACGGTAGTGAAAGACCTTGAGTCTCCATCATATGAGTATCAGTCTCATGGGGATCATGACAGCTGTTCAAATATCTGAAAAGCTGTCATAATGTTGGGGGAACTGGACTTACTCTGCTTAACCCCAGAAAGTAGTATGAGGACCAGTGGGTGAAAACAGCGAAGAAGCAAATTTAGGCTTGACTGAAGCTGTCCAAAGTGAAATGTGCTTCCTTGGTATTCCTGCTCCTCATTGGAATAGAAACAGATATCACTTTTTAAGTGTGCTGTGGTAGTGCTCCATTTTTAGATATAAATTGGACTGGATGTCTGCTGAAATGCCTTCCAACTCTAGAATTCTTTTATTCTATAAATGTACATTCATGAAACTAGGCAGAAAACCTCTAAGCTCTGAATTAGGCCTTCCCTTTACAGTCTTGGTGATCTCATCAAGTACCCATTGGTGAAATGAGAAAAAGAAAAATCTTGTACATGATTCTCAAATCTATATGTTTAGTCCCACTGCTTTCATAAGTTCAAATCCTACAATACCAACTGTATTGTCCATATCCACCTGGATATCCCATAATCATGTCTAAAATGCAATTCAATATCTTCCCTCTGAAACCTACTTCTTTGCCAAACTTTCCCATTTTTGTTAAAACCACATAACAACCATTCTTCCCATCTTCAACTCTTCCCTTTTTCTCCCGTCTCCCCAATAAGTTGCAGTCTGCAGATCCTACCTTCATAACATCTCTCACATCTATAGCTTTCTCTCCATTCACATGGTTCCTACCCTAGTTCAGACCCATATCAACTCCCATTTGGATTATTTTAATATTATCCTTAACTAGTCTTCCTGTTTCCAAATATTCTGTTCCATCTTCCATAAAGCTGCTAAACTGATATTCCATACAGTACATATCATGTCCTTTTTCAAGAAGGTTAAATGGCTCTGTATTACCCTTAGGATAAATATAAAATCCTGTTTGTCATTTAGTGTTCTCCAGGTAGAATCTGGCTCCAACCTCTCTTGCTAGATTTCACATTATCCCCTCCCTCATACTCCCTCTACATTCCACCTAAATTAGCCCATTTGTTGGTTCCCCTTCCAGCCATTCCATCTTCTGGCTGTGCTCTTTGCCTAGAATACTCTGAATTCTCAGCTCCCTTTAAGGTTCAGTTCATTTGCCACATTCTATAAAAAGTCTTACCATGGGGCTTTTCTCATTCCCTTGAGACATTTATATTTAATATTTACATATTTGTGTATGTTGTTTCCCCTCCCAGCAGAAGTTACCGCTTTAGAGGGCAGGGATTGATTAGATAAGTACTTGAGTCTGTATCCTCAGTGTCTATCACTGTCAGGCACATAGTAAGCACTTAACATTTACTGAATATAAAAATGCTGTGATTGTGGCAGATATTAATACATTGATTTCATGAGCAGAGATTCATCTAACCCTTCCCCTCATTATGAGGAAACTGAGGCTCAGAGTGTGATCTGCCCAAGGTCACGAAGGGAGATGATAGCAGAACTATGATTAAAGCCCAGGTCCTCTAACTCCAAACCTAGGGCTTTTTCTGCTATTCCGTGGCCTATCAAACCCACAAAACTAGTTGATGATAGAATTGGAACTAGACCCCAGGTCTACTAAATGCCAATATGTCAACTATTCAATTTCAACAATACTGAGTGATGTAAATGTCTTACTGAAGCATAATCTCCAATCTCTTGCTGTAAATGTGCATTTCTATTTTTTTTGATACCTTAGGTACTGCACCTAGAGGGGGAAAAGCAAAAAATAAGATTTAGTTCCTTTACAAGAATAAGACTAATTAAAAAATATTTTTTTTTGGATAACTGATATAAATCTGATCTGGTCAGTGTATTATCCTGATGATATACTGCTGTAATCTCTGCTAATATTTTTTTTAAAACCTCTGCATTAATATTCATTAGGGAAATTGATCTGGAATTTTCTTTCTCCATTTTGGTTCTTCCTGCTATAGGTATCAGCACCATATTTGTGTCATAAAAGGAATTTGGGAGAACTCCTTCTTCACCTTTTTTCCCCAAATAGTTTATACAGTATTAGAATTAATTGTTTTCATTTGGCAGAATTCACCTGTAAATTCATTTGGCCCTGGAGATTTTTTCTTAGGGAGTTCATAGACAGCTTGCTCAATTTCTTTTTCTAAAATGGGGTCATTTAAAAATTTTATTTCCTCTTCTGTTAAAATAGCAATTTATATTTTTGCAATTATTCATCCATTTTACTTAGGTTGTCAGATTGCTGACACACGGTTGAGCAAAATATCTCTTTATTATTGCTTTAATTTCCTCTTCATTGTTAACGAATTCATCTTTTTCATTTTGGATACTGGTGATTAGGTTTTCTTTCTTTTTTTTTAATCAAATTAACAAAAGTTTTGTCTATTTTATTTTTTTTCATAAAACTGGCTCTTAGTTTCATTTATTAGTTCAACAGTATTCTTACTTCAAATTTTACTAATCTCTCCTTTGATTTTCAGAATTTCTAATTTGTTATTTAATAGGGGATTTTAAATTTGTTCTTTTTCAAGCTTTTTAAGTTGCATGTCCAATGCATCGATCTGCTCTTCCTCTATTTTATTCTTATAAGCATTTAGAGATATAAAGTTTTCCCTAAGTACTGCCTTGGTTGCATTCCCATAAATTTTGGTATCTTGTCTCACTTTTGTCATTTTCTTTGATGAAAGTATTGTTTCTATGATTTGTTGTCTGACCCACTCATTCTTTAGAATTAGATTATTTAGTTACCAACTAGCCTATCATTTTTAGCCTATCATTCCATGGACCTTTATTACACGTTAATTTTTATTACATCATGATCTGAAAAGAATGCATTTAATATTTCTGCTTTGATTGTGAGGTTTTTATGCTGTAATACACAATTTTTGTGTAGGTAAGATATACCACTAATAAAAAGGTGTATTCCTTTCTATCTCCATTCAATTTTCTCCAGAGATCTATCACATCAAACGTTTCTAAAATTCTATTCATCTCTTTACTTTCAAGAATTAGATTTATCTAGTTCTGAGTAGGGGAGGCTGAGGTCCCCCAATTGTATATTTTGCTATTTCTTCTTATAACTCAATTTACTTGGATGCTATGCCACTTGGTGCATATGTTTAGTACTGCTATTACTTCATTGTCTATGTCACCTTTCAGCAATATGTAGTTTCCTTCCTTGTTTTTTAATTACATCTATTTTTGCTTTTGCTTTGTCTGAGATCAAGACTGTTATTCCTGCTTTTTTTTTTTTACTTCAGCTAAAGTGTAATATATTCTCCTCCAGACTTTTACCTATACTCTGTGTGTGTGTCTTGGATTCAAATGTGTTTCTTGTAAACAACATTGTAGGATTCTGGTTTTTAATCTACTTTGCTACTCCCTTTCATTTTATGGGAGAGTTCATCCCATTCACATTCAGTTATGATTATTGTGTATTTCCCTTCATCTTATTTTCCCCCTTTTTATACTTTTCTCTTCCCTTTTATCCTGCCCCCTTCACCACTGTTTTGCTTCTGACCACCACCTCCTCTGATCTGCCCTACCTCCCTTTTCTTTCCCTTTTCCCCTCCTACTTCTGCCTTCTCTTTTATCAGTCCAGCCTCACTTTTCTTTCCCCTTTCCTTTCCTACTTCCCTATAGGGTAAGATAGATTTCTATACCCAACTGAGTGTATATATGATTCCCTCTTTGAGCCAAATTCAACAAGTAAGGTTCAAACAATGCTCAACCCATCATTCTTTCTCTCTACTGTAACAGGTCTTGCATGCCTCTTCATGTCATATAATTTACCCTAGTCTGCCTCTCCCTTTCCCTCAGTACAATCCTTTTTATTCAATCCTTAATTAACTTTTAAAATCATCATATCAGTCAACTTATACCCACACCCTCTAAGTATACTAAGTTGTTTGGAGGGGAATTTGGGAGAACTTTGACTAGTCTCTGCCTTTTCTCTGCCATCTTGGCTCTACTCCACTAACAGACCATCTATTGATGAGATTATACTTTAAGCCTTTTAAGCTTTGTATATCACCACACATCTATGAACTATGTTAATTCCATCCCAGAATGATGGGTTTCCTCATTTGCAAAGTGAGGAACCACAACCTCTATCTCTAAAGATACATCTAGTCCTAAATATATGATCGTATTATTGTACTATGCCTTGTGAGTTATAAATAGCGGCTAACATACTGGTATATTATAATATATTGCATTTCTCATAAGTGATGCAATTTAAAAATTTGATAAAATTTTGTAAAAATATATTTATATTTGTACCTTTCTGTATTTTGGGGTTTGACTGAACTTCAAGGATCACTGTTGTTACTGTATCTGCATACATATCATTGGAAGGATTTGCTAACCACTGCAAAACAAATAGTAGAATTAACAAAGAAGGTCTATAATTATCAGAACTACCACAACACATATTATGGACTTTTGGTTCTAATGTTTTTACTGAGTTGATTAATCCACATGGTAATGCAACTGGTTTGCACTCCCCCATCCCAGCCTCACAAGGGAATTGATTATTTTATGGAAGAATACTTGGGTATCATGTAGTAATCCTCAGTCCTTTGGATTCTTCTAATTTTCAAAAATGTTTAATACATTTTGGGACTGACAGGACTTGTGATTATATTTGTACAGGGACAGAATACTTCCTCCCTGTGCAGACTGCAACTTTCTCTGCAAGTGATATATAGATCAGTTGTCCAGGACACTGAAAGTGAAGTGACTTCTCAGGGTCACAAAGACAGCATGGGTCCAGGTTGTCCTGACTCTGAGGCTAGCCTTCTATCTAAAATCCCATACTCACTCTCATTTAATACTTTTACTATTAATTTTTGTTCTCATAGGGATGCTGAAAAACCTAAAAAACTCTTCTTTGAAATTCAGTGCTACATGAAATTTCTGATGCTTGCTATTTCAAATCTAGGTCAACATGATGTGTTTTGATGTCACTCAATCTACTCTCTAATTATCTAAAGGATACTGACCCCAAATGATTTGAGGCACTCTGATGTTCCAATTACTGGTTTCCTTTATAATCCTAAGTATCTCATGCATTTAAAAACGTTATTCTGGGAGGAAGTCCATAGGTTTCACCAGACTTCCATAAGAGAAAAAAAAGGTTATGAATTCCTGCTATAGCAGATTTGTGATTTCAGCAAAAGAACAAATATGAGAGAATACATATACAATAACAAAAAAAAAAAAAGCAAAATAACAAAAAGCAGTTATCTATTTCAAAGTAGAGTAACAGAAATAGAGAAAAATACATTTATAAAAACTTCTAAAATAGCCAAGTTCTTCCTCCCTTTTTGGACATTAATCCTCTCTATTTGAATCACCATTATCTCCACTTTGCTGTCTCTTCTTATTTGTTTATCTTAAATGCATCAAAAAGCTTCAGTAAAAACGATTCTTTTATCTCATTAACTATCCCCCTTCAAACACAGCTATTTTATGTTTATGTATATATACACGCATACACACATACATATATAGACACATAGATATACCTATATTTATCTATGTATGTATATCATACTTTATGGTGCTTTATGTTCAAGTATTCAAAAGCACCATGTTATGGATAGTACTTCTTTCACCTCTTCCAAACGCCATTCTGACTTTATGGTCTGGTCTATCTATAAATGAATTTTTGTTCCCTTCTACAAAGAAACCTATATATTTAGACAACAGAATGTTCACAACCATTTTGGTAATCAATTTTGTTAAAAGAACTACTCATAGGGCCACATTTTTCATAATGTTCCTTTTACTTATCTAACCAAGGAAGAGGAATTTTGCCGACTTCCACTCTCATCAGAACTGACATGTATACGCATGAGAAAATGTGAATGAAATCACGAGATGATCATTCTAGAATCCTTAGTTCTGGGGTTTACTTTCAACACAAAATTCTAAATGAATAAAAAGTAAAAGCATCTTGAAAACTGGAAGCAAATGATCTAACTTCATAAATGTTACCTTCCCTTCTATTTGAGTTCCTACTATCCTGTTGCAGTAAGTTGAAATTCCATTACTAGGAATGTATATCAAATCAAAAGATTACTATCTTTTTTGGAGTTCTGGCACTGTTTCATTCTACAACACCACACCATGAGAACTGTATGAAATCCTTTCTAGAACTGGAGAATTTCAATATAGACTGAGATAACTGGAGACACAATGAAGTGGCATGAAAGCAGAACCGAAATTGTGAGTATAAATGTGCGAATGACTATATGAGTGTAATTGTGTGAACAAAACAAATTGCACGTAACAGTCATTCCTATTATAGTTATTATTACAAACACTCAGATTTAAAGTACTCAGGGATCAAAAGCTGACATTGTTTAGCATGTTTAATTTTTCCTAATTTCTGGAATTGCATCATTTCTGGAACTATATAATTTTCTTCCTAATTTTAAGGTGAATCTTTTTAACTGTGCTTACCTCTAATACTACCATGCCTGGTTCCTGTATTACAGTAATATTTTTGAACACTTTCAAAGCTGGTTTTTGCTGAATGTCAATTTCTTCTACATCACCTGAAAAAAAAGGAACTTGGTTATAATGTACATATAAATTTTGTTAACCATTTTCCTGATGTTTAGCTTATATGCCTATCCTTTAGAATTTGTTATCTTGATTTTATGTCACCTCCCCTGTATCACTTCCCTCTCCACCTCTCAGAGCCATTCCATGTAACAAAGAATATTTAAAAAAATAAAAGAAACAGAAGAGGCAAAAAATCAGCAAATGGGTTAGTATATAAAAAAATCTGAAAACATACGCAATGTTTGACATCTACAGACTTCTCAGCTCTGTAAAAGAGTGGGGAGGGAGGGAGAAAGCATCTTCTCATATTGTTTCTTTGGGACCATGCATGTTCATTGTATACATATTTATCATTTCTACAACATAGTAATACTATAACATTCACGTACCAGATTGGTTGGCCATTCCTCAACTGATGGGCAACATACTTTGTTTCCAGTTCTTTGGTATCACAAAAAATTCTACTCTAAGTATTTTGGTGTACACAGGGCCCATCTTTTTTGTTATCCAACTTCTTGGGTCATATGCCTCATAGTGGAATCTCTGGATCAGAGTATATGGGCATTTTACTCATTATATTTACACAAATTCAAATAATTTCTGAAATGACTATGCTATCATAGTTCCACCAACAATGAACCAGGTGTGCTCGAACTTTGATTATTTCCACTGTTTTGTCATCTTTGCCAATTTGCTCGGTGAGAAGTGAAACTTCAGAGATGTTTTGGTTTGCTTTTCTCTTATCATTAGTGATTTGACATAGTCTTCCATATATTAATAGCTTAATTCTCTTGAGAAAATTTTCATATAATTATATGACATTTTATATTCTGCAAATGTTTCTAGTCCTTGTTTGGTTAAGAACACATCTTCTACCCATATGGACATACCAAAATTATCTATAAGGATAATGTATTATTTCAAAATGAGTTCCTTTAGGCATGGCCCCTTCCTATCTTTCCAGTTTTCTTCCACCTTATTTCCTCCCACGTAGCCTTCAATCCATTGACACTGGCCTACTTGCTGTTTCTGGAAAAAAAGTCCTCTCACAACTGGTCATTTTCAACGGCTATCCCCTATACTTTCTTTCCTTTCTCTTCTCTGTCTCTTGGCTTCCCTGAAGTCTCAGCTAAAATCTTAAGCCTCTCCTAGTCTTCCATAATCTTAATACTTTATTTCTGAGATTATTTTCAATTTTTTTGTAGCTTATTTGAAAATACTTACAAATTGTCTCCCCCATTAGACTATGGGCTCCTTGACAGAAGGGACTATTTTTCTGCCTTTCTTTGTATCTCCTGTTCTCAGCATAATACCTGGCACACAGTAGGCACTTAATGCTTGCCAAATTGCTGTAAATGATCTCCTAAATCAGAGTTCAAGACAGATATATTACACTAAGTTTTATATCACAGGGGGTGATTTTCCACTAATCATACAGGATAGCTTTCCTTTTGACCCATATACCCAATTATTTTGAATTTCTATTGATTAATCAGCAGGCACTTAATAAGCAT
This sequence comes from Petaurus breviceps papuanus, assembly GCF_028583685.1. Taxonomy (NCBI): domain Eukaryota; kingdom Metazoa; phylum Chordata; class Mammalia; order Diprotodontia; family Petauridae; genus Petaurus; species Petaurus breviceps. Next base: position 9,353,223 of record NW_027187298.1, on the reverse strand, counting down.
ACATATACTACATATGCATAATATACACAATAAGCATACACATACTAGGCTCTGTGTTAATTTCTGAATAAACTAAGAAAAACCCATAGCTTACACTGAATAGAGAAGATAAAATAGATGAAATTAGCACACACAAGATAAATAGAACAGATGGAAGGTGATCTTAGTGAAGATGGTCTAGCAGTTGAGGGGATCAGGAAAGGCCTCTTGAAGGAGATGGTGCTTGAAACCAAATTATAAAAGCCAAAGGACTTTATATTTGATCCTGGAAATAACAAAAAATCACTTGCATTATACTGAATAAAAGGTTGATGTGGTCGGACTTGTGCTTTAGAGAAATTATCATAGCTAATGAGAACAGGTGATGACAGGGCACGATTTGAGGCCTAGACTATGAAAAAGGGTGATGGCTGTGTGAGTGGAAAGTAGACATGTGAGAAATGTGGATAAAGAAACTCTACAATTTGGCAGACTGAATGACACGTGAGAGAGAGGAGTCAAAGATGATACCAAGGTTTTGAATCTATGTGATGTGAAGTAATGGCAATAGGGGAGTTCAGAAAACAGAAAGGAAAAGGGAAGAGGGAGTTATATGAATGCTGTTTTGGATATGCTGAGTTTAAGATGCTCATGGGACATCTGGTTGAAAAAGTCCAATAGAAAGCTGGTTATGGATAAATAGTTCTGGGAATTATTTTCATGGGGATGACAACTTAACCCACAGGAACTGATGAGATTACCAAATAAGAGAATATAAAGAGAAAAGAAAAGACCCAGAGAGGTCAGAAAAGAACTGAGAGAAGAGTTATGAAAATACAGTGTCGACTGATGCAAAAGTCAAAGATGACAGTTGAGAAGAGGCCATTAGATTTGACACTGGTAACTCTGGTAATAAGCAGGTTCAGTTGTAGAATGAGGTTAAAAGCTCAACCACAAAGAGTTGAAAAGAAAGTGAGAAGAAGAAATGGAAGCACCATTCTAGGTGGTTTTTTCAAGATTAGCAGTAAAGGAGAAAAGCAAAGACCCCTTCAAACAAAGAAAAAAAGAGGGAGAAAGTAAGTCAGCAAAAGTAACCAACACATAAACACAATCTGACAGTCAGTGTAGTGTACAAAGAAGGGAAGAATGTTGTTGACTTTCGTATTTTGCAGCAAAGCTTTGTCATTAAAAATACACAGCATTCAGTGTTATGGGGTTTTTGGGTCCAACGACATTGTTGCATACATCATGTATGGCACTTTACTGATTCTGCTTATTTCATTCTCAATCAATTCTCATGCTAAATTCTTCATATGCATCATTTCTTACAGTTTAAAAATATTTTAATAATTCATTTATCACAATCTGTTTAGATAATCCCCAACTGATGCTTACAATTTTTTGATTACCACAGGAAGGGTTGGTTGCTAGGATCTTTCTATCTTTTGCTTTTTTGGGGTATAATGACTAGCAGAGTGATATCTGGGTCAGTGTTTGACAATGTTAGATAACTTTTAAAAAATAGCATGTTTCCAAATTTCTTTCTAGAATGTTTAGATGAATCCACAGCCCTACCAATAACCTATTAGTTTGCCTGCCTGTATTATTTTTGTCAGTTTGGTAAGGGTGAGGCAAAAACCTCCAAGTTGTTCTGATTATTTCTTTTATCAACACCTATTGTATAACCTATCATAAGATGAGCAATTTGTCGTTTTTCTAAAAATTGTTCAAATTCTTTCACCACATTCATTGGGGAATAGCTCTTGGTCTTATATATTCGTATTGGTTCCCTAAAATACCTTGGACATTAGAGATAATTGATCTAAATATTTTCCCCCAATTTAGTTTCTTGTTATCCTAGTTATATAGATTTTGTTCATGCAACAGCCTTACAATTTCATGTAATTCAAACTATCCATACTATCTTTTTGACCTTCTTATCTTTTGTTTCATTAAAAACTCTCCAGCTCTACCTGTGAATCTTGTTCTGTAATTATTTTTTATGCTGTGACTTTTCTTATTTAGATGCTTACCACTTAAATAGTGGCATATAGTGTAAGGTGTTAGTTTAAACCTTAATTTACAAAACTGCTTTCAAATGTGTGTCATATAAGACTAGTTTTAAGTAATATGAATGAGGATTCCCTGAGAAAAGTTTAATGCTATTGCAATTATAAAGTTTAGTATATCATAAACTGTAATTTCCATGATGTGAACATTTCCTCTATCGATACAGACCTTTAATATAGCCCCTTTAAGACTTACTAGACAGTATTCATGAACAGCTGTAGCTGGAAAAAAATGCATCACTTGTAGGTCAATTTTCTACCAAGGAGCCTCTCCAAATGTTGCTAAACTGGTCCTTAAGATGACAGAAACAGTTTATTGCTAAGCCCATATTAAAAGCTTTCCCAGCTTTGTACTATCTGCCATGAACTTTGAGAACCTAAGGATCACCTCCATGTCATTAACAGGAATTGAGTAGGGCTTCAGTTAAAGGCAGAATTTTAAAATTATCTCTCCTGGAGCTATTTTCCAGGTCAGTGGTTTTTCCCATGAGATATTTCACATTGCCTTCTATTCTTTCATTTGTTTAGATCTGTTTAACATCATCTTGATTTCTCATAAAGTCATTAGCTTCCCTTTGCTCCACTCTAAATCTGAAGGAATGACTCTCCTCAGTGAGCTTTTGAGATTCTTTTTCCATCTGGCGAATTCAGCTTTTTAAGATATTCCTCTCCGCATTGCCTTTTTAAGCCTCTTTTGACATTTGAGTTAGTCTGTTTTTTAAGTTATGATTTTCCTCAGTCAGGCTGTTGACTCTCATTTCATAATTTTCTTACATTGCTCTCATGTCTCTTCCCAATTTTTCCTCCATTTCTCTTATCTGATTCAAGGTCCTCTATGGCCTGTAACCAGCTCATATTTTCTTTTTAAGCTTTTGGTGCAGGAGTTCTGACTTCACTGTCTTCTTCCTGTTCCATGCTTTGCTCCTTTTTGTCCCCAAAATAGGTTAAAGCAAGAGCAATTACCCCTCAGACTGGTCACTTGGTCCCCCTACACTCTGCAGACCAGGAGCTGAAGCTGCCACGTGGTGCTGGCTGGCTGTGCTGGTGTCTCAGCAACTTTTGCCACCAGTACTCCCTCTTACTGGGTCCCAAAGTCCAGACTGCACTGACCTCTCACTTTGTCCATCGTATCTGTGTGTTGATAATTCTGGAAATGGCCACAGCTGGTGCTGATCTGGAGTCCCTCCTGCTGGCAGCTGGTCAGATGCACCCTGGGGCTAAAACCTGGGCTGGTGAGTGACTGGGCTCGGCTCCCAGAGAGCTGAGCTGGCTGATTCCTGCCAGCCTGTCCTAAGTGGGAGGTTAGCTTCTCTGTTATTTTGTGGGTTCTGCAGCTCCAAAGTTTGTCCAGAGTCCCCTTTTTATATTGATTGGGGAAAGTGGAAGCCGGGGCTAGGAGGTCGTGCTTCTACTCCACCATCTTGACTCCACCCCAGTACTATTACCTTTTGCATGTATGTATGTATAGTTATCCAAACTGACTTATGATATTTTATTTGGAAAAAAATCATTTCGCACAGAACAAAAAGCAAAATATATTAACTTTCAGTTATAGCCAATTAAGTTTGCATTTTAAAAACTAACCAAAGGGGAAACTAGAGAAGTTCATCAAATTTAAATGATATAACATGCTAGTTATCTCCTAACAGAGATGATGGACTCACAAAGCAGAATGAGACCTACTTTTTAGACATAACTAATGAAGAAATTTGTTTTGCTTTACAATATATATTTGCAATAAGGGTTTTATTTTCTTTTACAGTGAGGGTGGAGAGAGGTGAATGGGTGAAACAACAGAGTTTTGTTAACTGAAAAAAATTAATTAAAAAAAATTTAATATAGTCAAAAACCAGGGGGTAACATGGTATTTTTTTGGTTACCTATTTATTTTCAAAGTATTCACCTAAAAGAAAATAATTTAGTTACTTGACCAGGTCAGTTCAAACAAACCAAGTTATGAACTTTTCCTACAACCCCAAACCACCAAAAAAATTTTACTCAGTATTCATTTTTTTATATACTTATTTGTGTATATGTTGCTTCTCTCAGTAGAGTGTAATCTCCTTGAAGATGAGAATTGGTCTGTTGTTTGGACATGCTCAATACCTAGCAAAGCACATGGCATCTAGAAAGGCACTCACTCAGTAAATGCTTGCCCTATTGAAGTGACAATGAAATCCACACCATTGAAGACTAAAACATGCTTTCCTATAATTCCAGTTATTTCACATCTATGGTAATTAGAACAAATTTCCATATTCACCTGTCAGTTTCTGTAGCTGATAAAACAGCAAACTAAAAGGACCAGTGTAGGGAATGGCTTGAATCTGTTTTACAGTGCTCATTGCTAAATCTGTATAATCTGAAACAGAAAAAGAGCATGTTAAAGAAACTCAACATGACTCCCACAGAATAAAGTTTACAATTAGATAGATCAGAGAGACACTAACACGAAAAAGTATGTATGAATGTCTTTAGTAACAGACCAGTTCTAGTTTATGTACACCCTACACAAACACATTCTCTTATCTATGATGCCCAGCTAACGGGCACAGGAATATAATTAAACAAATTTCCTTTGTCTCTTCCACATTGGACGGGCAATCAGCCTGACTGGCAGCCTTGTTTGACCTGTATACATCTTTGTAGTCTGACTTTACATTTAATTTCAAATGTACTCTATGTTCCATCTTGGTTTTTAATACAAACTGTCCCCTGAACTTGGAATGAACTTCTAGCACCTGGCACAGGTATCTGGTAATAAATGTTTGTTGAATAAATGCCTGAGGTCATAAAACTGTTAAGTAGAAAAAAAATTTCTGTTGTATCTTTTGAAACCATCGCAACCCCAACTCCCCTCACACCCTCTCAATGTTCTTTCTACCATACCATATAGCATATGTCCATAGGTCTCCCTCTCACCAGTTACTCCAGCCTTATCTTTCATTTTCTAATTGTTCAAATCTGTTTAGAACCTGAGGACACAAGCTTATATGTAACTAAAGATAAAGAAAATAAAACTACTTTTCTCGGAAATTCAAATTACTTTGGAGAACCCACCAGAGTTCCACTGTCAGAGAAAAGAACGGGAAGCAAAAGTCAGCAGTTAGTCATTCTTCAAAACATATTTACAATTATATCAGGGAACTGTAAAGATACAATTTAGAAATTGGCCTTATTATTGGCAGGGCTATAGTCAAATCACTTAACCCCTTTGGGCAGCAGGTTTCTTCATTTATTAAAAAAAAAAATGACTAGAACTACAAAGTTTTCCTTTTCAGCTCCAAATCCTCTGATACTACAACTTCATACTGATTTTATATCTTTCAATTTACAATTTAAATTTAAGGTTAAGGTCAAATTACATTTAAAATAGAATTGTTACATTTTAATATATAACAATACAGAAATTGTATATATTACATATATATAATTAATTAGTATATATATATAATCATATATACTAATTTATATACTAATAAAGTATATAATTAATATATAATAATTATATAGGTTAGATTACATATAAAATAAAACAGACCATTTAATAAGTACTTACTGGATAGGTCACAGGGAGAGAGAATATGATAATTAAAGTTTCTTTTAACCAGGATTCCTGAGACACGCTGTCCTTGTTCAGGTTTCTTGTCTGCTAAGAAGCCCATAACCTATTTTTAGATGAGAAAATAGTAATTAGAAAGGAAACCTGAAAAGGACAAACAATCCTCAAATATTCAAACTGAAAATCTTGATCTCAAGGTATTTTTACCATCAAAATAAACAATCTCAAGAATACAAAAATACATTATAATGTTATGAGAGCACAATGCTTACTAAGACACTAAAAAGTACCAGAAAGAAGACATCCAGAATGCTTAGGAAAGGTATAGACTTAATAGTTGTATAGCTGGATCAAAGTGTACATGATTTAAGTGTACACATAGTTTAGTGACTTTTTTTGGCCACATCTCCAAATTTTTTTTTTTAGGATGACTGGACCAATTCATAGATCTCACCAACATCACATCAAGGTGCCTATTTTTCTAGAGCCTCTCCAAATACTGCCATTTTTGCCAATCTAATGAGTGTGAAGTTCAACTTCGTAATTTATTTAATTTGCATTTCTCTAATTATTAGTAATTTGGAATATTTTTCACATGCTGCTGATAGTTCAAATTTCTATCTTTGAGAACTACCTGTTCATACCCTTTTACCATCACTTGGGGGATGTTTTCTGAGGTATACATTTTCAAGTATAACCAATACAACAAGAATTTGTTTTCTCTGATAAATTGATAATTTGTTATAAAATAGTGTTTTTATTAGGTGAAGGGGGAAGCTAAAGAAAGAGGTAATGATAGTATGGGGGAGGAAAAGTGACAATGAAAATCAAAAAAATATACAGGAGAAATCAAAAGGATGTTAAGAAGGGGACTCAGGAAAGCAGAGTAACTTAATATTTATTTTCAATTTAAAACGTATTTAAAAACAAGTTATATGAAATAGATTCATGGTTTCAGCTATAATCCTTTTTATAGCCTTTCTATATTGCAATGTTCATCTATACTGATGATTTTCTAGTTAACAACAATTTTTTTAAGATAAAGTGATTTAGAATCACAATACCATAGTTAATAGCTGAAAGGGTCCTTAGAAGCTACTGAGTCCAACTTCATAATTTTAAAGTTAAAAAACTAAGGTACAGAGAATTTAAGTGATTTTGCCCGGTGTTATATAGTTAGTGTTCTTGGAAATAAGCAATTTTTGCCACAAGGGTTTCAAATTAAAAAACAGGGAAGAGAAATTTTACTACCCACATATAAGTTAGATACAATAGAAAGGGGCTACAGTGTAGAAGTCAAAATAAAACCACTGATTCCAGTGTTACCACATATAATTCACAAAGTATGGCTAATAAGCAAGGTGAATTGGATATACTAACACAAGGTGGCAAAGTGGGTATACTGAAAAGAGGATTGTCTTTTAAGTAGGAGATAGGACTACAGATACTAAGGCCCTTCGAACTCTGAAATTCTGTGATGTGTTACTGCCAAAATTTGCATTCAGTTCTTCTGATTCCAAGGCTTGTGCCATTTTCACCATGCTGCTTATTATATAGCTATAATGAATATAAACATGCCTATTATACCTTAGTGAAGTCCTTACTGGTTAAATGAATCCATTAGACTAACTTAAAAGCGTAGCCAAAAACAGGACAAAACCTCTCAGTGGGAAGAGCATTGGACCTGGAGTTATGGGACCTGGAGTTATGGGACCTGAGGCTTGTAAACAAAGGGAACCCAAGATCTTTTCTGCCTTTTACAACTAGAATTTCCTAAAAGAGTGAAAGTTTGCTTTTCTTTTTATTTAATTCTTAAAAAAAAGATTAGAAATTAAATGTTTAGCATAAATTTGCTGAGTTTTGTATTTAGAATAAATACACAGGCTCAATTAATCAATTCATTAGACGAGTCAAAACAACAGGATTTAAAAAGCAGTTGATCTTTTAGTAGTTGGCTTGTAATCACAGAAATAGCATTGTACACAGGACACACACACACTTTTCATAGTATAATATACATAGTATAATGCATTGTTCACAATTTGCAGTATTTGAAGGCTATAAAAACAGGACATTACCAAATTAGATGTTTGAAGCATTTTACAAGTTTTCCTAAAATACTCATTTTAAATTACAGAAAAGAACACTTATAAAATCAGATCAGATTTAACGGATATTTTTCAAGCAAAAAAAGTCTGCTATTAATTCAATTTGCCACTTCCCCCCACTCCCAAAGACTATGAAATAAAGTTACAAAGAGTAAGGCCTATTTAAAAAAAAAACTGACTGAATTTATTCTTTAAAAGACCATCTTCTATTAAAGTTTTCAAAGAAGTATACTGAAGCTTCAAATAAACCATTGGATCTGTACTAACAGCTTGCCTTCTTTAGTACAAGCCTTCATTGGTGTCAATCATGCTGCTTCTGCAAAAGCCCACTAATGACAGAGTTTTCAGGGTTGAAAGATGGGTTTATGATTGTAATGGAAATGCAAATTTAAAGATCTTCCCTGCCCCTAGGCCCTTTGATAGGCTTCAGAGACTCTGAGAAAATTCCTTGATTTGAAAATATACTCTGCCCCCTAATAGGCTGAATGTGGTCATATGGAGTCTGTGGCAGGAGGCTTGGTTTTCAGGAATGCCCACACCTTGATGCTGTGTGATTGGGCAGTGGGTCAAAAGGGTGGTTACATTCTCTGACCCAGAAGGCTATATAATCCCTGATGTGAGGCTTTGCTTTGGGGCTCACTTTGAGAAGTGTTGTGTGATTTGACCAGATGAGACTCTGGGCAGGCATTGAGAGCCCCCCGGCTTTGAAAACCCAGATGTTGATGCTTCCCTCTCTGGTAACTGTGATTTGGTATGAATGTAATGGTTGGACAGTTTCAAAGCCTGTCTGCTTGATCTGTTTCTCTGTCTGTATACTCTGAAGTTTGGGGTGCTGACCTTTTTCCCCTGAACTAGGTAAACAATGTATGTTTGATTGAGTAAAGTAAGCTTGTTAACCCATTTTGAGTTGCTTTCCTTTAGAAAAGCAGATCTAAGAACCTGTGTTGGCAGCCACCCTGAGGATGCTGGGATGCTTACTGCTACAATGATTAATGATGTGAGACTGAATCTATATTATAGATACTGAGCTTCATTTCACTGTCAAAATCTGAACAAGCTGCTACACAGAAGAAAGATGACCAGTTTCTAGCTTTGATCATACTGGTACATGATTTAAAGTTATTTCAAATGTACCTGTTGTAATGGTAATGGTAATTTGAAGATCTTCCCTGCCTTTTAATAAGCCTAAAGGAATTTGAAAACCTTCCCTCCTTTGAAAATAAACTCTGCCCCCTAATAGGCTGAATTTAATCACATGGAGCCTGTGGTGGGAGGAGTTTGCTGAAGGGTGGAACAGAGACTGCAGGAAGCTGGGAGTCAGAGCAAGCTAGACTGGAGGGGGGAGAGCATGCACTAGAGGGAGAAAGTTGGACTTGTGAGTAAATATTGGTGTTTGTCACCTGCTATGACAGCTAGGCTTGTGGGACAGCTAAAGGATGCTGCAGCTCTCTGTGTTGTTGTGGCTTGTTAACTTCTTTGATACAATGATGGAATCAACTTACTGGTTTTGGAATTTGGTTTTCTGGTGTCTGAATGTTTTTTCTTCTGTCCTCTATATGGAGAGTCTGTTATATTTTGTGATTGACCACCATGCAGATTTATTTATAGTGGTCGTAGGCACTGTGAATATTGCATTGGTGCTACACGTGTTTACACATGAGATCTTGATGACGTTACTTAGGAAGAAAACCATCATACAAGCATAGATTTTATTTTGACTCTACCACCAGAAGCTTGGAGCTGGCATGACAAAGAAAGCAAAAGGTTTCTTATCAACAGTTATTAAGCCTATTAATGCCAGTCTGAATAATGTTAGGAAAGATACTACATGTTTATATATTAACTGACAAAGATAATTCTTTCCTATGCAGATGTCTGGGTACTGTTAACTAATAATGCACATGAACTCAAAAATTTGCCTCCATCCTCAGGGAACACATCTGAAAACTGAACAGCCGCCTGTGGCATACATAATACATCTGGAGGTCTCATCCCACCCTGCCAACACCATCAGCAAGAGCCTCACTGTCATTGTGTCATGCTGGGCTGGGCAGAGACAGGATGTAAGCAGATACACAAGCCAAGCTGACACAAGCTGGTGAATGTCTATCCAAGCCTAAGCCCAAGGGGGAGGGATGGTTCTCTAAGAGGACGAGGAGAAGCAGAGAGAACAAAAGTTAGGTTGTTTTAAAAGATATCACTAGAAATTTAATTAAAAAGATCTGTTAAGAGCATTTCTGTTTGGGGAAGTAAATATTTTCATAAATACAAATAAAGGTAATTATAAAAAACAAACTAAAGAAATCACAAAACTGCCTTGAATGCTTTGAAATGTTCCAGGAACTCTGAGGTTGAATATATTCTTAATCTAGATATCTAGGTTTCTTTGTTTTGTTTTTTTGCTTTCTGGAGGGCAATTGGGGTTAAGTGACTTGCCCAAAGTCACACGGTTAGTAAGTATGGCAAGTGTCTGAGGCCATGAACTCAGGTCCTCTTGACTCCAGGGCTGGTGTTCTATTTACTGCGCCACCTAGCCACCCCAATATCTAGGTTTCTTGAACTAAACTTTAAAGGAGACTTTTAAGAAGGAGACTTTAAGAATGAAGGAGAGTGGAGGCAGAGCCAAGATGGCAGAGCAGTAGGAAGCAATTCAGCAAGCTGCCTCCCTTCAATACTTCCAAACGGATCTAGAAAATGCACCAGATTGAATTCTCATGGAGAAACTCAAGAAGCTCCAATGAATCATTTTTCCAGAACACATCATTGCAGGGAAACAGAGCTCTGCAGCTATGCAGAGCATTCCAACACATTTATGGAGCTTGTGCACTAAGGCATGAATGGGTCCCAGAGCCAGCACAAAGCAACTAAACCTGTGTAGGATTCAGGAACAGGTGGCAACTGACATTTCCGCTGCTCATTACCCAGCTCCAGGCCAGAGATCCAAGGGTGATTGTGAGAAGGGCACCTGGCCAAGGGGTGGTATTTTGGGGTAAAAGAAGTGGTTGCAAAAAAAAAAAAAAGTGGTGGTAGGCCCTAGGCTCTGAACTTAGAAAAGTACACTCTAAATGTTGGAAGCAAATACAGGAAATATTCACTCAATACTTGCACTACTTATGAATCAATCTTTTGATGTTCTAAGGCACTGGTGAAAAGAAAGGACATTTATTAAAATATTCGTTAACTGGTTCCTCCTTGCCTGATTCATTATATATGAAAAGAATGATGTCAAGCTAAAATCAATACAAACAAAGATGATTGCTATTTATAATGTCAAACAAATCCTTAACAGCCTTATTCCTCAGATAGCCTGAAAAGATTTTTATAGGAGAGATGCTGACTGAAGCTAGATTTCCTGTGGCCCTTAAGGCCAAGGCTTGTAAATATTTTACTTTTTTTTAATCTTCAAAGCATTTATCTCGTTAAAAATTATGAACTCACATGAATAATTCTTCAAAAATGTCTCCACATTCACAAAAAACATCCATAAGAAATTAATGTTGTTTTATAGCTCAAAATTCATTAGTATACCTCACCTCCCTTAAAAAGTAAAAAAGAAAGAAAGAAAAGAAATACATGATAGGCAATTATCTGAAGCTCTGCTACCATAGCACTTGGTTTTAAGTGGTACTGAGTTTACCCATACATGTGAAGCCTTTATCTTTGGATTTTCAGAAATGAAGAGGTGGTTATGGCTTGGGAAGGGTTAATGAAACTGGAAATAAAACTAACAGTTTATTTTAAAGAGTAATGCAATAAACTGAGTTAAACACTGACTAATAGCTCTAGGAATCATTTAAGAGCCATTAAGTGCCACACTTAAAATTTAAACCATGTGGAATGAGAACAAGTATTTGTATATATGAGAATGACTAATCAGCAGCAAACTTAAGATCATAAATTTAGAACTAAAAGAGCTCTAATCCAAATTCTTTTATTTTACAGATGAGGAAACTGGAGCACAAAAAGGTTATTACTTTGCCTAGGGTCACACAAGGTAGCAGTACTTTAAAATACAATTCTAATATCAGATATAATTTATGGTCCTTGAGGGCAGGGATTTTTGTCTATTCAAAGCACCTAGCTCATTTTATACACTTAAAAACTGCTTACCAATTATAATGTATTTAGTTCATCCTACAAAAGACAACAAGTAGAATGGCTCAAAATAATCTCAAATGGATTAAAAGTTTACTTCTTCTTTGAGGAAATAACCCTAATGAAGAAAACCATCAATTTTCATTAAGAATGCTAACCTCCTACCTTTGCTAGCTTTTCTCCTCGGAAATTTAATGTCACTGCTTCAGTATTCCGAGGATTGTGAACTTCTATGTGAACCTCATCATTGTCTTCATATTCTCTTATCAATGCTGCTTTCAATCTTGCCATTTCATTCTGCTCCCCATGCACTAGTATCTAGATGGAAAAAATATTACACATTAAAAAAATCTTCATTTATTCAGCTTATATCTGAACAACATCTTTCTTCAATTAATGAGCTAGTATCAATCAGGGAAATACTTAAAACACTGATTTAAAAAAATGGTTTTACTTGAGTATAGATACACACTAAATTGCACTAGGAGATGGAAGTATGTTTTTTTTTGTTTTGCTTTTTAAATGTTTCTAAAATTAATAAATGGCAAATGAAATAGGCATTTCCATAGACAGATTAGAAAAACAAACTACAAATGTCTATTATGCACAGATTGCTTTTCTTTAAAAATATGTAATAAATTTAACATGTAACTTACAAATACTTGTTTGTGATTCCTTATGGCCTTCCCCTTCCTTCTGTTGTGTACATTTTAATTTATTTTTTCTTCAAGGTATGAAAAAAAAAACACCTTAAAATTTTCTTTTTCTCAGGGCGGCTAGGTGGCGCAGTGAATAGAGCACCAGCCCTGGAATCAGGAGGACCTGAGTTCAAATTTGGCCTCAGACACTTAACACAAAAACTAGCTGTGTGACCTTGGGCAAGTCACTTAACCCCAACTGCCCTCCAAAAAAAATTTTTCTTTTTCTCAAACAATGAAAGTCTTTCTTTCCCTTCTACCTCTTTTGCCATCTCCCTCCCTCTCCCCTGAACTGAAAAAGAATCACAAAATCTCAGTCAAACCCATGTATGGGCAATGTTGAAAAAAATTGTTTCAGTCTACACTCAAGTTCATCACCTCTCTATCAGAAGATGGGTAGCATGTTTCACCATGAACCACCCTCTTGAACTGTGCTTGGTCACTGAATTGATATGAGTTCTTAAGTCTTTCAAAGTTGTCTTTACAATATTTTTACTGCATAAATTGTTCTGGTTCTGCTAACTTTATTCAGCATCAGTTCAGATAAGTCTTCTTGGTTTCTCTGAAACCATCCCCTGCATCATAACAGTATAAATATAGAAAGAGGAATAAGGAAGGTAGGTTAAGGAAGAGAGAGGTCCTAAGTAAAACAAACTCTAACAAAGGATGTACAAAAAGTACTTTTTGTGCTATCAAACTGGAAACTGAGGTGAAGGGATAGCTTCTTATGATCACTTTTATAAAAGATCTCCTTTTTTTGTTATTTTATCCTCATACTCCCTTCTTCCAACCCAAAGCTGGGGATGGTGGTAGTGTACAGAACAAATCCTTTAAAATAAATATGCACAGCCAAACAAAACAAATGCCCACACTGGCCATGTCAGGAAAAGACACCTTGATTGGCTCATCAACCGGTAGGTAGCACGCTTTGTGATCGGCCCTCTAGAATGGTGGCTGATCATTGTATTGATCAGAATTCTTAAAGTCTTTCAAAGTTATTTTCCCTTGTAATACTGTTTTACATACATGTAGTCTATTTGGTCTTGTACAATTTTTCTCTGCCATGACAGGGTAACAGTTCACCAGTCTAATTGTCACATCTTTCCTTGTCCTTTTTTTTTTTTTGGTTTTTGGAGGGCAACTGGGATTAAGTGACTTGTCCAAGGTCACATGGCTAGTTTTTGTGGTAAGTGTCTGAGGCTGGATTTGAACTCAGGTCCTCCTGACTCCAGGACTGGTGCTCTATTCACTGCAACACCTAGCCACCTTCCCCCTTGTCCTCTTTTTTTAATAGCAAGACTTTTTATATTTAGCTTATTCGTTTTGAATAAATTGTGCCCATGGTATAAATGGTGTTTCAAAATTATTTTTTTTGCCTGATTACTATCTAATTTTCCCTACAATTCCTGTTGAGCAGTCCTCCCCTGTTATTTTAATGTATATTCTCATGCCACGTAACCAATAAAATGTCAAATCTCACCATTTTTATCTCCACAATACCTCTGTATCTGACCTTTTTCTTTACTTACATAATCACCTCAATTCAGACCCACAGTACTTTTAGCCCAGACTACTGGAAAGGCCTCTTAGGTTTGTCTCCCTACCTCAAGTGTCTCCCCACTCTAATCATCACTCACAAATTGCCAATGTGATTTTCTAATATGATCTGACCATTTCACTCTGTTACTCAATAAACAACAGCAACTTCTTATTGCCTCTAAGATAAATATAAAATCCCTGGTTTAGCTTTTTAACAGCCTTTGCAACTTGTTCCCAAGCTATTTTTCAATCCTCATTATATATTACTCTTCTCCCCACATTTACGGCCTAGGCCAACTGCACTTCTATCTGTTCCTCAAACAAGTCATTTCAAATCCCATCTCCATGTTTTTGCCCTTGCCCTCTCTTCTATCTATAATGCACTGCCCTCCAACTCTGGCCTCATAGAAATGTCTGCAATTCTTCAAAAGTTCAAACATCACTTCCCTCCCCACCAATGTCACGTATTTAACTAACCAATATCTATTTTGTATTTATTACGCATGTACTTATGTACATATGTCTCCCCAAAGAAAATATAAATTCCTTGGGAGCAGTGAATCATTTCACCTTTTGTCTTTGTATCCTAAGTGCCTATCACAGTAAGTGGCACAGTATTGGTGTTCAATAAATTCTTGTTGATTGACTTACTGATGTACCACTATTTTTAGATAATGCCAAATAAACCAAGTTTAATGAAGAATGTTATTTACACTATTTTGCAGGGACCTAAATCTTAGACCTTTTAAACACTATTCTATAATCTATCTTTCTCTCACCCTAAATGCCTTATCATATTATCCTACAGGCTTATATTTCTAAACAATTAGTGAATTTAAAAAGAAACAAAACAACTTGGGCACAAGTGAAATGGTCACTAACCACATGGGGAGGCTTCAGAGCTCGAATAAATTCACTGGTTTGTTGGTAATCTGTGTGAGCTGAAAAAGAAATATAATCCACAGACATCTTCAGGGGCAGCTTCTGTCCAGACATGGTAGTGATCTCTTCAGGTTCAGACATTATATGCTATTAGACAGAAAAACAGAAGATATACATATTGTTTTTGGAAAATATAGTGTAACATTATTTCCCTTTTTATAAACTTCTGTGCCAGCATCAGGATTTTCTAGCAATGGAAATATTATATTTTCATTAACTGAATAAATGCTGAAGTTACTTTTCTCAGATAGGCAGGCATTTGGCCCCTAACTTACAAATAATAAACAGTTTGTATTCTACTCCCAAGACTCTCACTGCTGCTGTCATGGGAGCTAAAGAAATATAAGAGTTCAGAAATAAAGGAAGGTACAAAGCATGGAGAGCAGCAATATTTTAAGGAAGTTGATAGGTCAGACTTAGCGACTTCCCTGATTTAAAATAATCTTCCTTTACACTGCCTGATTTCTTAACAAATAGAGTAATTTGTATTAAAGTATTACTTTCAAAATACAGATGTCAAGAAGAGATTACTGGTCATTTACACAAAACTAGGAATTAGTTCAGGTGGCTTTCCTTTGAGCTGACATCATCAATACTTATGGAATAGAAATTTTAATGTAGTGGGTAAATTAGGTAAATTCTGAAATACACAAAGTTTTGGAAGGTGCAGCAGGCCTGGGTAAGGTCACAGTTGGGAGTAATGGCAGTTTGATGAGACTGGACACATAGGGAGAGGCGTATTAGTAGGAGGGAGTGGGAAAGATACATATATCAGAGTGGAATGATGCTAAAGACAATCTTTGCCAGTTAATTTTTTTATACCCCTGAGGTAATGCTTATGGCCCAAGAAAAGGAGAGCAAATTACCTTTCTCCTCTTATACTTATCAACCCTCAGTTTCTGGGGCCCAGGACTAAAGCCACTACCATACCTAAGGTATAGTATGGAATAAAGAAGCTTTTTTTTTTAGTGTGACCTAGGAATTTAACCGTCCTTTATAAGGTTAGTTCTGAAAAAGAAACTATTTCTATCTTAAAAAACAACTCAAGCACATTTCATAAATTTAAAATGTCCCCCCCCCTTTTTGGAGGGCAGGGCAATTGGGGTTAAGTGACTTGCCCAAGGTCACATGGCTAGTAAGTGTTATGTTAAGTGTCTGAGGTCATATTTGAATTTAGGTACTCCTGACTCCAGGGCCGGTGCTCTATTCACTGTGCCATCTAGCAGCCCCTAAAACGTTTTTAACTTCAGAATTTTTGATATAACAGACTGCTGGTGAAGTTAGGAATTCAGGAAAAGTTTTCATTTACATAAGCTAACTGTATTTTGTGGAGGTGACAAAATTGAAAGACAATGATTCTGGTCATGATTAGAATGATGAAATATATTTTTCATGACTGTCCCCACAATGCACGGCTGATTACTTCATAGAAACTAAAATCTGCACACTAGGTAAGTATCTTTACAATGGAAATGCAAATAAATGAGTTGAGATTACACTAGGCTTAATTTAATCTAGTGGGAAAAATTATGTGTGTATTATAAATACATATTATGATTAAAAATGCAAAGCTTAAACATAATAGACCTTTGCAAGTGTTCCCTCGACGCAATATCCTGCTATAATTACACCATTTCTTTTATCAGTACACCAACTTTCAAATAATTCTCTGGATAAGCCACTCTGCATCATCCCTGGTGAAGCCATCACAACACTTGGGCCAATGTCATCAAAATGATCCATGCTCTGAGAGAAAAGAAATATAAAAGGTATGCTGATCATTAGTGTTTGCTAAAGGAAGCTCTGGTTTTTCAGAGTGTATCATATAGCACATTGGATGAAATGAATTACCACTAAAAGATACATAATTAGCTTGACTGACCAGTAAAGTAACAACAAATTTGAGTTCTTAAGCTTCTGAACAATTTAGAGCAAGAATGGTAGGAACAGCCCAGAGAATGGGGTTTACTTATTCTTTGCATCATGGACCCCCTTTGCCAATCAGTGAAGTCAATGTTTTCCTCCAAATTATGTTTTTAAATGAATAAAATAAGTTTGTGGAAGTGTTAAATTTCAGTTAGAGGTTAATAAAAATAAAGATGCAATATTTTTCTTATTCAAATTCAGAGACCCCTGAAATTTATCCTCAGACCTTTGTATCTCTACAGATCTCAAGTTAAGAACTTCTGGCCTATAAAGTACAAATTAAGTTATTTCTTTAGGTCCACAATAAAAATGTCACAATGACCAATATACTGGTTTTGGTTTTTCACAGGTGGAAAGGAAGCCCTGGAAATTATGAGAAGGAAATATAGAAGGAACAACAAGAATAGGAAAAAATAATAGTAGTAATAACCAATGGCTTGAAAAGAATTCAAAACAGTGATTAGAATTAGATTTCAGAATAATGACTAGACTTTTAAGATGAATTTTTTCAGACTTTTTTTCTCTTACAGACACATTATATTTTGAGCAGATGTTATCTCAAAAGAATAGTGACTTGGGGCGGCCAGGTAGCACAGCGAGTAAGAGCACCAGCCCCAGAGTCGGGATGACCTGGAGATCGAACCCCGGGCTCAGACACTTAGCACCCACCCAGAAACACCTGGCTGTGTAACCTTGAGCAAGTTACTTAACCCCAATTGCTTAGGGGCGGCCAGGTGGCTCAGCGAGTAAGAGCACCGGCTCCAGTGTCGGGATGACCTGGATCAAATCCGGGCTCAGATACTCAGCACCACACCCAGAAATAACTGGCCGTGTAACCTTGAGCAAGTTACTTAACCCCTATTGCTTAAAAAAAAAAAAAAAAAAGAATAGTGACTTGTTAATTTGAGCAGGACTACAAAAATGGTTCAGAAACAACACTTATATTGTTGCTCTGTGTCCTCTCCCTTCTCCTCATTGGAAAGGGTTAAACAATAAAGTTATAGTGGCAAATTTCTTCCCTGAAAAATCAAACTGTGATATCACCTAAATAAGAAATAATTTAAATGCTTTTGAGCTGTCTTATTACTAAAAACTTAAAAGGTTTTTTTTTTTTAAGTCAAGAAAAATCACAATTTATTAAAGGTGCTCAAAGTGTGATATAGTTGAAAGAACAATGGATTTTCTTCATTTGCCACTCTAACTGGTTTCAACCCCATTATCATTTGCATCATGTCCTACCCAGGCTACATTCACCACTAGAGGGACTGCTTCAGCTTCTCCACTCACACCTCAATTACTTCTGCCTTCCTTTACCAGTTAAAATTTTTAACTGAGTAAAAACTTCTCCCATAGCCTCCCTTTACAGAAGGTTCATAATGCCAGTCATTTCTTCATTTGCCACCAATAGCTTTGCTTGGTCTTGACTTTACCATCATCTTGTCATTCTTCCACACCCCTTTGATCTCTAGGCTTTTTAGTTTCCTTTTGGGTACTGTCTTTCCCTATCAGATTAGAAACTTGTTGAGGGCAAGGATTTTCCTTTTTAAAATATTTTGTATCCCCAGGACCTAGTGCCTAGGAAGCAGTAGTAAATATTTACTGTATGATACAGTAAATAATGCTGTAAATGCAGTAAAAAATGGATTTGAGGTAAGAAGACTTGTATTCAAATCATGGCTTTGCTACTTATCTCTGATCTCGGGCAAGTCAGTAAATCTTTTTGGGCCTCAGCTACATCATCCATAAGGTGAGAGTGTATTAGCTGACTTCTAATTGTTCCTTCTGACTATAAACATCATGATCATATCAGTTAAATATTATGCTGTTAAGATGAATTCTGGCAAGAATTGAATAATAAAATGAACTACAAATACCTTTCAAATAATAATGACAAAAGACAAAGCAAAATGGAGGTGATTTTTATGCCCTATTAATATTTCTTTTTTTCCAGATATACTGACCTTGAGATTACTAATGTGCTTGAAGACAAAAGGATTGTTTATATTGATTTGTTTGCGGATTTTGTCATTCATGGCATTCACATAGGTCTGGTATACTGCCATACACTTCTTAGCCAAAGACGAAGCATAGTATATGGGAATGTCATGGAGTTCTGGGTGATTCTGCCAATATTCATCTAGAAAAAAATTTTACAAGATAAAAATTCTACTCCACTAAAATGAAGGTATGAAAATTTAAAATCAATGTTTCATTTGACCATAAGCTTAGATTTTTATCCTTGTAAGAAATTTTAAAAGCTCAAAGCAACACTATGAATAAAGAAAAACAAAACTCCATAACTTAAAATAGCTTAGGAAACATTAACCTAGTACTTCTTCACTAGGACCACCCTCCAATTTAGGCCTAAAAAAACCTCACTTACAGGGTGCAGATAGGTGGCACAGTGAAAAGAGTACCAGCCCTGGAGTCAGGAGGACCTGAGTTTAAATCCCACCTCAGACACTTAACCCTTACTAGCTGTGTGACCTTGGGTAAGTCACTTAATTCCAACTACCCTGCCTTCCCCCCTCCAAAAAAATACTAACCCACTTATAGCTCAAAATAATTATTTAACCACAGCACCAAAAACACACAGGATAAAGGTTATTCCACATCTTTAAAAGGAATAATAAACATTGGCCAGCAAGTAGTCTAAATTTTGAACATATTTAAAACAAAAAGTGTATTATTAAGTGATTCTACTGTAGTGACTGTGGGATCCTGGAAAACTTACTTCACATGTCAGTATCCTAGCCAATGTCCAAAGATTCCTGAACTGGCAGAGGGAATTCCTTCCTTGCCATTGCAAGGAAATACCCTCCCCACCCCCCAACCCCCGCCGCCAAATCTAGGAGTACCCTGTATTTATTGTTAAATTTAACATTCTTTAAAAACTGTTAACTAGGAAAAATGATAACTCTGATAATTATTAAGTGTCATGAAAAACAGAAATGACCAAGGAAAAAACCCTCTTGAAAATTAAAATCTTTTCCTCATTTCTCATCTGGCTATATTACTTTGAGACTTCTCTGACTTTTTTCATCATGCCCTTGTGTTGGGTACCTTGTCCCATCTCCCTCAACCTTTTTACCTTTAGTTTTGTGGGTTATCTTCCTCTCTTACATTGTAAACTTCTTGAGGACAGAGACTGTATTTTTTGGCATATGTGTCCTTAGTACTTAGCACAGTGCTTAGCCTAGAGTAGGTACTTAATAAATGTTTATTAACTGACTGATTAGGGGCTATGTGGAATAGTTGGAGTGGCAAAAGACTGAGAGTTAAGTGACTTTCTATTTATGATCAGCTATGACATTTACTAGTGAGCTGCTCTAGGATGACTTTCCTGTTTGAATTTACTTATCTGTAAAATGTGGACAATAATACAGTGTCCCAAAAGTCTCAGTTAAGTTTTAAACTATTAAAACTTAAACCAGTAGTAAGACCTTTGGGAAACCCTGCATTTGAACAGCCTACTCTTAATGAAATGAGAAAAACTGCTTTGAAACTATGCTTTAATATTTAAAGATAATAAGGAGAGAAGTTCTGAAGCTGTGATTTCATCAGCGCGGGAACTCCCAATATGGAAACTCTTTTCCACCTAAATATCAACTTTTGGCAATCACTTTGCAGCTTATGGTCTTATGGGGCTGTGTGGGGAAAATGAGAGGTTGAAGAACCCAAATGTATCACAGAACTATTATAAGCCAGGGGCAGGATTTGAAAACAGATTTCTGACTGGAAAGTCAGCCACTAATGCTATATACCACTGACCCTCAACTATAGCAGTACTTACTTGCCAAATTTCTCAGTTTATGCGATTATTAATTTTGTAATTTTGAAAACAAAAGCACATAAAATCAAAATCAAGAAAAATAAACCTGACAGAACCCACAATGTAACACAGAGAAACAAATGTCCCACTGAAGGCAGCCTGGCAGGCCGACAGGAAGGGTCCAACACACTGAGCTGGGAGGCAAGCACAGTCCCGCATGAGCTGTGTAGTCTGAGACCCGGATCAGCCCCAACCAGCAGCACAGACTTCAGGAGAGTAAACCACCAGCAGCTGTGGACATTTCCAGACTTCTCAACCCACAAATGCCAGAGAGAGTAAAAGGTCAGTGGGGAACTCTGTTGGAACTGGGTGACTCAAGAGCATAGTCCAGCCCCTGGCCCAGAGAGGTGGCAGAGGCGTGGTGGCTGCAGTTGCTAACACATGGCTGCCCCTGGAGCTCCTGGCCTGCAGATTGTAGGGGGACCAAGAGACCATTCAGAGGGTAATCACTCTTGCTTTGACCTGCTTGGTTCTGGATTGCGGGCTTGGGTGGTGGTCCTTGGGTATGTGGCCAGTGTGCCAGAGCATGGGGTGTCTATAGAGAGGGTGCCCTCCTCATAGCTTTGACAACATTTTGAAAAACCCAGCAATTTGGCACAGAGCTCTCTGCACTCTGGAAGCAGAGTTCTACTGTGGCAAAAAGCTCAAAAGTGAAGTAATTGGCTGGCAAGATGAGCAAGCAGAGTACAATCAGACCACAGAATCCATCCTTTTTTGGGGGCAAAAAGGATCAAAACATGGAACCAGAAGAAGTCAACAAAGTTAAAAACTACTGTATCTACTGTATCAAAAACTTCCAAGAAAAATATGAACTAGTCACAAGCCATGGAGGAGCTCTAGAAGGATTTTGAAAATCAAGTAAGAGAAGTGGAGGAAAAATTGGGAAGAGAAATGAGAATGATGTAAGAAAATCATGAAAAGCAAGTCAACAGCCTGCTAAAGGAGACCCAAAAAAATACTGAAGAAAATAACACCCTAAAAAATAAACTAACTCAAATGGCAAAAGAGGCCCAAAAAGACAATGAGGAGAAGAATACCTTAAAAAGCTGAATTTGCCAGATAAAAAAAGTATTTCAAAAGAAATCACTGAAAAGAATCATTCCTTCAGAATTAGATTGGAGCAAATGGAAGCTAATGACTTTATGGGAAATCAAGATACTATTAAACAGATCCAAACAAATGAAAAAATAGAAGGCAATGTGAAATAACTCACTGGAAAAACCACTGACCTGGAAAATAGATCCAGGAGAGATAATTTAAAAATTGTTGGATTACCTGAAAGCCATGATCAAAAAAAGAACCTAGAAATCATCCTCCAAGAAATTCTCAAGGAAAATTGCCCTGATGTTTCAGAACCAGAGGGCAAAATAGAGGTTGAAAGAATCCACTGATCACCTCCTGAAAAAGATCCCTAAAAGAAAACTCCTAGGAATATCATAGCCAAATTCCAGAGTTCCTAGGTCGAGGAGAAAATATTACAAGCTGTCAGGAAGAAACAATTTGAGTACTGTGGAAACACAATCAGGATAACACAAAATCTAGCAGCTTCTACACTAAGGAATCGCAGGGCTTAGAATATGATATTCCAGAGGTCAAAGGAGCTGGGATTAAAACTAAGAATCACCTACCCAGCAAACTGAGTATAATGCTTTAAGGGAAAATATGGTCATTCAACGAAATAGAGGACTTTCAAGTATTCTTGATGAAAAAACCAGAGTGGAATAGAAAATTTTACTTTCAAATACAAGAAGCAAGAAAAGCATGAGAAGGTAAACAGGATAAATAAATCATAAGGAACTTATTAAAGTTGAACTATTTACATTCCTGCATGGAAAAATAATAATTGTAACTCAGACTTTTCTCAGTATGAGTACAACTGAAGGGAATATGTGTGTGTGTGTGTAATATATATATCTATACACACACGTATACATATACACACACATATATTTATGTATAGGAGGGTATATATGTGTATAAATACGTATGTGAGTGTGTGTATCTGTGTGTACACATATACATAGACAGAGGGTAGGATCAGTTGAATAGGAAGGGATGATAGCTAAAAAATAAAATTAAGAGGTGAGAGAGGAATATAATGAGAGAAGGAGAAAGGGAGAAATAGAATAGGGTAAATTATCTCATATAAAACAGGCAAGAGAAAACTGTTACAATGGAGGGGAAGAGCAGGAAGTTGAAAGGGAATGGGTCAACCTTACTCTCATTGAATTTGGCTTAAGGAGGGAATAACATACACACTCATTTAGGTATCTTACCCTACAGGAAAGTAGGGGGAAGGGAATAAGAGGGGGGATGATAGAAGGGAGAGCAGATTGAGGGAGAGGGTAGTTAGAAGCACACATTCTGAAAAAGGACAGGGTCAAAGTAGAAAATAGAGTAAGTGGGGGTGGCCAGGTAGCACAGGGAGTAAGAGCACCGGCCCCAGTGTCGGGATGACCTGGGGATCGAATCCGGGCTCAGAAACTTAGCACCACACCCAGAAATAACTGGCCTGTAACCTTGAGCAAGTTACTTAACCCCAATTGCTTTAAAAAAAAAGAAAGAAAGAAAATAGAGTGAGGGATGGGATAGGATGGAGGGAAATACACTTAGTCTTTCACAATATAAATACTATGGAAATGTTTTGCATAACTACACATGTACAACCTATATTGAATTGCTTATCTTCCCAGTGGGGCTGGATGAGGAGGGAAGAAGGGAAAGAATCTGGAAATCAAAGTTTTAAAAACAAATGTTAAAAAAAAAATTGTTTTTTACATGCAACTGGGAAATAAAATATATAGGCACTGAGGTATAGAAATCCATCTTGCCTTTTAGAAAGTTAAAGGGGGTATAGAGGAGGATATAAGAGAAAGCAGACTGGGGTAAAGGGGTGTTCAGTACATTTTCTATCTTGGGGTAGAGGTAGCAGAAAGATACGGAGAAAATTTGTAACTCAAAATCTTGTGGAAATGAATGTTGAAAACTAAAAATAAATAAAAAAAAAGAAACCTTCTAAAACCTGGCACACATAGCCATTCTTTTATGAGTTGAACTGAATTTATTGCTTAATTAAGCATGCAGAGGGGCAACCATTTATAGCACTAAATACTTCAGATAGTTTAAGACTGTTTCTATGGCTTGTTTATCATCTCATAGAAAAGTTAACATATTTGATTCTGATTATGCTTTGGAAAAAAACTATTCAGTGCATCTTATACAAAGATGCAAAAATAACTAATTAAAAGCAAATGTAAAAGGTGAATTTTCAACCATGCATTAACTGAATTTTTGTTTTTTTCCCCTTTGTTACACATTCAATCATCAGTTTTTCCACTAGAGGGCAGAAAATAAAAAAGAAAAAATCTAAAAAAAATCACCAAAATTACTACTTACCAAAAGTTTTAGTACAGTTTGAATAGGAGGAAGAGGTTGAAATGAATGACGACACTTTATATTATATGTTGGTCACTGCAATGATAGTCTTGCCCTTTAACATTATGGGTATCTGAGAAAGGTTTTTAATTTTCCAAATGCATAGGAAAGAAGTAGAAAGCTATTATATAGGCTCATATCTCTTATCTGAAATGCTGGTGACTATTAGCTTTTAGGCTTTTACAATACATAATCATAGAACTTGGAATTAAAAAAATTCAAAAGTAATTGAAAACATCAGTATGCCAAAAGGAATCACAGACAACAAACTCATAACAAGAATAAACTTATACACTCCAAATGCCTTAGCATTCAAATTCATAAAGACAATGGCTGAGCTACAAAAAGATAAGGAGAATAACAAGACAATGACAGGAAGACTTCAATATCTCTCTCAAGTTTTGTATAAATCTAACGGAAAGATATACAAATGGGACAAAATGCCAGAGAAACTAGAGTTAAGACATATTGCATCTCCTAACTGGGACAGGAAAAGAATGTATATTTCTCTCATACAAGTGTGAGTGCACGCACACAAACACACACATATATAAAAGATGTGTGATAAATACAGAAAAGAATGGAAAGATCAATTATGAACTGATGCAGAATGAAATAAGCAGAGCCAAGAAAACAATATAAAGTACAGTACTACAAGAATGTAAATGGAAATACATGCCAAAAAAAATTAAAAGGAAATATGATAAAATTATAAAGATCAAACAGGATTCAAATGAAGAGACATGAGAAGATATTCTCCAACCTACTCTTTTGTAGAGGTGGGAAATTCAGAGATGTTATATACTGAATATGTTCTTTTCAATATATCAATCATTTGTGGGGAGTTTTATTATCTTCTCTAAAAAATACTATTTGTCATTTGGAATGGCTCTCTGGGAGAGAGAAAAGGAGCAGGAAAAATAATTTGGATAATTATGGTGAAGTAAGAAATAGAAAATATCAAGAAAAACTTTTTTTTAAAAAACGAAAGGTGTTAGCAGCAACAAAAATGAGCTGTTTAATACAACATATCTTTACTTGTCAAACTATCATTGAGAATGTAGTGCTTTAAAAAAAGGTGGAATAGGGTGTATTTCAGTGTAATTAGAAAGATAAATGTCTTGAAGCAGAGAATACCTGTGTCAGAAAGTTGGAAGGAAGAAGAATTTCCAACAAAAGGTAATGAAAAAGGGCTATATTCTCTTAGGAACGAAGAAGACAAGTACTGTAAGGTGAGAGATCATCTAGCAAGTTTCAAGGAAGAAGACATATATACTGATGATTGGTGACTCATGGTTAAAGAGCCTACTGGATATTAACAATAAAAAGGTCTTCTGTGTTCCCAGAGAATGGTAGAGAAGCCAACAAGAACTGTCAAACCTGACAACTACTACAGTTTTGGTGACTCAAGTAAGCAAAAATCAACACTACCAGAATCTAAAAAGTACTGCTACACATTATAAAGTCTGGGGCAAGAAAATGAAGACTTTTTTGAAAGGCACAATGAACATTTTCATCAGCACTACTGATAAAGTGGAAGGGCTTCAGAAGAGAAAGACATAAGAATTTAATAACAGTTGAGATAGTGTCTGAGAATGCATTTGGGATTTCTGGATGAGAGCTTAAAATATAGGAATATGTGTTGTTCTTTATTTTTAATCAGGGATAAAACACAGTTAACAAGGACTAATAAAAATAATTTGGTATTATAAATCTAATTTTTTTTTAAAAAAGGCTTTAAGTTGAAAAAGGAAAGGAATGAGAAAAAACTGCCTAGGTATATCACCAATGCTAGATAATTCTAATGCAGTTACAATGTGGGAAGAACAGTAACAGAGTTGGGCAGAAACTCATAGGAAAGTAAATCCAAGAGCCAGCAATAATACCCAAGGTCTCATATTTATATAGAAATATACAAAGCATGGGTAACAAGAAAAGTGAATTAGAAAGCTTAACTTAAAAAGAAAAATGAGAGTATAAGTATCACTGGAACACATGACTGAAATATGCATCAGGAAGCATCTAACCTTATTCAAAAGAAGGTAAGGGGTGGGAGGCAGAGGTAAAGCATTATATATAATGAAGACAAATTCATGTATGGAGACCCAGCCATGCTGAGGCGAAAAATATTGAAGAGAACATTCTGGTAAAGACAATGCTGTTAGAAATGTTACTGATATCAAAATGCACATTATACCACTGGTGTCAAATTCAAATAGAAATGGGGGCCACTAATCTATACATAAGGATCCCTGAAAGTCAAATGCTGACTTAATTTTAAAATTAATTTTTAAAAAATTAAAAAAACATTTTATTTTTATTTAGTTAAATATTTCCTAGTTACAGTTTAAGTGTGATTATGGCCACACTTGGGAGTATAGCAGGTATGCAGGCTGCAAGTCTGATACCTCTGCCTTAATATAATCTGGACAGAAAGAGGGAACAGATGAAGAATTAGAAAAACAGATTATAACCGTGGCACAAAGGCAGAATATAATAGTGAAAGGGAACTTCAATAATCTGGACATTCTAATAAAGATATACAGCTATTAATTTCTTGATGTCCCTTAAAGATAATTTCACCTGTAAAGACGAAAAACTAATGAGAGAAAATGCCATTCTGGCTCTCATCACCATGTAAGCAGTTGCTAAAATAGGGATGATGGAAGCCTTGGGGACATGTGTGTGTGTGTGTGTCTGTCTGTCTGTCTGTGTCTGTCCTGGAATTTGTAAGAGACAAGAAGATATCGTGATATACAGCCTAGATTTTGGGAAGTAGACTTTAAATAAGTCCAGGAAGAATAAGAAACCTCAAAGAATGAGATTCTGAAGACATAAAGAGAAACAATTACAGTGCAGGGGAAAAAGATGTGCAGTCAAAAGAGATGAGTGTAAACACACTGAAAACTTCCCAACTACCTTAGATTTTTGAGACATGCATTGAGGTATGTATTAAGAGGATATTAAATTAAGAGGAAGCACAAAAGTACAGCAGGAATTAGAAGAATTGCAGGAATTTCAAGACTCAAGAGTAACCCAAAGCTGGTAAGATATGCTAAGAATAAAAAAATGCATTTTTGTAAAAAGCTGTATTAGGAAAAAAGAAAAGGACTTCTGCTCAGGGCAGGTGAAATGATGAAAACTGCTGACAGAGAGAAAGCGGAAATACAAACATTTATTTATCTGGCTTCTACTTCTATAGAACAATATTTAGACTGGAAAGAAAAGATCAAATGGCTACTAGGAAGATGATACCTAAGATAACTGGAAAAATATAATATAGCACCTAGCTATTCTTGATGAGTGAATCAAAAAAGCAATTATTAAGCATCCACTATATACTAGGCTCTGTGCTAAGCACTACCAGGCGTATAAAAACAAAAAGTAAAACAGGGCCTGCCTTCAGTGACCTATAAGGTGAAACAATGTGCATATAGTACATGGTACTTACAAAATACTTAATTTTGGGGTGAATACACTAGCAGCTTGGGAAGGGAGTAAAGAATCAAGAAAGGATTCAAGCAGAAGATGGCACTTCAGATGAATCTTACAGGAGGCTTGAGACTCTAAGAAGAAGAGGTGAGGCTGGGCTCAGAACATTGGAAATGAAAGAACAAGGAAATAGACTTTTAAAGCATTATCAGTGACTCCTAAAAGATTATGGAAAATAGGAAAGGTACTACAGGAGCTGAGGACAAATACTGTCCCATATTTTTAAAAATGGCAAAGAATGGAGTCCTCAAACCATGGGCCAGTGAGATCCTGGGAAAGTTATATAAGGTATTATAAGAGGAACAGTTAGAGAATATCTATAAAAGGAAATAGTGGTTACCAAAATGGTGTAATTAAGAGTAGGTTCTTTCCCTTTTTTGTACAGGTTAATATATTGGCAGATAAGGAAAAGCTAGCCAGCTAGAATTTACTTTGATTCCAGAAAAGCATTTCACAAAGTCATGTTATACTTATAGAAAAGGAAAAATGTAGTATAGTTGAATCTACATTTGGATAGATTTGAGACTGGTTGAATGGCCAGACTCAAAGATTAATCATTAATGACACAACATCAATTCTGAAGGAGGTAGCCAATGGAGTGTTTCAGGTATCTGTGTTTGGCCTAGTGTTATGACATGGATAAAGGTATAAGGCAATCTTATTAAATGTGAAGGTGACACAAACATGGGAGGGATAGCTAAACACACTGGGTGATAGCCAAGATACAAAAAGACATTGACAGGCTAGAATACTGGCCTGAGTCTGCAGAGATGGTGGAAAAATCATTCATCCTAGAGTTGCAGGACCTGCCACTTATTACCTGTGTGGTAATACAGATATAAATTTATATATTGTTTTAGGCTAGTTCCTTAGCCTCTTGGGGTCTCAGTTTCCTCATTAATAAAATGAAACGGTTGGACCAGATGATCTTTGCTCTTCTTCTAGATTTAAACTTATAATCCATCATCTAAAGTCTTAAATTTGGGCCCAAAAATTGATTCTCCAAGTGCAAAATGGGAATCACTAGGTTAGACAATACAAGCGATTCTGCAGAAGATACAAGGGTTTTAGTAGAATGTAGATTAGAATTAGAATTGAATTAGAATTTGGCTGATAAGGCAGCCAAAAAGGACAATATGATTTTGGGATACATTAGAAGAGGCATGGTGGTTAGGATGAGAGAGGTAAAAATCCTGTTGCAACCTAGGAGATATTAGGTGGCTTAGGAAGAAAAATATGAAGAACCATTGTGGGGAGAGTTGATCAGAGAAAAGCAAAAAGGAATGAAAGCCAAAATGGTATTAGATAACAAATTTGTAGTGGCCTCTATCAGCATGGTTTTGTAATTCCGTCCAGCATTTAGCAGCACTCAAACAATAACACAAGGTAGAATGTGGAAATAATCCAAAACAGAGGTCTAGAGAGGGGTGAATGGCAACAGAGAAAGTGGAATTGGGGGTAGGAGGGAAGGATTAAAGAGTTGAAGGATCAAACATCAATAAGACTAGTATTAGAAAATCTGGCTTCAAGCTGTATTTTAGTTGCTTATTTAATTTGGTAAATCACTTAATCTCTTTGGTTGTAAATTTCCTGATTGGATAAAATGAGGATAACAATACAAGTCACTGTGAAATAATACATGTTAATGCACTTTGTAAACTGTAAAACAGTAAGATGTTGCTGTCTTCATAGATATCATAAGAGAATAAACTAAGGATGCTGTATAGATACAATGTATCCTCAAAATAGTTATTCCATGATGCTTTCTGTAAATACCTTTTAGTTTATTATTGTTATGTCAAAAGGGGGAAACATACCTAAAATTAGAAGAAGTTCTTGAGCTCGTCCCAGAGCAAAGACAGGAATAAGACCTCTGCCACCTCTATTTACGATATCATGTACAGTATTACAGAATCTTGCCTCTCTCTCTTCTCGTTTTTCATGAATGTGAGTCCCATATGTAGATTCCTAAATAACATAGTTCATAAACAGATATCAGAACAATGAAGACATATATCTAACCTTAACTGTCTTAAAAAATAAGAATGACACTAATAAATTTATCTATCCCTCTACCACAATATAATTTGTTTGCACACATTTAAGATTAACACTAAGTAAAATTAATAATGACAGCTAGCATTTCTATAATGCTTTAAACTCTGTAAAGTGCAGTTCTACATGTTATCTCATTTGATTCTCACAACAACCCTGGAATGTAAGTGTTCTTATTATCCCCACTTTACACGTGAAGCAGATAGTGGTTAAAGACACTTTGCCAGGCTCACACAGTAAATATCTGAGGTTGGATTTAAACTCAGACTTAAGAGTCTGATCCCAGACTACAAATTTGGTGCTCTTACCTACCATGCCACATAGTGAACAAGAATTGATAAAAATAATTCAGGAAGATTTTCAGAAATCTTTTCTGAAATTGAGGTCATTTATCTGCTTTAATGATGAGAAGCGGCTGAATCTTCTTTACTAATCTCAATGCTTGACATTTATCAGTATAGCCATCAAAAGGTAAATGAAAATTGAAAAGACTGCCACTGTTCCTAGAACAATGAGGTAGAGAATTGAAACTACTCGAGGCCAGGTAAGGATACAAAGAGACAGACATTAGTGGGGAAAGACCACCAACAACTAGTGCTCATAAAGGTTTTGAAACACATAATCAGTCTATTACTGAATATCCCTAAACCTACATTTTATGATAATCAACAAGTATATGCTTCAAAAGGATCTGTGATTTCACAGACATTCCCCTTACCACGTGAATCACAACTGTTGCCAACTAAGTATTAGTCTCCTAAAACTTAGCTATCCTAGTTTTGAAATGACAAACAGCAGGTTAATGGGTGATTATTAAAAGATTTTCCAGCTTGACAAGACCTGGCACAGCTTACATTTCATTTCCTCTGCCTTTAGGAATCCGTGGTAACCTCCATGATATAATGAGGTGCCAGAGTAGGAGGACAGAACTTTAGAGACTGGTTGAATCAGCCCTTATTATGCAGCAGGACACTGTACTGGAATAAGCCTGGAATACAAAGGAGGGTCTGATGTCTTCTCTGCCCTCAAAGAACTAATGAACCAGGTAGGGAGATATATCATGTACACACAAAAATAAATAAAAATTCAAGGCAGCGCAACGATAAGTGCCAAGAGACAAAACAGAGATTCTTGTCTCCTTTCCACACATGACTCTCAGGTTTCATGTAATAATTTTTCTCTTCTTCTCTTGCTGTAAATGTTCACTTTAAAATAATTTCACCCTGACTAAGGATAAAGTGCCAGGTAGCGCAAACATTACTTGCCCCATCTAGATCCATTACCCTCTTTCAGGACAAGTTTTCCTATGGACTACCATTTTTAAAAGCTAAAACACGAAGTTTGATTTTTACAATAAGCCTAGATCAACACCTTACTTCTTTGGTTCAAAAGTTCACGTTAACCCATAAAAACTGAGTACTTTCCCCACATCTAGGAAGAAAACACTTCTCCGTTTAAAAAAAATATATACAATTCAACTTCTACATAATTCACATCACCTTTTATATTAGTTCAACAAACACGACAAAAATTCTTTGTCATAAGGATTGTCTCTTTGTAAGAGGTAAGGAGAAGGGTATAAAGGGAAATCTAGGGGATATAAAAACAAAAGAATAAAAAAAAATTTTTAAATCAAGAAACCATTAGTACTTACAATAATAAGAATATCTGGTTTAATATTAGGAATTTCAGCTGCCATTAAGTGCCTATCTTCTTGTCTTGAGAAATCACCTGTGTATAAAAGCTATGAAAGGCAAAAAAACTTAGTTGGGAAAGGAATTAGGATTTTGGAAAGGCATTTTATAATTAAGCCAGTAAAATCTAGGCATTATTGTGGACATGTGTATTCAAAATAAAAAAAAAATCAAGTTAAAAGCTACAGTTAGGTTTTATTTTTATTTTTGCTTTTTGGAGGGAAGAAGGCAGGGCAAATGGGGTTAAGTGACTTGCCCAAGGTCACACAGCTAGTAAGTGTTACATGGCTGAGGCCAGATTTGACCTCAGGTCCTCCTGACTCCAAGGCCAGTGCTCTATTCACTGCACCACCAACCGCCCCATACAGGTTTTAAGTAAGATAGATTTGATGGGAAATAAATATGGCCTATACTGAAATCAAAACCTTGTAACTAAAATTTTCAATATTTAGCCTAATTGTTTTCTATCCAATTTTATTAGAGATTGATGCAAATAGAATACATATCCTTGCTAGCCCATCTTTTCTCCCTTTTTCCTTCCTTCTGGCGGCACAATCTGGTGATATGGCTGTCAAATTATCTCAATGTAAAATGAATACAATACCGGAGGTTGTTCTGTATCAAGTTACCTGGGCAATTTTCTATACATCATAGGCAAGTGGATGAAGACCATACTATTTCAGATTATTTTTTAACTTTTGAAATTTTATTTTATTCTTTTGAACTAAAAATATTCATTATAAGAACTGATATATCCAGCTGGATCAAAGCAGCAAATTCAATTAAAAAAAATATTCAAAGCAAATAAAAACAGGAAGATCAACACTGTTATGGATTTCTTCTGAAAAATTCTTCACAAGTTTACGATGTAGGTAATAAAAAACAAAAAACTTCTCACTTTATAGAGAAAAAAACTGAGGCTCCAAAAGGTTTAATAACTTGCTTAAGGTCACACATATATTAAGCATTAGATCCAGGATTTGAACATATTATCTCTCAACTCTTGTATTTCTTTCCATTAATACTATAATTTATCTTTGTAAGAAGATACACAGTACCTTTACACCGGCAATCTCAATCATAAACATGGCTGCTCCCAGAACATGGCCTGCATGATAACACCAAAATTTGATTCCTGCAACTTCCTTTACTTCATGAAAGTTAATAGTTTCAATTTTGTCCATACTCTCTTCTAAATCTGTCTCTGTATACAACATGTCATCCGCTGATATATTACTAAAATAAAAAAACAGAACATGAAGAACATTAAACATTTTTTCAGATTTATTTTAAAGAAATCTGTTCTTTAATGACACACTTAAAGCTATTCCATTTATTTATTGAGAATATAAGGAAGCAGATTATGTTACAATTACTTCAAATACTCATGCTAAAATATTCTACTGCCTCATCATATGGGAGGTGTTACTGGCCTCTGCAAGAATATCATCATGGAAGGGGCGGCTAGGTGGCGCAGTGAGTAGAGCACTGGCCCCAGAGTCAGGAGGACCCAAGTTCAGATCCAGCCTCAGACACTTAACACAAAAAAACTAGCTGTGCAACCTTGGGCTAGTTACTTAACCCCAGTTGCTCTCCAAAGCCAAAAAAAAAAAAGTATAGTTCTATCTCCATGTAAAATTTTGGGGCAGCTAGATGTCGCAGTGAATAGAGCACTGGCCCTGGAGTCAGGAGGACCTGAGTTCAAATCTGGCCTCAGACACTTAACACTAAAACTAGCCATGTGGCCTTGGGCAAGTCACTTAACCCCAATTGCCCTCCAAAAAGCAGAAAAAAAAAAGAATATCATCATGGAAAGCAAGACAGCCTTTTCTAGGCTTAAATGGTTTCAAGTGGCAATAGAATTTAAGCATCTTGAGTTCAGAGTCTTTCACTATTGTCTTTTTATCCCCAGTATTTATACAGAGGAGGTGTTTAATGTCTGCTGAAGTAAACTGAAAAAGGGCCTGGGAAAAGACTACCATTAAAGAACCAGCTTATCCAAATTCAGATAGGCTTATTATTACACTAAGAGGCAGGGCAACAGGTGATAAAATGTTTTTGGCCTAAATAATTCATGAAACAATTTCCTAAGGTAGGGAGCAGTTGAAATCTGTACAGATGGAGGGAGGGTTCATATGGATAAAATTATGGGTCTCTGAAGACTGGTGAGTACTCTGAAGAACAGGCAGTGTGTGGCACAATGGAAAAAGCACTAGCTCCAGAGTAAGAGAACTTGGGTTGAAACCCTCACGCAGAAGGTCCCTACTTATGTGGTCCTATACAAGTCATGTTAATCTCCCATGGCTCCAGTTTTCTCATCCATAAAACCTATGGGCTGAAAATCTAAACAGCCCTGAGATTACTTCCAGCTCTAGATCTTGGATCCTAGGAAAATGGCTTGAGAGTTAGTGGCTAATCAGCAGAATAGATAGGAAGTATAAGACATAATAGGTAACTAAGCACAGCAGCCTACTGTTTGATAAATCCTAAGATCCCAGCTATTGGGGCAAGAACTCCTTATTTGACAAAACCTGATAGGAAAACTGGAAAGCAGTATGGCAGAAAGTAGGCAGTGTCCAACATCTCACATCATATACCAAGACAAATTCAAAATGGGTATATGAGTTATAAATAGTGTGACATCATAAGCTAATTAAGGGATTGCAGGAGAAATTACCTGTCAGATATCTGAATAGGTCATGATTGAACAGAACAGAGAGAATCACACTAGTTAAAATGGACAATTTTGAGTACATAAAATTTTAAAGTTTCAGTGTAGACAAAATTATAAGAAAAGCAGGAAACTGGGGGAAAATATTTATAGCAAATTTCTCCAATAAAGGCCTCATTTCTAAAATATATAGAGAACTGAGACAAATATATAAAAATAGGAGCCACTGACCAATTGGTAATGATGAAATAATATGAAAAGGCAGTTTTCAGAGGAAGAAATCAAAGCTATTGATAGTCACATGAAAAAATGCTCTAAATTACCAATAATTAAAGAAATGCAAATTAAAACAACTCTGAAATACTACCTCATACCCATCAGATTGGCTAAGACAACAGAAAAGGAAAATGACAAATACTTAAGAGGATGTGGGAAATTAGGTTCACTAAGATACTACTGATGGAGTTTTTGAACTGGTCCAATTATTCTGGAGAACTATTTGGAATTATGCCCAAAGGTCTATAAGACTGTGTATACCCTTCGACCGAGCAATACTGCTACTAGGTCTATACCCCAAAAACATCAAAGAAAAGGAAAAAGAACCTGGATGACAAAAATATTTATAGCAATTTTTTTTTGTGGTGGCAAAAATGGGAAACTGCAATTTTCAGAATGGCTAAACAGGTTAAGGCACACGAATGGGATGGAATACTATTATGCTATAAGAAATAATGAAGGCTTCAGAAAAATTTAGGGAGATTAATATGAACTGATACAAAGTGAAGTGAGCAGAACCAGAGAACAATCTACACAGTAACAATATTGTAATAATAATTAACTGTGAAAGACTTACTAACTTTGATCAATTCAAAGATCTACTACAACTCCAAAGGATTTATATTATTAAATTACATCCACCTCCAAATAGAGAACTGATAGACTCAGAGTACAGATTTTTTTTTCCTTCTTTATTTTTCCCACTTTTTTGTTTCAGAACATGGCTGATGTGGAAATGTTTTTCATAACTTCATATGTATAATGGGTATCAGATTCTTACCTTCTCAATGGGTAGGAGAGGGGCTAGAGGGGGGTGGAAAGAATTTGGAACTGAAAATAAAAATTTTTAAAAAAGAAAAAAGACAATGGCTTATACCCAAATATTCAAATATACTGAAAGGCCACAAAGTTCTACTTCATATATTATCTCATTTGATTTTCTGAGAGTCCTGGTAAAGATACTGTATTATTCAAATTGGATTACATTGCAGGATTCTTCTAAGGATCAAATTAGATCCGACAACAAAAATATTCTGTAACCATAAAGTACTATATAGGAATGAGCTACTGTTATTTAAGGGGCAACTAGGTGGCACAGTAGATAGAGTACCCTGTATGGAGTCAGGAAGACTCATCTCCTTGAGTTCAAATCTAGCTTCAGACACTTACTAGCTGTGTGACCCTGGGCAGCTCACTTCACTCTGCTTCAATTTCCTCATTTATAAAATGAGCTGAAGAAGAAAACTGCAAAACACTTTGCCAAGAAAACTCCAAATGTGTCACAAAGAGTTGGACACAACTGAAATGATTCAATGATAACAACAAACTGTCATTCAAGGCATTTACTTTAGTAATTATTATTATTAGAGAAGCAAGGTCATTTTCCAGTGTTTAAAACTGATAGGAATGATAGCACACTGACTGCCCAAGACACGAACTCAGGACTTCTGATGTCAAACGGAATGGTTTTCCATTATACCATGGAATTTCCTTAACATTCTGTATATAATTCTTACTAAGATTTTATAATAATGTTCTGCTACTTTAAAACTTAAATTGTATAACTTCATGAAATATGATCAATTAAGCATGGATTAACACTTTAAAAAAAATTTTCATTGATTTCTGAAAGGTCATACAGATGTTTTTATTGCAGTTGCTTCTCCCACACCCTAAAATCTGTTAATGTAATCTGATCTAATAACAGGGGAATGGGTGGATTCTGTATTGGATATCCAGTTAATTGCGCAATTCCTAAGAAGTAAACTTACTCTAGGAAATAAAATTATTTTTCAATAAAAAAGAAATTGTTTTTTATGAATTTAAAGTACAGCTGGGGATAATCAAAATAGCTACATGATTAGGTGTAGCTAGAGAATGAACAAAGTGAGTGAACAAAAGCAAATGCCAAAGAACTTGTTTTGTAATTTTAAAAACTCTTTAAGAATTTCAAAATGCACTTTGTCTGAAAATTATGCATATACATGTTTCAACATAACCCATATCTTTATATAAAGAAGTATATGTCATGGGGGAAAGATAATTATCTAAAACAAATAAATAAACAATAAAAGGTCAATATTTCAAAGAGTATATCCTTTCAGAATGTACCATTTCTGATAATTATGTGAACACATTTTTGAGAATAATATAGTACATGTTGTGGGGGAAAGGTGTTTTCCTAAAAGAAAATAAAAAAATTAAACATTAGAATACAATTATCCATCCTTGAATGTTTTGGTTTAGACATGTGATTTCACTGGTGGGGGGAACTATCTTATTCATCAAGATACACCAGCAACTTATCTGTATCTTATCATCTTAGAGGGCCACTGGGCCCCCATACATCTAAAGAGTGTGGCAGAGGTTAGACTTGGACCCAGATCTCCCAGACAGAATGGTCAGTCCTCTTTCCACTACACCATGCTGGGTTTTTTATGGGTACACATTAACACAAATTCTAAGTCATGACCATCTTAATCTTTTAACATAGAACTTAGGCTACAAGTACCATAAAAACAATTTGTAGTCTTTCTAGTAAAGAGGAATGAATTTTTTTCTGACAAATCATCTGTACTTCAATTATAATTAAGTAACAATTGCTGACATTTATATCACACTTGAAAATTTATAAAAAGCTCTTTATATGCATACCTGATGTGACCCCTGTGAGATAGATACTACAGGCATTTTTACTTCTACTTTAGAAATGAGGAACCTGAGGTTCTGAAGTTACTGACTTGTTCAAGGTTACAAAGGTCATGTCAGAGGTGAGATTTGAATCCATATCTTCCTGATCTCAAGCCCAATATTTTTTCCCCTGCTATGTAAGATTGTCTTAGAAGTATGATAAGGATGTAAATATTTGATTCCCTCCTCCAAAAGGAACAATGTCTCAGTAAACACTGACCTATTATTCTGATTATAATTTACACTCTGGTATCGTACAAAGCCATATTTAGAGGGGTAAACATGGCCAGCATGGGAACCAATACTGTGAATACAACATGAAAACTCAAAAAACTTCTGGCAATGTATAAGAAAAGTCATTTATACATAGTTTTGTAGCAACTCACCTAACTTTGACATAATCAGAAAGAAGCCATCTGTAAATAGCTTTTGTAGCATGAGTCATAAATGTTCTTCCTTTGAAACTTGTCTTCTGTAGAAACCAAGGTAAGGCACCACAGTGATCTAAATGGAAACTTAAGAAAAAAGGAATGTAGTTGACATGTTTGCAGTATTACTCAGTATAGTTAATTTAAAATATCACAATTAAGACAAAATAAAGTTTCCGTAACAAGATCAAAACATCTGGCAATTTGGTATACTAAACAGGCATTATTTATGTACTGCAGTAGTTCTCAAACTTCTTTTTTTTGTGGCACGGTACTCTTTGCTATGAAGAATGATGGAATACTAAAGCTGGAGACAACACAGAAAGTCAGGAGATGCTCAGATTGCATGCTCAGATTGTCTTTAATAAGATCAGCCTTTTTTGTTGAATTCTTTGTGACTTCAAAGTCTGATACACTTCAAAGTTAGTACATTGTTATAATAGGCAAATTTTGTTTACTGAGTGAAAATTGTACTTGTCATGCTGTACTCTTCTGGGTTACTGAAATCTGTATTAAACAAAATTATTCATAACTTTTCTTTTTATGTGCAGTAACATAAAAAACAAAATTTAACTATCTAGTGAAATTGGTGGCATACCCTTTGAAAACCACTAATCTATGGGTATTGTTGAGAAAAGAAGAAACAGTAGAAGCAAAAGAAAAAAAATGCACCTAAGTTTGGCAAACAGTAGGAATTTTTAAATACTTCTAAATGGATAGTCTGGCAATAACTAGAGAAAGAAGAGATTTATTATAGCTAGAGTTAAAATAATCATATAATTTGGTTATCAGCTCCAAAAGTTTCAATTATCGTCTCTACACAGATGATTCTCATATCTATTTGTCCAGTCTTTATTTCTCCTGAACTCTAACCTTTTACCAACAACTGGCTACTGGACATTTTAAGCTAATGTCCTATGGATATCATAAACTCAACATGTCTAAGACAGAATTCATTATCTCAAACCCCACCAAATTCGCCTGATTTTCTGCTAAGGATACCACTATTCTTTTTGTCTTCCAGGTTTGCAACCTGAGTGACATCTGATTCCTCACATTGATTCATTTGACATATCCCATTGGCTGACAAATCTCTCTCCATAATGTCTGAGAGATGCACCTCCGTCTCCTGATTCACATAGCTATCACCCTAGTTCAGGTACTTGTCATCTCTCAACTGATTCTTACTTGCTCTCTCTGCCTCAAATCTCTTCTCATATTAACCCGTTTTCTACATAGCCAAATTCACTCAATGAATTTCTTATAAAGTCCAAGTCTGATCATGTCACCTCCCTACTTATCCCTCCAGTGGTTCTATTTTACTTTCAAAAACAAATATAAACTCCTATTTAGCATTTAAGGATCTTCACAATCTAGTCTTCCTAATTTTCCAGGTTTCTTACACAATTACCTTCA
Source organism: Petaurus breviceps papuanus (assembly GCF_028583685.1). NCBI lineage: Eukaryota > Metazoa > Chordata > Mammalia > Diprotodontia > Petauridae > Petaurus > Petaurus breviceps. The sequence goes on along the minus strand of NW_027187298.1, from coordinate 9,314,315 downwards.
TGCAATCTATGGTTCTACCCATATCGGCCCTTGCTGCTATTCCTCATGTGATAATCCAACCTTAGAAGGTCTCATTACATTGGCAATGACTGTCTCTATAAGCCTGCAATGTTATTCCTCTTTCCCTCAACCTCTTGGAATCCCTGGTTTCCTTCAAAACTCAGCTTAAGTGGGCGCATCTAGGTGGCGCAGTGAATAGAGCACCAGTCCTACGGTCAGGAGGACCTGAGTTCAAATCCGGCCTCAAATACTTAACACAAAAACCTAGCCATGTGACCTCGGGCCAAGTCACTTAACTACAGCTGCCCTCCAAAAAGCAAAAAAAAAAAAACAAAAAAAACCCAACCAACTTCAGCTTAAGCACTCCCTTCTGCAGGAGATGAACTAAGACGTTAGTGCCCTCCCCTTAGAAGCTACCTTCTACCACTTTTGTGTATACCAAATTATATGTATGTTATCTCACTTGGTTAAATATAAGTTCCTTGAGGTCGAGGACTATTTTGCTTTTATATCTCCAGTGTTTAGCACAGTGTGTAGTATATAGCAGACACTTAACAAATTCTTTAAATTATTTTTTTTCACTTGAAAAATGGAAATAAATGTTGAAACGAGTCAAGACTTTTTGAAGAAAATAGATTTTACCAAAAAGACTTCTGCATAGTGTCTGTGGTAATAGCATGATGATTCTATAATGCCTCACAATAATATAATGTAATTAAGTTACCATAGAGAAAATCAGTTAAATTTCATACCTTTGCCAAAGTTTATTTGCTAAAATTGTATACATAAATCATTTATAGCAATCTATACCTAAGGAAGTCATGACACTACAATTTTATAGAATTTCAAAGTCCCATTAGAGAATTTTTGGTTTTAAAGCCCTTATGTCTGTGCATAGTTTGCTCAGAGAAACTAAGTACAAAAATTCTTGTATCAATACAAAAATCTCCAAGTAAAAAAATAAACTTAGAATTTTACAAATAAATGCAAATTTTAAACAATGAAATGCCAGGGACTATTTCTCTTTGCAAGATGACAAAGAATTACAAACCATCTACATCAAGGAATAGTTAGGACATTTAGTAACGTACAACAAAGCCATGAAATAGGAATCAGGTACTAATTAATGTGATTTTTTTATACAAACAACCCTTTCATGATGATTTTTATTCTACAAAAAATTCACCGTACAACAGCAATATGGAGGTAAAATTAGAAAGACAATCAAATGGGGGGCGGGGGAAGGAGTCAAGATGACAGAGTAGAAACAGGACCTCTGCAGGGCTCCAGCTCTTACCACCCCCAATCCATGTAAAAGGGGACTCTGAACAAACTTTAGAGCTACAGAACCCACAAAATGACACAGAGAAGCTAACCTCCTGCTAAGGACAGCCTGGCAGGCCGGCAGGAATCGGCCAGTGCAGGGCTCTGGGAGCCGAATCCAACTCCAAGCCAAGGTTTTAGCCCTAGGGCAGGCCTGACCAGCCGCCAGCTAGAGGGACTCCAGATCACCAGCAGCTGTGGCAATCCAGAATTATCAACACATAGATGCTAAGGACAAAGTGAGAGGTCAGTGCAGTCTGGACTTTGGGACCCAGTAGTTGGGAGTGCATCAGCTTTTGCCCCCGGGGCGAGAAGTCGCAGAGGGCTGCAGCCCAGATGCCGCCACCTGGCAGCTTCAGCTCCTGGCCTGCAGAGTGTAGGGGGACCAGTCTGAAGAATAATCGCTCTTGCTTTAACCTACTTGGATCTGGATTGCAGTCTAGGGTGGAGGTCCTGGGGTGTGTGGACCAGCTTGCCAGAGTGTGTGGAGGCTTCAGAGAGGGAACACAACTAATACCGCTGGCAGCTGAGAAAACCCCAGCGTTTGGTATGAAACTCCCCTGTCTGGTAGCAGAGTCCTATTGTGGCAAAAAGCCCCAAAGTAAAGTAATTGAGTGGCAACATGACCAGGCAAAGGAAGCAAAACAAACAGAAGAATCCAATATTAGACTCCTATTTTGGGGACAAAAAGGATCAAAGCATGGAAGGGGGAAGCAGGAGGAAGACAATGAAGTCAGTATGAAAACAGTTGAAGGAAATAAAAATATATATATATATGTCTATATCGGAGGGTATACAGGCGTATGAATACATATGTGAATGTGTGTGTATATGTTTACAGGTATATTTAGAAGGCACAAGACCAATTTCATAGGAAGGGATGATACTTAAAAGGTGAAATTAAAAGGTGAGAGAGGAATATGAGAGGAAATGGGGAAAGACAGAATGGGGTAAACTATCTCATATAGAAGAGACAAAGGAAAATGGTTACAATGGAGGGGAAGAATAAGGTTACAAAAGGGAATGGGGCAACCTTATACTCACTGAATTTGGCTCGGAGAGGGAATGAAATACACACTAAATAGGGAATGTCACCCTAAAGGAGAGTAGGGGGGAAGGGGATGAGAGCGGGAATGATGGAAGGGAGGGCAGGCTGGGGGGCAGAGAAGCTGGAAGCACCCACTTTTGAAAAGGGACAGGATCAAAGTAGAGAATAGAACAAGTGGGAAGTGGGATAGAAGAGAGGGAAATATAGTCAGTCTTTTTCAATATATCTACTATGTTAATGTTTTGCATTAGCTACACATGTACAAGCTGTACTGAACTGCTTATCTTTCCAGTAAGGGTAAGTGACAAGGGAGGAAGGGAATGAATCTAGAATTCAAAGTTTTAAAATCAAATGTTTAAAAAAAATACATATATACTATTATTAATACTATTTTACATGTAATTGGGAAACAATATGTAAAGACACTGGGGCATAGAGCTCCACAGTTCCCTACTGGAAAAGTCGAAGGGGGTATGGGAAAAGATATGGGAGAGAGCAGATTGGAGGAGGGGATATGCTATGAGACTGCTATTTTGGGGCGGTGGTAGGGGAAAAGCGGGGAGAAAATCTGTAACTCAAAATCTGGCAGAAATGAATGGTATGAATCAGAAGTTAATAAAGCATTTGAAAAATGAAAAAAAAAGACAAATGCATAAATAAAACAGAAGTTTAAGAAAATTTTACAGTACTAGAGTCACAAGTAAAAAAGAGAAATGAATAAACAAAGCATTTATAAAAGTTTTATCATGTGCAGAGCACTTTACTAAACAAAAAGGATACAAACACAAAAGACAGTCCCTCTTTTCAAGGAGCTCACATTCATTCTAATGAAGTAAACAACATATATGGAAGGTTTCAGCTGCAAGTCAGATGGTCCTTAAGACACAGAGGCAAAGCAGTAAATAATGCCTCTTCTTTAATATTATTTTGTGTCACTATTCCTAGAGCTCTTGGGGGATATTATTTCAGGGTCTTAGGCTAATCTCATCAGGATCTGATGGTGGCCAAGGTGGTAATTTGACTTGCCTAGCACCTGCTGCCTCCTGCCTCTCCCAAGGTGTTTGCTGAGCTAGCCTAGTAAGTATGGCAGTTGGTGGAAATGCTAGGCCCTTTCTCCAAAAGGAGCTGGTTCCCAAATGATGGCTGTGAGAGCTGGGTTGGAAGCAGAAATAATGGTGTGTAGGGGTGTGATGTGGGGGCAGGGGGAAATTTTGCTGGTGGTGATGAGGAAAGTGGGTTCCCTCTTAACAATTTCTCCCCTCAATGAGGCTGTGGGAGCTGGGTGGAAGTAGGCCTGGAAAGGGACATTCCTATTTCTGAAGCACTTGGCTTCAGGTTCCTGGACTCTAAAAGGAGATGGTGGTCAAGGTAGTGGTGGCAGTTTGACTTGCCTGGCACCTGCTCCCTCCTGTCTCTTTCTCAGGGTGCCTTGCTGCTTCAGCTAGCTTCCTAGAGATGACAACTATTTCAGTGAACAGTTCAATCCAACAAACATTTACTCAGCAACTGCTATGTGCATGGTACTGTGAATACCAAGCTGAAAACAAAATCATCCCTGTTCTCAAGGAGCTTGTCTTCTATTAGTGATACTACCTAAAAATAGATAAATAAATATAAGAATAGAGAAAGTTCTATCAACTGGGAAAATCAGAAAAGGCTTCAGATAAAAGGTTGCTAATGATAAAGATTATAAGAGGAAGGAGTACACTCCAGGCAGAGGGTATAGTCTATGTGTACTGACTAGGATGGAATGATGAGCTCAGGTTATAGCTAGTAGTCTAGTTTGGCTCAAATGCTGCCTTGGTGAAGTAATATGAAATAGTATAGAGAAAGGTAGGCTAAAGTCAGATTTTAGAAAGGCTGAAATATCAGACCAAGGAGTGTAGCGTATATTTTATCCTAGAGACAATAGACAAGAAGATTTTTTTTGCAGTTTTTTTGGAGGGGGAAGACACGACAATTGGGGTTAAGTGCCTTGCTCAAGGTCACATGGCTAGTAAGTGTTAAGTGTCTGAGGATGGATTTGAGCTGAGGTCCTCCTGAGTCCAGGGCTGGTGCTTTATTCACTGTGCTACCTAGCCGCCCCATACATTGAAGATTTTTGAGCAGGAAAGTGAAAAAGCCAGAAGGTAGCAACAGTGTTGGTTGACATGAACTCTTTGGTAACCCAATAATTATGTAACCAAATGATCAAATTTTCCCATTTAGGTTGGAAAAGTAAATCTGATGAAAGGTAAAATAAAATAGAACATTTCTGTAAGACAGTAAAAAGTATTGTATTATGCATATATGTATTATATGTAAAAGTATTAAAAAGTCCCAAAGTGATATCCCAGCTCCCGCTTAGTATATTAATGTACTTCCTACTGGAATTAACATTCCACTAGTGCAATAAAAATTATTTTTAAAAATATGAATAATAATTATAAAAAACACATGTGAAAAATTATCTTCATTCAAAATAAGACTTACTGACTAATTAAGAGGAGATCAATCTCAGCAGGATCTATCAAATCGATGTAAGGAAGAGCATCCATTCCTTCTAAGCCAGGATGAATCCCACAATCCAACTGTAAAAGAATTGGAAAAAATTCATAAAAATATCTTTTAGAATGTATAGTACAAATATACCTACTAAAAAAATCTATTAAAGTTGACCTCGTTAGTCTATCATGTTTGACATGGATAAAATATAATGGTGACTAATTCTACTTACCTATTTAATAACACTGACTTCTCAAAATAAATAGAAATCTATCTGTCTGCAAGACATTTATTATAACAGAGTACAAAGGAGTTAAGTATACAAGTAAGCACTAAGAAGTTAAGTGACTCGTCTGTGGTGACACAGGATGTGTCAAAGGCGGCCCTTGAACCTACTCTTTTCAACTGCCTCATTAATAGGACAACAAATGAACTCTTCCAAAGAGTCTGAGAATAATGTGGTAAAAAACTTTCTTCATGGACAGTCATGAATTACTGATCTTATATGAATGAGGATTTACCTTTAAGCCATTAAAAACAAAAGTTTACCATGTTTCTCTCTAAGGTGAGGCAGAATAAAGGAGCTAAGGCTTTGTTTCATGCATTCACTATCTTTGTATAATCTACCATTTTCCCCTGGTTGGAGAGGAAGGTTGGCTGAATCACAATGTCTGTCTTTAAATGTATTTTTTTTAAATCAAATGTCTAGAATCCTGGTTGGAACCTTTGCACATAATTCTAACCCAAAGCAGCAGATTTGAAAACCTCTTTAGAATTTATTCTAGGGGCAGCTAGGTGGTGCAGTGAATAGAGCACCAACCCTGAAGTCAGGAGGACCTGAGTTCAAATCCAGCCTCATACACTTGACACACATACTAGCCTTGTGACTTTGGGCAAGTCACTTAACCCCAAATGCCCTCCAAAAAAAAAATTTTATTCTAAAAAGACAACTGGTTGGCAGATCTAGGTAAACATAATTTATTGCATTTATGAGTAGCATATTCCTAAAAGTATATTATGTTAATGCTTTTACCAAAAACAAAGATGATTGTTTTAGATAGTAACAGATTCGTACTACGTAAGTGTATATGTGTGTGCATATATATTTATGATGATTACCATTATTTTTCTTCCTTTGAACTCCAGAATAATACATGATCTTCCTACTTCTTGTCCAGCCCCACTGTAAAAAATAACAACAAAAGAAACAAACATAAATATCTGTGCAAACATATTAAGGCAAAACTTTAATAAAAGCACAAAACTATGCTAATAAACCATTCTATGCTTTCCCCTCTTTTAAAAGCAAAATATATATTCTCAGTAGTTCTTCATGAGAATTTCTCCTTAAGAATCTTTAAGAGAAAAATAATTATAAAATTACCAGAAAAGGGGACAATCAAGTGAGTGTGTGTGAATTTGAATGAATGTATTTAAATTTCTGAAGAGCTTGTTATAGAGCTAGAGGCCAAAAGTTAAATTTAGGTTTCTGAATGAAAAACCTGACAGAGTAATTTTAAGTGTCCAAGTCACAGAGATCATTTGTTTTTTTAAGTTAAACAGATTGTGATATGTATAGATCTAGGAATATTTCAGCATTTTACAAGGAATAAAATTTATAAACTTCAGCAACTAGAATTTGTCATATCAGGTTCTATAGTCTATTCAGCTCTGGAACTCCCACTGTACAACTCATTCTACACTCATTGGTTCAATGCAGACTTACATGGCCCACTATATCTAGTCCCAGACTTGCTTCACATTTTACCCTGGCCATATTTTTGCCAACCACTGGTGTCAATCAACTCCTCTCATAAACTCAAATGAATTCTCAAACCTAAAGACATCTTCCTGGCCACCAAAGTCACTTCCCCACATTGTGCTGTTTGTCCTTATTAGATCACAGTCAGGAACTGACTCTGCCTCCAACCCCTTTTTTAAAAATCCTGAACACTTAGAGCTCAGTTTTTTCATTCATTCTTTTGTATTTCACTTGGCAGGTAGCTAGTTCACAGTAAATAACAGACAAATACATTTATACAAAGTAGATGATTAACTATAAGAAGCTGATAATCTACTTTGAGGATTTCCAAATTTTCATATCCACTACTAAGCTACTTTTCCAATCCATTATTTCTAGGGTCATCTGATATCCCTTTATTGCAACACAGTACAGTTATAGATTTGGAATCAACAGAGTTGGACTTGAATTCCAGTTGTGTGATTTATGTATGGGACTTTGAGCATGTCCCTCAATCTCTCTGGGTTTCAGTTTCTTCATCTGCAAAATGAGGGGGGCAGGAATAGGAGACCCCTTTGGTCATTTCCAACTTCAAATCTGTGTTTCTATGAATGTGACTTCACTTCTATAAATTTCAACTCCTTTTCTCCAGTCTCAAAATAAAATGAAGAAACCTTCCTTTATTCCAAGATTAATCCCTCTTTTTATGTTCTTTAGCCCATTAGTTCTAGCCTTCTTACAACCTAACACTTCCTCTACACTTAGTAATAGACATAGTCTGATCCAGTAACACTGGACTACTTTCTGTTACTTGAACAAAACATATTCTCTCCAGACTTGGAATTTTCACTGGCTGTCCTTCATGCATGGAAATGCTTTCCCTTTTTATTTCCCCTCCCTTCAAGTACCAACTAAAATCTCACCTTCTACAGAAAGCCTTTTTATCCTACCTTTTCCCTTCTTTATGTTTTCCTTCCACACCGAAATTGGCTGCCATCAAAACCTCCCTGCTTAAATCTCTCCCTTTCTTCAAAGAATACTATCTGGCATTTATATAGGCCTATAGAGTTTGCAAAGCACTTTACAAATATTATCTCATCTTATACTTATAACACTGTGAGGTAGGTGGTGCTATTATGATCCACTTTCTAGAGATAAGGAAACTGAGGCAGAAAGAAATAAACTGAAATGCCCAGGTTCATACAGCTATTACCTGAGTGATGCTGTATTTTAACTCAGGTCTTCCTGACTCTAGCTCTACCCCTGCCTCACTTTCCTCCTTCCAAGTGATTGGGATTTCACCCTCCTTCTGTTTCTTCTGGTACTGTCTGGATATTTCCTTCCTACATGCCATATTTTACCTAGCATTGGAGTTATGTATAGATAACAGTTTATCTTTAGTTACACTGCAACTTCCCTATGGGCAGAGACAAAGTCTAGCACTAGGGCTTACATATAATGGTAGTCTGTCCAAGTCTCTGTCCAAGTTACGGTCCCCCAATATAATGTAATTACGCCCACCAGAAACTTAATGACGTTTGTTAGGTGATAACTGCTTGGATGTTGACAAAAATTTTTTCCATATAAATTCTTTCTCTGGATTCCCAAAAAGAAAAGAGTCCAAACCCACCCTGTGAGCTAATCAGAGTTGGAATAGGTCCACTTTATGGAGAAGGAAACTAAAGGTCAGCAAACCTCGGCCAACACTTCTTTTATTTGCTAGTTCATTCACAGATCAAACACGTATTAAGCATCTCCTGTCTAGGGGGAGGCAGGTTAGACAAGCCCTCTGAGGGCTCGCTCAGTCTAGGGAGGGAACTGAGGTCCCAGTGATCTTGGTGCCCCAGGGCCATGCAAATAGTGTCAAGTGAAATCTGAGTGAAAAGGTCATTGCGACAGAAGAAGGGGGTCAGGGAAGGTTTCCCGAAGAAAGTGGCTTCTTAGTTGGATTTGGAGAAAGTGGTAAAGAACAACAGGTGAGTGGGGGAGGGGCGGCATTGAAAAGAAAGCATGGCCTGTTAACAGCCCGAGCCCACAGACGCGGGCAGAACGAGACCGGGTAAATCTCGCAACCAGTGGAGCGCTGGGGAAGCCCTCCCCACTCGAGGACGCCCCCTCGCTATATTCCCACCGGGGCTCCGCTGCGCGCAGCTTCTCTCACCCCCCTTCCCCCCAGGCTCCTTACAGCGGTCGGATCAATAGCTGGTCGCTCTCCTCGGCCGGGATCGCCGACATCTCCGGGGTCAGGGGAAGGGATGAGGAGGAAAGAGATGCCCCGACCAGCCGCCACCACTACCACCACAAAACACAGACAGCGCAGAGACGCCCCCCACCCCTCCTCTCAGAGCAAGACCAGCACCACTTCCGGCGTCGGCGGTCCTGGCGCGGAGGCGCTCACGACCTTACTTCCGGTGCGGGCCAGACCCACGAGGTTTCACGGCTTCCTTTCAAGCCGGGGAACGCGCGGGGCGGGGCTGGGAGAGGCGTTCTGCGCCTGCGGGGTGGGGATGGTGACAGAATCCGGGCGGTGCAGTGAGAGGAAGGAAGGAAGGGAAAGAAAAAAAAAGCGGAGTGGGAGTGGCTGCCTCCGGCTCCTTTGCTGATACCGAAAACTGTTACTGTCTAGAGCCTGCACTTTTCCCCGTGAAAGTGAGGTGAGGACCCTCTCCCCATTCCTCCTCGTTCCGCTTTTCTTTCTCTGTTTCTCTATTGCTGTTCAGTGCGAGCCTTCGGTTTCCCGCGCCCAGCTCCGCAGCCACGTGCCAGCCTCCGAGGGCTTGGAGTCGTGACTGGGCGGCTTGTCTCCAGGTGGGGGAAGGATAGGCCTCCGGTTACTATAGCGACTGGAAGCAAAGATGGGCCGTGATGGAGGGGTGAGGAGAGTGGAGATGAATGAGAATTGGTACCGCCCTTTTCTGTGGTTACGGGCGGTGGTCGCCTGACTCAGAGCTAGGAAAGACCTCCGGAGAGCCAGCCCAACCCTCTGGTTTTTGCTGATAAGGAAACTGAGGCTCTTGGGGAGAAAGCCGCCTCTCCCTGGGCTAAGTAGCCAAGCTGGGGTTGGAACCCAGGATCTGCGTGTTCTCCTCAAGCCCCAGTGCATCTGTTACGTGGGGCATGAGTCAGGGTCTAGGAAGGAGCTGCTTAGGGTGAAGAGAGGGTGCTCGAGGGGAAGTATCTATGTTCTGCAGAAGTATAGGGGGCAGGAGTATTAAAACATCCAGGAAACACATTAATTCTCATTTTAAAGTCCTTATCTGGGATGTGAGTCCGTATTTAAAGACTGGCTTTGGGGGTAAGAGTTGTGGAACCGAGTGCATTACACACTCTGGTCTGCATCGTTGGGGCACCTGCACCGAGAACTTCATTTCACTCTCCTCCTCAGCCAGTGTGGGAGCCAGCAATCCTTCACTGCCACCAACGTGGCCTCCAGGGCCCCCTTGTCCCCTTCCCACCATCTCAAGGAGGCAATGCTGACCAAGGGCTGATTTACATCTACCCTAAAGATTCTTGTGGTATTCAGGGGTCTAATCATTTCCTTCCCATTGGATTATGTATCTCTTTTAAATCCTATATGTTGAAAGGTAACTTTGGTATTGTTTAACAGAGACAGCTTTTTCTATGCTGATTGTCGGTGTAAGTTGCTGTTCACTTGGTACTTATGCTTTCCTTTGGAATGAAGGCTCACTCCACTGGCTGAAAGGCAAATAAGGCTGAAGGGAAGAGGATTCTGGGAAGATGGTAGAATAAGGCAGAAAGTTACCTGACTCTCAGATTTGCCCATGATTTAAAGTAAGGCCTTAAAATGAACTTTGAGAGAGACAGAAATAATTAAAAGTTGGGGTAAAGCAGTTGTCCACCTAAAACATTAGGAGAGACCTTACCTCTGCATTATTGGTCTGGTCTGAGTGAAGTGCAGGTACCTCCAAACCTACAAACAACAAGCCCCAAGGTCAACTCTGTAGGGCTGGAGCTTCAGCTTAAGAAACTTTTGCCTCATGGAGGACTGTGGGCTGTTTGGGGAAGATTGCTGACTTTGGACACAGGGCCGGGATGCACTGACCAGGCAACATCCTGTTCTATGGCAGTGGGTAAGAGGTGAGCACATGCTGGTGAGGGCAGTAAGAGAGTGGCCAGGACCCTGCTGCTGTTGGCCACCAGAGAGTAGAGTTCCTAATTTTGGTTCCAGGGCAGAATGGTGAGTTGAAGCTTATAGTCGTCCCTCATGGACAGCAGGGAGTGTTTGAGGTGACAGCATTGCTGGGGGGCCCTGGTTGTGACTTGAGGGCTGAGAGGGGTACCTGAGGTCAGGTCCCTAGATAGAGCTCAAAAAAACAACAGCATGAAAAACCTGAAGCTTGAAACATTATCTCACATACCTGGGGATTAGATCCAAACTTCCAACACAAAGTTAACAACCAAGAAATAAGCCGCTTGAAAAAAAAATGAGGAAGCAAAAGCAGAACTCTACCGTTGAGAGCTGCTGTGGTCATAGAGAAGATCTGGGTTCAAACTCAGAAGATAGTACAGTTAAAACAACTACTTCTACTTCAAAGAAAAAAGTAAAATGGTCACATGCCCAAAAAGAGTTCTTAGAAGAGCTTAAGAGGACTTTAAGAATCAAATAATAGAGGCTGAGTAATAATTAGGTTCAAAAAGGTAATGCAAGAAAATTTTGAAGAGAAAGTCAAGCAATTGGAAAAACAGCCAAAAAACTTAAGGAAGAAATTGGTCAAGGGGATACCAATGACTTCATAAGACACCAAGAAATAATAAAACAAAAGACTGAAAAAATAGAAGAGAATGTGAAATATCACATGAGAAAAACAACTGACCAGGAGAACAGATTGAGGTGAGTCAATATAAGAATTATTGGAAGGGGTGGCTAGGTGGCACAGTGAAGAGAGCACCGGTCCTGGAGTCAGGAGGACCTGAGTTCAAACCTGGCCTCAGACACTTAACATTTACTAGCCATGTGACCTTGGGCAAGTCACTTAACCCCAACTGCCCTACCTTCCCCCCTCCAAAACACATACACACACACACAAAAGAATTACTGGGGGTGGCCAGGTGGCTCAGCGAGTAAGAGCACCGGCTCCAGTGTCAGGATGACCTGGATCAAATCCGGGCTCAGATACTCAGCACCACACCCAGAAATAACTGGCCGTGTAACCTTGAGCAAGTTACTTAACCCCGATTGCTTTAAAAAAAAAAAAAGAATTACTGGACTACCTGAAAGTTACGATTAAAAAAAAACTCTAGACATTATACTTCAAGAAATTACTAAGGAAAATTTCCCTGACATTTTATAACTAGAGGATAAACGTGAAAGAGAACCCAAGATGAAAACTTACAGGAACATTATAGCTAAATTTAGAAGCTCCCAGGTTGAGGATAAAATATTACAAGCAACTAGAAAACAAACAAATACTGTAGAGCTACAGTCAGGACGTGTAAGATTTAGCAGCTTTTACATAAAAAAAAAAAAAAAAACAAAGGGCATGGAACATTATATTCCAAAGAACAAAGGAGCTGGATTTGCAACCAAGAGTAACTTACCCATCAAAGCTGAGTGTAATCCTAAATAGGGGGGGAAATGATATTTAATGAATTAAAGGACTTTTTGTGAGGAAAAGACCAGAACCCAATGGAAAATTGTCCTACAAGAGTCAGGTGAAACATAAGGTAAAGATTAGAGACCAATTATAAAGGATTTAATAAGGTAAAACTGTTTATCTGTAACTTAAGACAGTTTGAAAGGCTTGGAGTTGAGTAAAGTATGATGAAGTTCCTAACAGGATTTTACTGAGCCAGTCTCTAACCTGGAAATGACTAAACAGCAGGCCAGAGACAAAATTTTGCCATAATCAAGTAGTTTATTTAGTTTCATTATGAGGAAAAGATTTGCAAATTGGGAATTCTCCTGATCAGAATTCCACCTTGCTGTAGGGAAGGCAGAGTTTATATATACATAAATCACAAATAGGAATGGGGGGAGGAATAGGAGACAGGAAGGGGTGGGAGTGGGAGGGTGGATTATAAATAATGATTTCCCAGGGCCTTAATGGTTTCGCACGACAAGTCCACAATACAGGTGTTCTGAAGTCTTCTGGGACAGTATTGTTCAAGTCCTTGGGGTCAAGTTACTCTCATCAGAAAAAGATGAGAACAGGTTCCACAATCTTTGATTCAGTTCATTTAAGGTACACTTAAGGCACAAGAATGAAGGGATTGTGGGAGCATTGTCAAGGGTTTTATTGATAATTTCAAGCTGCATTGTAAGTTTCTGACTCACAAACCAGAAGAGGCAGTTCTGAAAAATCTAATCTGTTAGTATATTCATTTTACACATATCTTATTGATTAATATGAAAATCATAATTCCCTTCATAGGATGATCCTAAAAAATAAAATTGGGTAGAGAGAGGTAAAATAAAGTAATTATCTCATACAAATGAGATTTGAATGGAAGAACTGCTACAATGGAGACAGGAGGGGGGTGGAGAGTTGCTAGTGCTAGATAGAACCTTATTCTCAGAACTGGGCACATTTAGATGGGTATAAAAGTCTTCTTAACTTACAAAGAAATAGGAGGGAGAGAGGATAAGAGAAGGGAAGAATCTTAGAAAGGAATACAGATCAAGAAATAGGGTAAAGGCAGACAAAAAGGGAGGGCCTCTTAGAAGGCTGGGTAGATTAAGAAATAGGAGGATAAGGGAGGAATTCTTAGAAGAGATTTGGATCAAGGAGGTAGTGGTTAGAAGTAAATTTGAGGAAAGATAGAAGAATAAAACAAAGTAAGAAAGATAGGATGGAGGGAAATGCACAACTCATAATTATAACTTTGAATGTGAATGGGATGAATTCACCCATAAAATGGAAATGTATAGTAGAAGGGATTAAAAAGCAGAAGCCTACAATATGTTGTTTGCAAAAAATACATTTGAAAATGAGATACACAGAGTAAAAATAAAGGACTAGAGTAAAATTTATCATGCTTCAGCTGATAGAAAAAACATGCAAGAGTAGCAATCATGATCTTAGACAGTTAAAACTAAAATAAATTTCATTAAAAGATAAACAGGGGAACTGTATTATAATAAAAGGTACTATAGATAATTTAGTAAATCAATACTAATTGCACCAAATGCTATAGCATCCAGTTTTTTAAAAGGAAAAGCTAAATTAATTACAGATGGAAATAGCAAAACATAAATAGTGGGAGACATCAATCTTCCCTTCTCAGAACTAGATAAATCTCACCAAAAAATGAATAAGAAAGAAGGCAAGGAGATGAATAGAATTGTAGATAAGCTAAATTTGAGAACTACCTGGAGGGAAGTGAATGGGAATAAAAAGGAATGTACCTTTTTCTCAGTGGCATATGGTACTTTTATAAAAATTACCATGTATTAGGCCATAAAAACTTTATAGTTAAATGCAGAAAAACAAATTTTAAATATATCCTTTTTCAGATCATAATAAAAATAAATTATATTTAACAAGGGACCATGGAAGTAGATTAAAAATTATTTGGAAAATAAATAACCTAATATTAAAGAACAAGTGATAGAAATAATTTTATTAAAGACAGAATAATGAAACAACATACCTAAATCTATGGGATGCAGCCAAAGCAGTAATCAGAGCAAATTTCTGTCTCTAAATGCATATAACAGTAAAATAAAGAAAGAACAGACCGATGAATTGAATATATAATTTAAAAAACTAGAAAAAGAACAAATTAAAAATTTCCAATTAAACACCAAATTGAAAATCCTAAAAAGATAAATGAGATTAATAAAATTTAATGTAAGGAACCCATTAATTTAGGAAATAAAAGTTGGAGTTGGTTTTATTAAAAAAACAACAATAAAATAGATAAATCATTAGTTAATATAATCAAAAAAAGAAGAAAACCAAATCACTAGTCTCAAAAATGAAGAGGGTGAATATATCACTAATGAATATGAAATCAAAGCATTCATTAGGAGTTATTTTCCCCAATTATATGCAAATAAATTTAACAATGCATTAAGAATGATTTTTACAAAAATATAAACTGCCTATATTAATAGAAGAGGAAATAGAATATCTAAACAAAACTATTTTAGAAAAAAGAAATTGAACAGGCCATAAATGAGCTTTGTAAGAATAAAATGTCATGAATAGATGGATTTACAAATGAATTCTACCAAACATTTAAATCAGATAATTCCAAAATTAAATAAGTTATTTAGAGTAACAGAGGAGTGCTAGCAAACTCCTTTTATGAAACAAATATGGTGCTAATATCTAAACCAGGAAGAGCCAAAACAGAAAAAGAAAATTATAGACCAATTTCTTTAATGAATATGAATGTAAAAATTCTTAATAAAATGTTAGACAGGAGATTACAACAATATATCACAAAGATTATACATGGTGCCAACTTGTGAGAGAAATAAAAACATAGACCTACCCTAATCATTTGTCTCTTTCTTAGAACAAACTCTGGTTTGGGGGGTCAATGGGAAGAAGGGGCTGGGGAAGGCTCTGAATCTCCAAGATAATGATTATTAAAAAATCATTTATCGCAGGAGTATGGGAAGAGATTTTGTTTTCAAATGCATCCTATAACTGTGTCTATGAAGATACTATCTTGTAGCCTCACTGGATAGCTTTGTTTCTTTGCAGAGACTTTCTGTTTACTCTGTTATCTTTCTTCATAGTCTGCTCTTGAAATCCCACAAGGTGGATTCTTCAGATTGATTTCAGTGTCTCAAGAGTCACTGCCTCCTAGTGATAGGGAACTGGAAGGGGAGGATTATGTGAGTAGACAAGAGCCTAGAGCACACCCTTACTAGCCTTCTATTAGCTTCTTATTTAATTTAATTTCCCTGCTTTATTTTTAATTGTGAGGTAAAAGTCAGCACTAGCACCACCTCACTGTGAAGGCATTCTTCCTAATTCTTGCCCCAAACTGGTTTGTTGTAATGGCCAGTGGTGTCTAGCTAGGTACACACCAGCTCTAATCTCATTCCATACCAGTTGTGTTACTTTGAGACAAATCATTTAATTTCTTTTGGCCTTAATTTCTTCCTTTGTAAAATGAGAGGACTGAACTAGACAATTTCTAAGATACTTCCATTTCTATTTTTTTTTAATTTCTTTCCTTTTCCTTTTTCTCCCCAATGGGGTAGACCCATGGTAAAAAGAAAAGTAGATTTATAAAATGTTAGTTTAAAAAAAAGGGGTTGGGGGATGATTCAGAAGTGAAATGAAAAGTCCTTACAATAGAAGTCTAAAAAAAAAAAAATTAAACAAGGTGACCAAGTTGGATTTATACTGGGAATGCAGGGATGGTTTAACATAAGGAAAACTATTAACATAATTGATTATGTCAATGACAATAGTAAAAACAAAAAAAGCATATAATTATATCAATATTTGTAGAAAAAGCTTTTGACAAAATACCACTCTCATTCCTATTGAAAACACTTGAAAGCATAGGTATAAATGGATTTTTCCTTAAAAATTAAGAATCATCTACTTAAAACCATTAGTAAGGGTGGCCAGGTGGCTCAGCGAGTAAGAGCACCGGCCCCAGTGTTGGGATGACCTGGGGATCAAATCCAGGCTCAGATACTTAGCACCACACCCAGAAATAACTGGCTGTATAACCTTGAGCAAGTTACTTAACCCCAATTGCTTTAAAAAAAAAAAAAAAGAGGAGTAAAGGAAGTTGAAGGAATCAGAATGAGCAATGAAATAAAACTCTCTCTACAGATGATGATACACTTTGAAAATCCTAGAGAATCAAATAAAAAGTTAGTTGAAACAATTATTAATTTTAGCACAGTAGCAAGATATAAGATAAACCCACATAAATCATCAGAATTTCCATATATTTCCACCAACAAAAAACCCTGCAAGAAGAGATAGTAAGAGATACCCCACTTAAAATGATTGCAGACAGTATTTCATACTGGAATATACCTGCTGAGACAAATCAAGAAACTACATGATTGTAATGTAATGCCAAGGAAAGGCAACTTCCCAAGGTTCAAAATACCAGCATAGGTGCTCTCCATTTTATTCAGTGACAAACCAAGAACAGAGAGGATCAAAACATGACATCATTCAAAACACAGCATTTACTAAGTGTGATTAAATAATCTCCAAGGACTACCCCACCCCAGGACCTTCCATTCATTCAATCAATTACAAAGTCCCTGGTCTAAATACTTCTCCACCCCTAGGCTATACCTTCATTTAGTCTACCACAAAGCCCCTCTTCTCAAATGGAGATTACTTTCCAAACATAAGTAAAGTACCTTCATTTGTTCAATCACAGAGCACAGAAAGGTCAAAAGTTCCCCACCCCTGGATCACAATTGAATCTACCCCAGAGTTACATCAAGTTTAAGCACAGCACTTAATACTCAAATGGAGGTCTTTTCTTCATCTTGACAGGAGGCAAGTTCTCAGCAATCTTAGTTCCTGGGGAGACAAGGCTTAGCAAGGCCACAAGATACATTGCCAGTCCCTCCATTAATTCATCCTCTGTCTGTAGAACAGTCCTAGAACCCCTGAAAACATTAGCAAAACCCTCTTCCAGGATTTCTGTAAACATACAACAAGAAAATCCTTCTTCAGGGCTTCTGAACCAACAGAAAGGTTCCCAGACCCCTGCAACAACAGCACTGTCCTTCACCAGTGGACAGTATTCACTCTCTGTCTGCAGGACAGTCTCAGGGCTTCTTAGCCAAAAGCCAGGTTCCAGGACTTCTTCAACAACAGGACTGTCTTTCACCAGTGGACAAATCTGGCAAAACAACATCAAAACAGACAGACAAAGTACCAGCAAAACAGCCATGTCTCCTCAGTCCTTGGCAGCTCAGGGGGCAGGTCTCAAAAGTCCAGGGCAATTCAAAGCGGCCACCAGCAATTCTCTTAGTCTCTCTCTCTGCCTCCATGTGGGTGCTACTTCCAAAAAGGTCTTCCATCTCTCTCTTGTCTCCGTCACCAGCTCCTCCCAGTTCAGGACTTTCTTTTCACATCAACAAGTCCATCCCACAGGTGGGATTAACAAGCTCTGGGTTTTAACACAATCATTTTGAAAACCAAGCCAATACAGGGGAATCTTTAATTGCCATTACTATCACAAACATAAGTATAAAAAACTTGTTAGACAAATAGAGTCAGATTTAAATAATTGGAGAAATAATAAATCCTCATGGGTAGACAGAGCCAATATAATAAAAGTGACAATTCTACCTAAATCTACTTATTCAGTGCCATTCCAGTTACCAGAAAATTATTTTATTGAGCTATGAAAGATGATAAAATGCATTGGGAAAAAAATTCAAGAATATCAAAGGAATTAATGAAAGAAAAACATAAAGGAATTTTAATGGTATCTGATATTAAACTATATAATAATGCAATAATTATAAAAAACTATCTTGTACTAAGAAAGGTGGATGAGTGGAACCAAGGTAGACATGCAGTGATGTAAATGATAGTAACCTTGTGTTTGACAAATATAAAGATTTAAAGTTTTGGAATAAGAATTCTCTGTTGGTAAAAAAAAAATTGTTGGGAAAACTGGAAAGCAGTCTCAAAAATTGGGTACAGATGAATATCTCATAATACTTATCAAAATAAGGTCTCAGGGCGGCTAGGTGGCACAGTGAATAGAGCACCAGCCCTGGAGTCAGAAGGACCTGAGTTCAAATATGGACTCAGACACTTGACACACTAGCCGTATAACCTTGGGCAAGTCACTTAAACCCCAATTGCCCTGCCTTCCCCCCTGCAAAAAGGCAAAAAAAAAAAAGGTCTCAAATGGATACATGACCTAAATATAAATGGGAATTTCATAAGAAAAGAACAAAGAAACAATACCTATTAGATTTATGGAAAAGAAAAGAATTTATGAACGAACCAGAGACAGAAATGTGCCAGGAACTTTGTAAGCCCTGAGGCTATAAACACAAAATAGTCCTTGTTCTCCAGTCATGGACAGTTTAATGGAGGAGACAACATGCAAACAACTATGTATAAACAAAATGTATTCTGGATAAATCGAGGGTAATCAAAAAGGAAGCACATTAAAATTAAGATTAAGGAGGATAGGGGCGGCCAGGTGGCGTAGTGAGTAAGAGTGCCAGCCCTGGCGTCAGGAGACCCTGGGATCGGTTCCGGCCTGAGATACTTGGCACCCACACAAAAAATAACTGGCCATGTAACCTTGAGCAAGTTACTTAACCCCAATTGCTTTAAAAAAAAAAAAAAAAGACTTAGAAATTTAGTTAGAATCAGGAACCAAATACAGTCCCAAATAGCAGTATGCCTTTTGCACCATTTGGAATGAAAATTGCTAACATTTATTTTAATTAAATATTTTATTTCTGTACAGTTTCAGCCACAGTGAGTGAGTGTAAGAATGTGGATTTTTCCTGATTAGTTAGAGCTTCATGAAATGAGATCAGCTTTAGCTACAAGATAACTCGTATGTCTCACATCCCATTTTCTCATGAGGAAAAGTGTTTCTCTGCTACAGGTGAGTAATAAAAGTTTAGATTACCCAGGTAATCTTCATTTTGATTATTTCTAAGGGTACATGGGCGGGTCTTGAAGAATGTATTATTAGTGTGTGCTCTGTGCCTACTTAATGCCATTTTTAGAAGGAGATCACAAACATTTCATGAATATCATTTCTTTCATCCTGATGCCATTTTGCTGAGGTAGGGGGAGAGACTAGTTATTGTTGACCAGTATTTTATGCTGTAGCAGCAAGCACCCTAGCATACCCAGGGTGGCTGCCAACACAGGTTCTTAGATCTGCTTTTCCAAAGAAAAGCAATTGAAATTGGATTAACAATCTTGCTTTAATCAAACATATGTCATTTACCTAGTTCAGGGGAAAAAGGTCAGCACCCTGAACTTTAGAGAATACAGATAGAGGTTACAAGCAGACAACAAACAGAGACAGAGAAAGGGATCAGCAGACAGGCCTCCAGCTGTCTGACCATTACATCCATACCTAGTCATTTAACAGAAAGGGAAGCACCAACATTTGAGTTTTCAAAGCTGGGGGACTAAATGGCTGCCCAGAGTCTCATCTAGTCAGACCACACAACTCTACTCAAAGTGAGCCCCAAAGCAAAACCTCACATCAGGGTATATATAGCCTTCTCCTGGGTCAGAGAATGTCACAGCCCTCTTGACCCACTGCCCAATCACAAAGCAACAGGGTGTGGGCATTCCTGAAAAACAGGCCTCCCGCCACAGGCTCCATGTGTACATTCAGTATTAGGGGGCAGAGTATATTTTCAAATCAAGGAAGGGTTCTCAGAATCACTTAAGCCTTTGATAAAGGGCCTAAGGACAGGGAAGATCTTCAGATTCACATTCATATAACATATGCCTGGAGAAACATAAAGGCAGAACAGCTTGTGAAAGACCATATAGTAAAATAAATAGGATCTTAAAGTTGCTAAGGCTCTTTCAGTTCACTGACCATAGGGATTTTTTTTTAATTTAAAGCAATTGGGGTTAAGTAACTTGCTCAAGGTTACACGGCCAGGTGTTTCCAGGTGGGTGCTAAGTGTCTGAGCCCGGATTCTATCCCAGGTGATCCCAACTCTGGGGCCAGTGCTCTTACTCCCTGTGCTACCTGGCTGCCCTGACTATAGGGATTTTTAAAAGGAGACAAATGTTAAGATTTGTTTCTAAAACTAATTTTATGATTAGATTTTACTCTTCAACTAAATATCAGTAAAGGGAATTTTTTTTCATTTGAGTGAAACTCTTCTGAATCTCCTTTTGATCCCTGAAGAACTTTATGATCTATCTTCCAGTAAATAGATTACACAGGATTGGGATCTTTGAGACCACTTAGGAGAAAAATTTTTGTTGTCATAGTGGAATGGAATCCTTTATCTACCTCTACCCCTACAAAAACAATAGGGATTCTGACTTTTTTTTATACTTTTGGGGTGGCAGTTAAGGTCTTGATACCTGACTAGAAAGTGAGTATAGAGTAAACATTGTCCTTTGACTGTAAGAGATTAGTTAAAATGAGGTTTCCTGCTGACCACCTCTTATTTAGTCCCTTACCCTGTATCCCTTATCAAAAGTCATTTCTTCAGGGGCAGCCAGGTAGCACAGTGAGTAAGAGCACCGGCTCCAGTGTTGAGAAGACCTGGAGATCGAATCCCGGGCTCAGACACTTAGCACCCACCCAGAAACACCTGGCCATGTAACCTTGACCAAGTTACTTAACCCCAATTGCTTAGGGGCGGCCAGGTGGCTCAGCGAGTAAGAACACCGGTTCCAGTGTCAGGATGACCTGGATCAAATCCAGGCTCAGATACTCAGCACCACACCCAGAAATAACTGGCCGTGTTTAACCTTGAGCAAGTTACTTAACCCCAATTGCTTTAAAAAAAAAAAGTCATTTCTTCAAAGTAACTTATTACATGCTCAGGCAATCGGAAATCCTCCAAGTGAAGCAAGGGAACCATAGATTAGATGTGTGTAAAATTACATTTTGTTCCATGATTCTATAGCAAGTAGATTGACTTGCCCCCTTTTTTTTATTAATTCAAATATAAATGCATGTTGGTACCATTAGCTCCTTTTAGCTAGAAAAAGTAATATATAATTGACTTAGATTGAATTTCTTTATTTTAGAAAAATAAGACCCTTTGACTCAGGAACTTGAGTCAAGTTAGGCATTGTTAGTTAGCTTTCCTTTAAAAAGTAGAATAGCTTTCAAGTTCTCTGGTAAAGGGTTTAGGTCAGGGGTAGGGAACCTGTAGTCTCAAGGCCACATGTGGCATTCTAGGTGGTTTGGCCTTTTGACTGAGTCCAAGTCCTTTTATTAAGGGGATTTGTTCTGTGAAGTTTGGATTCAGTCAAAGGGCTTCACTTGAGGGCCTAGAGGGCCACATGTGGCCTCAGGGCTGCAGGTTCCCCACTCCTGGTTTAGGTGTTTGAATTCCAAGTGAAAAGAATTAGAGCCACAGATACCAGAAAAACTTGTTTTATTTTCTTTCCCATGCATACACATATGTTTGATTTAAGTTCATGAATAAACATTTTTGGAAAAGTGGTTTAAATAAGCCACTTTTTCATTGATTTGGTTGTAACCAATTTTTGTTCTTCCAGGGGAGGTTATGGATCCAACTATGGTGAAAAATGTTTCGAAAAGGCAAAAAGCGACACAGTAGTAGCAGTTCCCAAAGTAGTGAAATCAGTACTAAGAGCAAGGTAAGGGGGGTGGAGTTTAGAATTGAGTCACCAGGCAGTCAGTTAATTTTTTTGTATTTATAACAAATAATCCACATAGAATATTTGTTGTAGGCTCATTGCATGATATTTGTTAAGTGGTGTGAACATTTAATTTTATAATGTTAAGTATTAGATCTAATTCCACTTTGGATGATGTTCAGTTTTGAATTTTCTGAAGTCATTGAAGTCATTAAAATAAATCAGCTACAGTGTACAAGTGGGTCCTTTGCAACGAGAGCTGAAAATTTCCAGATTCTTCCTCTTAGGGTCACTTCACCTCTCAGGGCACCTGGCACCTTTCTCAGATGCTAAGTTTTGGAACAGTTGTCATTCTGCATCTGTGATGAGAGTTTCCAAATACTACCTATATAGCAGGGGGAGCTCCCCTCAGTGGTGAACTTAGAGGTTTAAATGCCCCCCAAAGAAGGGGAATTTTACACACAATGTTCTAGAAGTTGTAGACTTTTAAATAATTCTGTTTACTCGAGTGGGAGATTAATAAAAAGTTCAGCATGCAGGACATAGGCTAGAAGGATAGGTCATTTAGAGCTAGAAGGGCTTTTAGAAGGCATTTAGTTCAACCCCTTCGTTCTATATGTGAGGAAACTGAAACCTAGGAAGGTTAAGGGAGTTGTATATAGGTCATATAGGTGACAGAGCTAGATATTTGTCAGTGTGCAGCCAAAGTTCAGATATACAGATATATTATCTCTCATCTTCACAGATGACATAGGAAGGTAAATGAATAATTCTGATAGGCAGAATGGTGAGGTGGAGGAAGAATTGCTGGATTTGGAGCTAAAGGACCTGTCTACAAGTCTTGACTTTGCCACTGGCTGTAAGTGTGACCTTGGGCAAGCCCTTTCCCTTCTAGGGGCCTCCGATTTCCTTATCTGTAAAATGAGGTTCCTGAATTAGGTGACTTCTGTGGCCCTTTCCAGTTTTAGACCTATGATACAAGATCTGATTGATGCAGATGAGAACCTCTAATCCTGAACAAAGCATTTCATTTTCTTATTCACAGTTTATGGAGACTGATTTAACAATTTAGCAAACTTTTATGACCTTGCACTGAATTTAAAAGAGATACATAAAGGTGAATCGGCATGGATTCTGTTCTCATGGACCTTACAGTTTAAGTAGGCATATAAAACCTATCAGACTTTTGAGTAACAGGATCTTTAAAGTAAAATTATGAGGATGATAGTAAATTATGTTCATTGTAGGGATTCTTGGTTTCTGGAAGGCATTACATGATATGTGCACTTTGTGGTAGAGAAATTTCCATCATTTTTGTCTATGGATGTTCTGTCTGCCCTTCAAAGCTCAACTCAAATTCCATTTCCTCCATGAAACCTTTCTTGATTCCCTCTCTTGCCCTTACCCTCCTCCTGTCCTTCCAGCCAGAATTATTTGACTTCTGGATTCTAACATATAAAAATCCTCTTCATGAAAGCACAGAAAAATCTGGACTAGAATATACCTTACATTCTAGTCACCATATTGCAAAGTTGCTGTTTGTCCTTCCTTCTTTAAGAAGACCATGACATCAGGGAGGTGATGCCATAACATGCAAGAGAATTGGATTTAAGTGAGGGCAGGCTGTTCAGGGTTACCAGCCTCACTTTCTCCTATAGAACCATCTGGGTCCAATGTCCCAGATGCAGATCAGGACAACGGGATAGCCCAGAATGCAGTCAGGTCAGTTCAAATCAACAGATATCTATTGGACACCTATTAAATACTCTTCACTATACTTGGTGCTTTAGGAAATGCAGAAGTTGATGCCCTTGGTCTCTTCCTAGAAGTAGCTAATAGTAAAGCTGGGCAGAAAAAATATGAAATAGTGAACAGTATACAAAGTATGCAGATGAAACATACTGATTCCTCATCACAAAGGAGCAAGGGAATGGGGCAGAATGTTGTATACATTTTCAGATGGTTACTTCTTTGTCTTTGTAGCAAGACGTGGCATTAGTGTTTTTAATTGGTTCCACGTTAGCACCACATTGGTACCACGCTCTTATGAATGCTGTGCAACCTAGAAAAGGGAGAGATTTACTAGTCAGGAAGGTTTTAAGACAGATGATAGTATATTGTGAATATATGGAAAAAGATGTAGCCATAGTTATGTAAAATATATAGATTAGGAGATTATAATGAGGTGACAGGACATAGAGAGTACAGATTATCCTCAGAACTTGTTCTTGGCCCTGCCTGCCCTCTTACTCTCTCTGCTAGGACTTAGAACTAAGTACTGCCTGGCATTTATATCTACAGTGAAATCCTGTGAACATGAGGATGTTTTGTGTGTTGTTTTTCCCCATTCGAATATTAGCTTCTTGAGAGCAGGGACTATCTCATTTTAAAATTTGTATTCCTAGCATTTAGCACAGTCCTTGGTGCATAATAACTACCATTAATACTTTGCCATTCCAAGAAAGAAATGGGGCTTATTAGGTTTTGAAGGATTTTCCGGATTTAAGTAGATTAAGGAGAAAAAGGGTAGGTATGTCCAGGTCTGGAGTTCACCAACCAGTTAAATAAAAGTCATTTATTAAGTGCTTCCAATATCCCAGGCATTGTGCTAACACTCAAGAATGGTATTTTGGTGGAGAAATAAGAAGACCATTCTAACTAGAACCAAAGAATTGTGGGATGGATTAACATTAACATCAGCATTAGCTAATGGTAACTTCAGAGGTCATCTTGTGTTTTCCCCTTTTATAAAGGAGAAAACTAAATTCAGGGAGAGGAAGTAAGGAAGTGATATGAGAATAGCTCTGCATTTGAGAGCCTAGGTCAGAAGAGGTAAACTCAACTCCTGGTTCTGCCACTGAACACCTTTGTGACCTTCAGCAAAGTTACGTTGCTTATGGGCTTCAGTTTCCACATCTATAAAATGAGGGGGTTGGACTAATGTGACCTCTAAGATCTCTTCCATTTGTAACAATCTACAATTCTTTGCTTCTTATCAGGGTGGCCTTATTTTTTGACATTGAGTATTCTTCTGACTGGCATAGAGTTAGGAAGCTAATTTATAGCAGAACAGATAACTAGATCACAAGTCACCTAATTCCTAACTTAGTATTTTTATAGCCTCTCCTACTTTGAGCATGAGTAAATTGCTAGAGAAGAAACAGAACTGTCTACCTGTGTTAAACTGGAGAGCTTAGTAGAATTTCCTGCTATTATCAATCCCTTTCACTTTGTTTTCATTTAAAATTGAATGTTAAATCAAGACAATAAAGTTTTGAGAATGGTCTATGATGGTTGCTAGCATTTCCTTTAGTATCTTGTACATAGTCAGTTTTACATAGCAAGAAAACTGCCCTGTATTGTACACATTTTTCATCTACTATAGTAGTTTGATCAGGTAACTATTTGGTATAAACATAAGCCCTCAGAATTTAGGATGCCTGCTTTCTAAGTTTTCAAGACTCTGATCAGAGCAACTCAGCAGTTTTTGGTAAGCATCTCTCAAGTACAAAATCCTGTGCTAGAGTTGTGTTGGAGTTGTGTAGGTGTCTGCGCTGAGAGATAAAACATGTCTACAAATAACTATAATTCAGGGAAGAAAAAAGGAGTGTTAAGTATGAAGATTCTACCCTAGGCTTCTCTGCACTTTCCTCATGGGTTCCTAAATGTTAGCAGCTAAAATCAGTTTCAAGAGCACCAGCTTTTATCACACCATTGAAAATTGGATGTTGTACTCTCTTTGCTTTGCTATGACAATAGTTCAGGAATAACAGAAAAGGGAGGAGCCTTTCAGGCCTCTTTTCTCCTGAACAGAGAAGGAATAGAAGGTTTCCTTGTTTCTGGTACTCTTTCTGGAGATAGCAACAGGGCTGTTTTCCCCCCTGGACAATGGGAATTGAGACCTGAGTCCAACTCTATTGATAGTAATTGAATTCACCCAGAAGGCAGCTTGAGATTTACAGTAGCCAGCTGTGGCCCATGAAGGTATAGTTTGAGGCTAGATAGATTGAGAATTCAGGATTTACAGTATTGGAGTATGCCTGAAGAAATAGCTACCAAAGTACACCCTCAAATTTGGATTCCTCAGAATAGATGGATTTTTAAAATGCAATATTACCCCAGTTAAATATTTTCATATATTTTACCAATGTGGAAAGTAGGCTAGTTTATATGTTGGTAGTGATCTGTGTTTATGTATTGATAATTGATTTGTGTGTTTTGAAATATTTGAATATGTAGAAGATTGTGGCTGGCATCATTTTGATTAAAATAACCTAATTTGGAAGGTTCTTTATCATTTAGATTAGTAAAAGCAAAGAAACACTTCTCTGTGAGTGTTAATAGACTTACTGAATGAGCAGATGTTCAGTATGTAAGTATTTGGATTCTTTGGAATATTTTTAATTTTGTTACATAGTTCATCCTTGTTGACCTGATTTTTTAAAAAAAAATATTACCTGAAACCAATGAAATGTATTTAGCTGCAATAACTAAAAGAAAATGTTTATTATTACATTTAACTAATTTTTTTTTTGTTTTCTCCAACTTCATCTCTGCTCCTCCCCTCCCCCTCTAAATCCCCTCATTTCCCCAGTCTGTAGACTCTAGCCTTGGTGGACTTTCAAGATCAAGTACTGTAGCCAGCCTAGACACAGACTCTACCAAAAGCTCAGGTATGTAAACAGTGTGCATTCCTTTACCACTCTTGGCCTGTTTCTTCATTGGTTAAAATGGGGGTTGAGAGGAGGTTGGACTAGATGGCTTATGAAGTGTTTCCTTTTCTAGATCTGTGATCCTACTCAGTCTTTTTAAATTTCATTTAAAAAAAAAATCCTATTAGTGTAATAGTAGATCCCAGTAGAACTTTTTGTTGCATTGTGATAAATCCTGGATTTTCTCTCGTGTGTTTGCTCAGTGTTGACTGGGGACAGATATGAGGGAAGAAACTCTGTATATATACATACAATATGGTAGAATATTGATTGTCAGAGGACTGGAATAAATGTTGAGAACCCCACTCTGTCATGGATAAATGAGATTTGGAAATATTGGTGGGGTCGGTACCATAAAAATATGCCAAGAAATGTTAGAAAAGGAATTATACTGTTAATCAGCTAGTATTTATTAAGTTCCTCCTTTGTGCCAGGCACCATGCCAGCTGTTGAGGATACAAGTGCAAAGAATGAAATAATTCCTTACCTCCTATTGGAGACAAGTACAATAAAAATATTTACCCATAATATAAAGGAAACAAATACAAATATATACAAAGCAGGTAAGTATAGCATAGTTTGGGAATTAGGTCAGTGGTTGTTGGCAGGATCAGTAAAGATCTTTTGCAAAAGAAGGGTTTGAGCTGCATCTTAAAGGAAAAGAGATTCTCTGGGGTGGAGGTGAAGAGAGAGGGTATTTGAAGTATGTAGTATGACTGCTCCTACTTTTCAAGTCTCCTTATATCTTACTCCCTTCCTTCCCACCCTACCCCCTGACTCTGCAGTCCAGTGACTGACGTTGACCTCCTTGCTGTTCTTTGAACATAATGCTCCACTTTTCAATTCCGGCATTTTCTTATGACTGCCCCCCCCACCCCCCATCTCTGGAATTCTCTCCTCATCTCTGTCTCCTGCTCTCCCTGACTTCCTTCACGTCCCAGCAAAAATCCTACCTTGTACTGGAAGCTTTTCCTGAACCCTGTTAATCCTAGTGCCTTCCCTCTGTTGATTATTTCCTATTTATGCTGTATGTAGCTTCTTTCTACTTTGTTTGTCATTGTCTCCCCCTTTAGATTGTGAGCTCCCCAAGGGCAGGGACTGGCTTCTATATTTGTTTTTATCCCCAGTGAATAGCATACTTCCTGGCACACAGTAGGTGCTTAATAAGTGTTGTTGACTGATAGATGCAGAGGCCTGGAAACCAGAGATGAAGTATCATTCATGGCAAAGAGAAAAGAACAGAGTGGCTAGATCACAGAGTGCAGGATGGGAAAAAAATGTTTGATGAGGCTGAGAAGTCATTATGTAGGTCTTTGAAAGCTAAACAGAGAAATCTATCTGAAAGGCAATAGGAAGCCACTAGTCAGATTTGTGTTCTGGGACAATTACTTTGGCAAAAGAATGTAGGGTACACAAGGGAGGTGAGAAGTTTTGGCAGAGGTACCGGCCTGGAGTCTTTTGCAGTAGTCTAGGCCAGAAATGATAAGGGCCTGTACTTAGGTGATAGCTGTGTACATGGAGAGAAAGGGACAGAGGTGAGGGATATTGTAAAGGTAGAAATTACAAGATTTATCAATTTAGTGGATGGGTGATGTGAGGCAGAGGGAGGAGTCCAAGAAAGTGCTGAGTTGTATGAACCTCAAAGATAGAAATGGGGAAGTTTGGAAGAAGAGATGGTTAGGGGGAAAGATAATGAGCTCAATTTTGGACATGTTAAGCTGAAGCTGACTTTGGGACATCAGGTTTGAAATGTCTAATAGGCATTTGTGATGTTTAAGAAGGTTCAAGAGACATAGTTTCAAGGTAACTTAATCATTTTATTAAAAGGTCAGCTGGTTATTAATAAAAGGATGGTCATTTGTCTCTCTCAGACCAAAAACAATCATGGCAGGGCACTCACAGTTTATATACCCTTCAAAACAGTGGTCCATCGAAGAGCAATCAAATCTAATTGGTTAATGTGATTGGAGGTTGACTGATTATCTTTATACCAGACCACTCATAGCTTTAGGCTGTAAATTCAAAGAATGTTTACTCCATCCATGCCTGAGCTGAACCCCGTGGTCTTCCCCTAGATTAAATTCCTTGCTATTTTGGGTGAGGTCTAAGATTGAGGAGAATCAATGTAATCACATTATCAGTTGTGTCCTTCAGTAATTGGTGACGCAGGACTGAAGTTAGGAAAGAGATGGGCTTGATACAGAGCTCTCTGAGTGATCTGCATAGAGGTGATAGATAAATCTCTAGGAGCTAAAGGAGTTACAGAGAGAGAGAGAAGAGAAGAGGGTCTAGGATAAAAATTTTATGTAATAACCACAAGGAATAACCTGAAACAGGGCCTGATATATAAATGATAACTGAGGAAAGGAGACTGAAGAAAGGTCAGACACCTTTCCTCAGAATTAGGAGCTTTAATTAGGATGGAGTAGTGTTGCAAAGACCCAGAGAAAAGAGTATGCAGGAGGAAAAGATGGTCAGGAGTGTCAAATGCAACAGCTAGATTTGAGAAGGATTAGGACTGAATAAAGATTATTAAATTAAGATGTGATTGATTGAGAGCAGTTTCAGCTGAGTGATAAGGTTAGAAGCAGATTACAAGTGGTATAGGAGAAGTGAAATTTTGAATGTAGACATTTTGGGGGGTGGGAGGCAAGGCAGTTGGGGTTAAGTGACTCGCCCAAGGTCACACAGCTAGTGTGTCAAGTGTCTGAGGCTGATTTGAACTTGGATCCTCCTGACTCTATAGCAGGTGCTCTATTCACTGCACCATCTAGCGGCCCTCTGTAGACAGCTTTTTCCAAGGAGTTTTGCTTAGAAAGGAAGGTGACATACAGTCAAATAAACATTTATTAAGCACCTACCATATCCTAGGCATTGTACTTATTGCTGAGGATACAAAGAAAGTCAAAAGACAACATGCAAACAACTATATACAGGTAATATGCAACAGAGGGAAAGCACTAGAATTAAGAGAGATTGGGAAAGTCTTCCCACAGAATATGGGATTTTAGCTGGGACTTGAAGAAGCCAGGGAAGCCAAAAAGAAGATATGAAGAGGACACGTGTTGGATATGAGGATGTGAGAGACAGCTGTAGAAAAATCCTAGAGTCAAGAGATGGAGTGTCTTGTTTAGGGAACAATAAGAAGGCCAGTGCCATTGGATTGTATAGTACGTAGGTGGTTTAAGGTATAAGAAGACCAGAATGGCAGGGGTCAGGGAAGATTATGAAGGGCTTTGAAAGCCCTTCAGAGTGTTCAACAGTGGATTTTATATTTGCTCCTGGAGGAACAGAACCATTGGAGTCTGTTAAGTTGGGGTGGGGAATGCATAACATGGTCATACCTGTGTTTAGGAAGATCATTTTGATGGATAAATGGAGGATCGACTTGTCACAGGCAGGCCAACAAACAGGTTGTTCAAATAGTGTAGGCATGAATCAGTCAAGTAATCATTTATTAAACTCCTACTATGTGTTGGGAGCTGCTCAGAGTCAAGCTCAGGCTCAGTGCTTTTTTGGGGTTTGGACTGGGGCCTGCCAGATATAGTTATTCTTACTCCTCCAAGGTGGCTGATCAGGGGAGTAGGGACATGGTGAAGACAAGGATAGGGACTGCTGGTTCCTGGCACAGAGTTAGCCTCTTTAATTTTTTTAAAAATTTTTTTTGTTCTAACATGCCAGCCAAGTAGCCTTCATTTTGCTCCACCCTTTCAGAAAAATATATCATAGACATGAGAAAAAACAAAGTGGTAATTACTAAAGTCTCTTAGAATCTGTGGCAAGTTGGGTCAAAGGGCTGATTTTCCTTTTTCTTTTCAAATTTAATTTTATCTAGTTTTTTTGTTACATTTTAAATTGCAAGCTTCCTTTCCTTCCTTCCCTCCCTTCCCACCCTGAACTAGAGAAGGCCACCATTTGACACAGATATATCTATATCTATCTATACATATATACATCTACACACATATAAAAACATACTATACATCTATTTATCAGTTCTTTCTATGGAGGTGGATAGCATCTTCCTTCATAGGTCCTTTGTAGTTGATTTGAATATTTATAATACTCAAAATAGCTTAGCCATTCAAAGTTATTCTTCAGACAACATTGCTATTACTATATCCAACATTCTCTTGGTTCTGCTCATTTCACTCTTCATTATTTCATGCATGTCTTTCCACGTTTTTCTAAAATCAACCTGCTCCTCACTTCTTACTCACAGTATTCCATCATGATCATTTATCACAACTTATTTAGCCATTCCCCAATTGATGGACATCCCTTCAATTCTCAGTTATTTGCCCTACCACGTGGAGAGCTGCTATAAATATTTTAGGTTCTTTTCCTTTTTCCCTAATCACCTTGGGAAAGACACCTAATAGTGGTATTGCTGGGTCAAAGGGTATACACAGTTTTATAACTCTTTGGGCTTAATTCCAGATTGGTCTCCAAAATGGTTGGGACCAGTTCACAGTTTCTACTAATGCTATATTAATATTCCAGTATTTCACATCCCCTCCAACATTTGTCATTTTCTCCTTAAATAATTTTAGCTAGTCTGATAGATGTGAAATAATAGCTCATAGTTGTTTTAATTTGCATTTCTCTATAATCAGTAATGATTAGAGCATTTTTTTCTCATATGACTATTGAATAGTTTTGATTTCATCGCAAAACTGCCTGTTCATATCCTTTGGCCATTTATCAGTTAGAGAATGAGACTGATCAAAAGGTTGATTTTCTTTTCTTTTTCCCCTGCCTCACAGTCTCTTAAATAAATCCCAAGTGAGTGCTTAAGAAAAGCTCTCTCCAAAACATATTCATCTTTCCTAGGGCTGAAGTCCACCTTTTCCTCATTGACTATGGAATCTACCAAAGGGCTGGCCCTCAGAGGAAAAACTATTTGATAGGATATTATTCAGCTTAAGTTCCATTCTGTTTCCCTGTCAGCTTGGTTGTCTTTACAGTGTTGTTTTTATGTGTGTGTGTGTATACCTTTTTTATGTAAGTATAATGCAAAAGTTTTAGATTTTAGTGTTCACACAGTGAATCAAAATGGATGCTAAATAGACAGTTAATAGAAACTGTAGCTACTTATCTGTATGTATATAGCTATTACAGGTTTAGATATGGAACACTAGTTCAGCTCTTACACAGGAGGAAACTGAGGCACAGAAAGATTTGGATGGCGTGATCCAGGTTATTTTATTCTGCCTTTACTATCCCTTTCTTATGGAATTTCACTTGTTAGTATATCAGAAAAATGTCCTTTTTTGGTACAGTGGTTCCTCAATACAGGAAAGAAAATTTTAAATTAATTTAACAAAGAAAGTGTGGGAAGATGAGCAATATTTCAGTTTGGTACTATTTTAAAAGTTCGTTAGTTTTTTTCCCCTTCTCTTTTTTTATTTTGAAATTTAAAGCTTTAGTTAATTTACCTACCCATGATCTTTTTTTTCTTTTTTAAAGCAATAAGGGTTAAGTAACTTGCTCAAGGTTACACGGCCAGTTATTTCTGGGTGTGGTGCTGAGTATCTGAGCCCGGATTTGATCCAAGTCATCCCGACACTGGAGCTGGTGCTCTTACTCGCTGAGCCACCTGGCCGCCCCCTACCCATGATCTTTAGGGTAACAGAAGAGTCACTGAAAAAAAAAAATTGGTTCAGTGGTTTTTAAAACTACTCTTTATAAAAAAATCTGCTCCTATGTCATTTAAAGAAAGTTCTTGGGCGGCCAGGTGACGTAATGAGTAAGAGCGCCAGCCCCAGAGTAGGGAGACCTGGGATCAGTTCTGGCCTCAGATGCTTAACACCCACACAAAATAACTGACCGTGTAACCTTGAACAAGTTACTTAACCCCAATTGCTTAAAAAAAAAAAAGTTCTTTTTCTGATTACCAATGAAGTTATGATGATAATTTGGTTTTTTTGGGGAGGGGGGTAAGGGAAGAGTGAAAGGAAACCGAGAAAACCCATTTCTATTGAATAAACATTCATGAAGTGCCTACTGAGGGTGAGGCACTGAATGAATTTATTCATTCAACAGCTATTTATTAAGGGCCTGTGAAACTCAGGTTGTACACTGACATGAACTGGTGATACAGCAACAAAGTCAAATCAGTCTCTGTCCTTAAGGAGTTTGTGTGTTTTGGGAGAGGGGGGGAATATGACATGTAAATAAATGAATATATACAATATAATTTTAGGAGAGGAGAGGGCATTAGCAATTGGGCAGTCATGTAAGATCTTCCATAAGAGGTGGCACCTGAGCTGAGCCTAGAATGTAGACAAAGATCGAGAAGTGGTGCTAAAAGAGGGCTTGTCAGACCACTTGTTCTCTGTAAGGCTCAGGGACCAATCATCTAGTTTGGTTGGAATATAACATGCATTAAGGAGACTAATACAGAGTAAGTATGGAAAGAGAGATTGGAGCTCAGTTAAAGAGGAATGGAAATACCAGGCAGAGGAGCGTGTATTTTATCTGAGGCAATAGGAGCCACTGAAGATTTTTGAGCAGCTGAGTAACATAGTTAAAGCCCTCTGATTGTTTTCTCTGCTTTGTGGAAGATGAATTGGAGAAGCCTAGATAGAGACTGGAAGCAGAGAGAGCAGCTATGATAATAGAAATAGTGCAGGTGGGAAGTGAAGAGAATCATGTAAATCCTGCACAACATACAGCCTTTGGACTGCAAAGGATTTCTGGCAACCCTCAGAAAAATGTGGGTTGCTACTGCATCCCCTCTCCTGTTTTTCAAGTGACCCACAGCAGCCAACCATTGTCTGTGTCTTTAGTCTAACCTATCTGCAGCCAGAAGTTGTTTAGGCTATTTTAATTTTGATCCCTACCTACTGTCAAGTTGTGCAGGTCTGATGTAAATGGATAGGATAGAAGAAAGAGATCTGAAGAGATATCCTGTAGGCAAAACTGACAAAATTTGTCAACTAATTTGAGATGGGGAAAGAATAATTATGACCCTGAATTTGTAACCTTGGTAATTGAAAAGGCTACTATTACCCTCAATAAAAACAAGAAAGTTTGGAAATGAGGCACATTTGAGGGGAAGATAATGAGTTCTATTTTGGACATGGTTGAATTTGAAATGATTACAAGATAATCAGGTGGAAATGTCTTAGCAAGCAGTTGGTGATATGGAACTGGAAATTGAGGAAAATTTAGAGCAAGAATTCCTACTGAAATATTACTGTAAATATGCATTTTTAAACATTAACTGATCGTTATTTTTAATTAATAGGGCAAAGCAACAGTAATTCTGATACCTGTGCCGAATTTCGAATAAAATATGTTGGTGCCATTGAGAAACTGAAACTCAGTGATGGGAAAAGTCTTGAAGGTCCACTGGATCTAATAAATTACATTGATGTGGCGCAGGTAAAAAAAATGTTTCTGTAAGAGACAGAAGTTGTAGTAAATATGGTCTTGACATTTCAACTTTTTGCTGTCATCTAATCTTGGGTGATGAATGTACTCTTGAAAAGCCAGTAACATTTCAGCCCACCAGATGGCACTGCTTCCATGGGTTAACTCTTGAACTATAGTTCCAGCAGGTTTAAAAAAAATTATTAGTAATTAATATTTATTGAGCATTGCCTGCTTGGCAGTGTTTAAAACATGTTGGGGACTTAATAACTTACAAGATAGTGAAAAAACTTTGTACCAGACCTTAAATTTAGTTGTTTTATTTTTTTCTTAAGGTTTCCTGAGTTCTATTAGAATAATTTTGGTAATCTGATTTTTTCCAGTAAAATTATAAATCTTGACCATGGCCAGTATAGGAATTTTTTTTTTCTTGACAATGCATATTTGTTACAATGGTTTTGTTTTTCTTTTTCCTTTTTCAGTTTGCTAGAGAGGAGAGAAGAGAAAATAAATGCATTTTAATTTAAAACTTAATTAAAATAAAATTTCTCATCTTAATAATTAATCACAATTTCCATTTCTTGAAAACTTAGCCATGATTCTATTGACATATCAGATGGTAGAAGTGAGTAGGAAAGAAAAAAGATTAGTATATGTAAATGGTAAAGTAAATGTGTTGCTTAGCAAATCTATGAAATTGAGTCAATTTGTTATTTTAATAGGAAAAGATACTCCTGATAATCATTTCTTTAGCCATTTATTTCCATATTGACCTGCTAATTTATATAAAATAGGTTCTCCATTAATTTTAATTATGGGTAATGGGCCAATATTTTTGTATATTAATATTTTTCTATTTTTTAGTTATATAATTAGTATTTTACACCATTACAAAATTAGTGTTAAGTTGTGATAATAGAGTTCATTCTGTGGCATTAAAATTAGTTCAATCAAGTATGGTAGTAGAAGTGTCATTTAGTCTGAGCTAAGACAGTCCTAAACTAAATTTAGAACACTAATAATGCTGCTACAGCAATAACTGTAAGAAATGGTTCATGTTTATATAATAGTATGCCAAAGCTGGATAGTTAAGGCCCTATCTTGAGAGTATTGCCTACACAATATAACAGGATTTTTCATTATTTTAAAAACTAAAAGCACACACTTTTTTACTGTAACAATATTTTATATTTTCTTAGTTACATATAAAAATGATTTTTATATTCATTTTGAGTTCCAAATATTCTTCCTCCTTTCCATTTTTCACTCCTCCCTGAGAAGTTAAGCAGTTTGATATAGGCTATACACATGCAATCATATCAAATATATTTCCACATTAGTCATATTGTGAAAGAAGACAGACAAAAACCACAAATAAGGTGAAAATGCTTTGATCTGTAGTCAGAATCCATTAGTTCTTTCTTCAGGATGCGGATAGCATTTTTCATCATGAGTCCTATGCAACTGTCTTGTGTCACAATGTTGCTGAGAATTAGCAAAGTCATTCACAGTTGATCATAATACAGTATTGCTGTTACCAAGGATAATGTTCATCTGGTTCTTCTCTCTTTACTTTGCATCAGTTCTTTTTTAAGTATTCCTAAATTTTTCTGAAATCATCCAGCTCATCATTTCTTACACAAGTAGTATTCCATTACAATCACATAACACAACTTGTTCAGCCATTCCCCAACTAATGGACATCCCCTTTCCAATTCTTTGCCACTACAAAAAGAGCTGCTATAAATATTTTTGTACAAATAGGTCCTTTCCCCCTTTTTAAAAATCTCTTTGGGATACAGACCTAGTACTGGTATTACTGGATCAAATGGTATAAACAGGTGTTATAGCCCTTTGGGCTAATTCCAAATTGTCTCTAGAATGGTTGGATCTGTTCTACCAAAAATGCATTTAGTGTCCCCATTTTCCCACATTCCTTCTAGCATTTATCACGTTCCTTTTCTGCTATATTAGCCAATCTGATAGGGATGAGGTAGTATCTCAGAGTTTTAATTTGCATTTCATTAATCAGTAGTGATTTAGAACATTTTTTCATATGACTGTAGTTTTGATTTCTTTTTCTGAAAGCTACCTGTTCATGTCCTTTACAACATGTATCAATTGGGGAGTGACTTAATTTCTTATACATTTCACTTCATCCCATATATATTTAAGAAATGAGGCTTTTATCAGAGATACTTGCTGTAAGTTTTTTTTCCCCAGAGTTTCTGTGAAGCAAATATTCTAAACTAGAACTTTAAAACAAATATTTTCTTCTAGTTTGCTTTTTAAAAAAATTTTTTTAACTTTTTTTTTTTTTTTTTTTTTTGGCTTTTTTGGAGGGAGAAGGTAGGGCAATGGGGGTTAAGTGACTTGCCCAAGGTCACATGGCTAGTTTTTTGTGGTAAGTGTCTGAGGCCGGATTTGAACTCAGGTCCTCCTGATGCCAGGGCCACTGCTCTATTCACTGCGCCACCTAGCCATCCCCTCTAGTCTGCTTTTTAAAAGTTGCTTTATTACATAAAAGCACAAAATAATTTTAGTGGCTAAGAAGTCAGACATCTGCTGTGATCAAATTTCCTTTTGTGAGAATACTAGTAACATCCTGGGGACATCTAGGTTCTATGAAACTCTGAAACCAAGAAGTGAAGTCTGTGTATGTGACTTAGCTAATTTTTCTGTAATGTTGGTTGCTAAGCAGTCCAGCCCTAGTTTATGGAAATAATGATTGTATTTAACACATAGCTGTGTTAAATCTGTGTTAAAACCATCAATCATTATAGAAATTGCCTCAGAGAATTATGCTCAATTGCTATAGAAAAGAGAACTAAACATTGACTCAATTTAACAGATAAGTCTGGAGAAAAGATGATCAAGCTAAAATAAAAATATAGTATCTTATTTCTGATGAATTAAAACAAAGATCTGGTGAATATTTGTTTGGAAAGTAAGTTGGAAAAAAAATAACTTTATTCAGAAGTACAGTCTACCAACCCACCTGAAGAGCTGGGTAACTTTGCTATATCTGAATAAATCTGATGTGGAGGATATAACTTAAAGAATTTTATATAACCTTGCTGAGGACATGAGGCAGAATTTTACCATACTTATTTCATTTGCTAATCATAGGGTTTGAGAATTATTTTTAGAAATGTTTTTTATCCACCAGACCAAAAAAGTAATTTAACCATAAAATTCATCACATTTGAGGATAAAATCATTTAGATAACTAAAATGTTTCACATAAAGAAACAGCAGCAGATAAAATCACACATACAATGTTTGTGAGAATATGGACTTTTTTTTCCAATCATCTCCACATAATAGTGTAACAAAAATATTTAGTTGTTAAATGACTAAGATTTTTGCTTCACAACAAACTACTAAGTCTACAGTATATCCTGTATTCTCTGGGATTTGGATGTTAGACTGTTAAATGTTTTCATGAAAGCACTGGACAGGAGAGAAGATTTGTGGCTCTGACGGGACTTTTCATATGGAACTTTGATGGTGACTTTTTCTTTCTTATTTTTCCTTTCGACTTCACAGCAAGATGGTAAACTTTGATGGTAACTATTTTCTTTTTTGTTTTTCCTTTGGACTTCATAGCAAGATGGAAAGTTACCATTTGTTCCTCTGGAGGAAGAGTTTATTATGGGAGTTTCTAAATATGGCATTAAAGTATCAACATCTGATCAATATGTAAGTTTATCATGTCTTTTCAATATAATTTGAAAGGAAAAAAAATCATTGGTGATTTAATGTTCTCAAATTACCAAAGACCTCATTATGTTTAGATGATCCATTGTTCATTCAACAAACATTTGGCAAACACCTACACTGGGTAGTACTCTGCCTGACAGTAGGAACATATTTCTCTGGATCAGTGTGCCGCATAGTGTGGGTCACGTACCCCTTTAAGGGCAATGCAATCATTACAAGGGATCTCTGTGTCCACATGCAGAACAGCCATTGGATCTAACTCCTCAGCACATACCTTCTGAAGGTCTCACAAATGTTTCTGTATAGTATTACTGTTTTTTTTAAAGATGCTATTATCATGAATAAAATAAACATTAACAAATTCGTGGTAGGTTGTTGTGACGTTTCTGGATTGCTAG
Organism: Petaurus breviceps papuanus; assembly: GCF_028583685.1. Lineage (NCBI taxonomy): Eukaryota > Metazoa > Chordata > Mammalia > Diprotodontia > Petauridae > Petaurus > Petaurus breviceps. Next base: position 9,276,249 of record NW_027187298.1, on the reverse strand, counting down.
GAACTAATAAATAGCACAATTAAAAGTATGTTAAGGACCATGAAATTTGGTTTTAGTGAAAAGAATGCTCTCCTCCTGAAAAATATTTTTATCAGTTTAGAGAATACACAGCCCCTGCCCCTTTGGTGCTTACATTCTAGGGAAAGGGACAAAATATGTAAACGTCACATTGCTGTGTTAGAAGCACATTAAAGAGGTACAAAGGAAAGGTAGGTCTAAGGGGAGATGATGTTTGTTAAAACTAAGCAAGCACTTCAGGGAAAGCTTTATCTTGTGTGATCCCTTTGAAGGAGTTAGTAGTAGAGGCCCATTCTGCAGGTGGAGGTGACTGGTTTATAGCAGCCGCTGCACTCACAGGAATCCTTGAAGCTGTTTTACCAAGATAAGAGATAAGGCTGCCTGCCCTTTTAATGGGGAAGGAACCTTTTAGGATGCTATTTTATTGTTATTATCAATATACATTGGGAAGTAAAGGTGATTGACTTCCTTTCACAGAACCCAAGTTAGGGATGTGATATATTACAAAGCTCTGTTGAAAGTGGACCCCAAAGACTGACTAGCAGAGGACACAATTTTAGGGCTTTCAAAAGCATCAGGTCATTACATGACCATCTTTGGCCAAACTGGTGTACACGATATTGAGAGACTCCTGTGAGAAACTTAGTTGTACTACCATACATGTCTCCTTAGAACCAGAACCAGCCTTTATAACAGCCATGATGATTCTGGATTTCCCCCTCATTTCTGTAGGATGTTTTACACAGACATGCTCTGTATTTAATCATCCGGATGGTGTGTTACGATGACGGTCTAGGAGCAGGAAAAAGCTTACTGGCGCTAAAGACCACAGATGCGAGCTATGAAGAGTACAGCCTATGGGTGTATCAGTGTAACAGTCTGGTAAGGTTTTGGCTTACTTCTTCTCTCCCCATCCTCCACCCTGCCCCCAGTTTTTAACTAGCTAATCCAAACCAAGAAGCAAAACTAGGAAATAATTTGGTTAGGTTTTCAAGGCCTGGGGGATGACATAATTCTGGAGGCTGGGTTAGCTACCCACGTCTGAGACCCTTCGGGAAAATTATGTATTAGTTCATAATCCACAGTAAATATTTTTAAAACCAATGAGTGCACAGGGGTGGCTAGGTGGTTCAGTGAATAGAGAGCATCAACCCTGAAGCCAGGAGGTCAGACACTTTACACTTTACCAGCCTTGTGACCTTGGGCAAGTCACTTAACCACAATTGCCCTACCTTCCCTCCTCCAAAAACAAACAAACAAAAAAAACAAAAACCAATGAGTGCTGCTTTCAGTAATGATAGTTTTGTCCATTTACTATTTTACATGATACAGGAACAAGCACAAGCTATTTGCAAAGTTTTAGCCACAGCTTTTGACTCTGTATTAACATCTGAGAAATCCTGAGTTCCTGCTAGAGTGGAAGATAAAAGAACTTCATCTGAAAGAAGCCAACATTTAGGATGAAACAGGAGATGAACTTTTATCTCCACTAAAGAATAAAGAACCTCATTCCAGTTTCATAAAGAAGAAAATGTATTTGAAAAATACCAATCGTTTCAAACCTGCAAATGCAAAATTTTCTAAGCTCTCCAAAGCATTTCTAAAACCCAGTTAAGTGTTATGATTGTCAATGAAGTGAATTTTCTGCTTGGATGATAAAAAGCCTGCATGCCAAATTTGACCCCTCTTAGTTACCCAGCTTACCACCAGAAAGTGTTGTGTGTAAAAACATTTTAATGTATAATAAACATTGCAAAATAATTTACTTTGTGGAAGTGGAATGTATTCTAGAGCCATCTGCTATTGAGGGGATATGATGAAGGTGGGGGCATAGACTATTAGTTTAATCAAAAGACTTGGGTTTTCCTGCTTTAGCCTTTTGACCCATGAGTGGCTTGAGGAAGGCAAAATCTCGATGTTGGATCCCTCCTGGATTCTTGGCTTTGCTCACATTGCCACAGGGGGTGGGTGGGCAGGCCTTATGTCTCTGGAAGTGAGGGCTCCTCTCAAGACTTTTAATTTCACCTAGTTTAGGCCCCTTACCAAAGGTTCCTGTTGATAGCACTGCAAAATACTAAGCTATCTTTTCAACATATCTAATAATAAAGGTTACACACAGGAGCACATTTAAGAAAAATGAGTCAGTTTAAAAGTATTTTATTTTTTCTCTAGCCAAATGACTGGTTAACAAGAGTAAACTTCTGAAACATGCTCTAATTATAAATCACTGCATTCGGGACATTGAAAATAAGAGTTGATTTAGGTTATACAATATATACAGTTGCTCTGCAACTATACCAAAATAATCAAATGAATGAATTGAATATTATACATCCCAAATAGCATTCTATGCTGCAGATTCAATGTCATTCACTCCTTTTGAAACAGTTAACATAGCATAAAATTTCAGAATCATCATCCCTTGAAGTTTGCTTTGATGAAGAATGGCAAATGCAAAATGCCAGAATCTTGCAGCTGAAATTTATGAAAAGTAAACTTTAAATACAAATAGTTATCTACAATGCATTCAGATTTATCTCTGCCTGCCTTTTTTTGCTGCAAAAAGGAGCAAATATCTCAAAGGATGATAATGGGTAAAGAATTTAAAATGTATTTCTGCTCTGGCAAGAAGAATAATATTAGTTACCTGCACAATAGCACCACCAAATTACATCTTTAAAAAAATGTCAAGATGTATCCCCTAGACCTATACCACTGAACCTGACTGAGTAGCATCTAGGACCAGAATCCAAAGGCTTTAAATTTGACAACTTCACAGCTGACACCAAATCATCTAAACTCTGAATGCAAGTTTCATATGCTAGGAAAATTCATTAAAAAAAAAATAGAGAAGTGAACAGTGCAAAATAGGGGCTGCTTACTTTCTTGCATCTTACCACAGAATTAAAATGTTTCCAAAACCAAAAATGGAAATAAACACAATTGTTAATAATTGTTAATAAACACAACTGTAGTGCTAAATTAAGTCTAGAATTATAGATTTAAACTTTTTTTATTGGGAATTTTGGAAAGTACAAAGGAATCTACTTCAAAACTCAACAAAAACATTGTAATCCATCCCAGATTTTCTTTTTCACTTTCTCAGTGGCCTCACAAATGAGTTAATACATCAAGAAGCTATACAATGCAAGCTTTTCACATATTTAAGACACGCTACCACAATCAAGTGTACCATTTAAAAAAAAATAAAATCATTAACAACTTTGTCCTAGTATTGATTAGTTTGAAGCTTCTCCAGTCTGTAAAATATGGTGGGCACTGTCTTACATATTTTAACTTAAAGCTTCAAAATTCTTATCAGTTATTTGTGTTATGGAACTCATACATACCACTAGCAGATAGTCAAGTTCATGTAACCAAGTTTTAATTAGGCTTTTTTCAACATATGCTAGTCTTCATTACCTGGTTTTTTTGTAGCATAAGTTCAAGAAAGATACAATGGACTCAGTATTCAAATGGATGTGAGAATTGCCATGTTATGTAGTGTTACACCCATCCACTGGGATCTATGGATATTTGCTAGATATTTGTTCACACACAAATGAACAGAATCATTTTAAAGAACTGTTTAACTACTGTTCACACTGGTATATTATATAAATACACATACACTTATAGCTGAGTTAGGAAACAAGCACACTGTTGTGTTTAGAAGGAAAGGCAATGGTACACTTAACAGGAAACGGCAATTAAAATGTACTAGTGAGTTTTTCAATAAATGCCCTTGTGACTCAGGATATGGGTGATTAAATAAGTTCAAGAATGCAAATTATGAAACATCTAAAGCATATAACTGGCTTTAAGAACTGCTTTGCAATCCATCATCCTTAGTTTAAAAGCAGAAAATGCGGTTTTTATAACCTCACAGAACTGAATTAACTGATAATATTGTCATGGATTTGAAGTAACCAGCTACTGTTTTGTGAATACAATTGTTCAGGATCAACATTACATGATGGACTTCCAAAACAGGTTATATACACATGCAGCATCTAATAATGATACACAGATTCTCAACCTCACAAATTAGAAAGTAAAAATAAATAATAGAGTAATTTCCAAGTTGGTTTAAATGTGTGCATATGGTAGATGTCAAAGGAATAAATATCCTTTAAAGGTGAACTCAGGACCTTCCATCTGGAATGACCTTAGCTTAGAAGGAAGCAATAGTAAATGCAATTGTTGGATTCCATAAAACAACTGAGAGCTACTCTGAGATTCTCTAACTTTAATATAAATATGTGAAAAGTTACAACTCCCAAATCAAACCATGACAAGTCAAGGGGGATTAATTTACAAACCCTTTTATATAAATGTTTTAAATATGCTATATAAATTATAATAAATATAATTTATAAAAATGTAAAATTATATCTCTGAGAAAGTGTATTAATGAAAAACTTTCTTTCAAATAATTTACATATAAAAATTGTGTCCAAGGTTTGAAACCACAGTAATGGCGTTAGAGAACGTTTACTAAGTACAAGTACAACTTAAGAAACTGGTTTTCTGATTCTGAAGAAATTATTTTCTTCAGTGAGCTTTTGGACTTCCTTTTCCATTTGGCCACTTTGCTTTTTAAATCATTCTTCTCCTCATTGGCTTTTTGGACCACTTTTGCCATTTGAGTTAGTCTATTTTTTAAGGTGTTATTTTTTTTCAGTCAGGCTGCTGACTTCTTTTTCATGATTTTCTTGCATCATTCTCATTTCTCTTCCCAATTTTTCCTCTACTTCTATTACTTGATTTTGAAAATCTTTCTTGAGCTCTTCCATGGCAACCAATTCATATTTTTCTTGGAGGCTTTTGAAGCAGGATCTTTGACTTTGTTGTCTTTTTCTGATTCTATGTTTTGATCTTCTTTGTCACCCAATTCTATAGTCTGAATTCTCTTCCTTTGTTTGCTCATCTTGCCAGCCAATTACTTGACTTTTGAGCTCTTTGCCACAGTAGGACTCTGCTTCCGGAGAGGAGAATGATGTGTCGCAAATTTCTGGGGTTTTTTGCAGGTATTGTCAGAGCTTCTTCTAGGTACCTGCCTCAAAACTGTGAGGAGAATGCCCTCTCCACAGCCACCACAAGCTCTGTCACACCAGTGCTCCTCACCCCAGGATTGCCACCAAAGACTGCGACCCAGATCCAAGCAGGGCAAAGCAAGAGCTTCAGTGCCAGCAAAGAGACGCCTACAATTGCTCTCTTGTCAGTCGCTTGGTCCCCCCACCATCTGTGGGCCTGGAGGTCTGGAAGTAGCCACCCTGCTCCTGCCTCTGCTGCCCTGGGAGCAGGGGCCAGACCACCCTCTTCTTTCTCTCATATCCAGCAGTTTCCCCACTGACCTTTTACTTTTTTTTTGCTTTTTGGAGGGTAATTGGGGTTAAGTGACTCGCCCAAGGTCACATGGCTAGTTTGTGTGTGTGTGTGTGTGTGTGTGTGTGTTAAGTGTCTGAGGCCAGATTTGAACTCAGGTCCTCCTAACTCCAGGGCCGGTGCTGTATTCACTTTGCCACCTAGCCACCCCCAACCTTTTACTTTCTCTTTGGCATTTATGGGTTGAGATGTCTGGAAACTGCCACAGCTGCCAGTGATTCAGTCCCCTGAGGTCTGTGCTGGTGTAGCCCATGTGGGACTGCACTCAGCTCCCAGCCTGCTGAGATAGACCCTTCCTTTAGATTTTCCAGGCTGCCTTAAGCAGGAGATTTGTTTCACTGACATTTTGTGGGTTCTGTAGCTCTAAAATTTGTTTAGAGTAATTTTTTATAGGTATTGGAGGTGGTTGGGGCACAAACTCAAGCAAGTTCTTCCTTTTACTCCCCCATCTTGGCTCTGCCCCTGAAACTGGTTTTCTGGCAAAGAATTTTGGAACCAGTAGTGAAACTGGGACATAAATTGTTGACTTGTGTAAGATGAAATGAGAAATTGCTTACAATTTTTTGTTCACTAGCAAGTCAGTCAGCAATAAAGTGAAGGAACAATACAAAAAAAGCTCCTTTGCAACTAGGATCTCCATCAATGTGGCTAATCTGAAATGGAAATTCAAAACAATTCCATGTTAGGAGGGCACCAAAGTAACTAAGCAAACATTTGCTCTCACATCCATTACCAGAAAGGAGAACCTGGTAAAGATCACTAATCCATCATGCAGCTCATATATTCATAATATGTGGAAGAGAATTTGTATTCACACAGAAGACCCCACCCACTTTTTTCCTCTCTGGAAAATGGGAGATAAATATAGGGACAAATCTCAGACCTTTCAGTACTTTTCACTACCACCAACTTAGGGTTAGAGTCAAGACCTAAGTGATTTTCTATGGAAATAAAAGTGAGACAGGTTTACATGGATTTACCAGGAAGAGGCCTTCTGGATATTATATATAAACTTTGGCTTTGGATGACAACTAAAGTATCTTTACCAAATTTCTCATCTCATTCCCATCTGTAATAAGTCACTCACCAATAAAACATATAAACCATTAGTTAATATGATCCCAAAAAAAGAGAAGAAAAACAAATCACTAGTACAAAACATGAAAATGTAAATATATCACTAATGAAGATGAAATCAAAGCAATTATTAGGAATTATTTTGTCCAATTATATGCCAATAAATTTAACAATTTAAATGAAATGTAAGAATACTTACAAAAATATAAACTGCCTAAATTAAGAGAAGAAGAAATAAAATATCTAAATAAACCTATTTTAGAAAAAGAAATTAAACAGGCCATAAATGAGCTTCCTAAAAATAAAGCATCATGAGCAGATGGATTTACAAATGAAGTATGCCAAACATTTAAAGATTAACTAATTATAATATTAAATACATCATTCTGAATAACAGGCAGAGAAAGAGTCCTATAGCAAACCCCTTTTATGAAACAAATATGGTGCTGATACCTAAACCAGGAAGAACAAAAACAAAGAAAATTATACATAGTACATGCCATATTACAATGTACTATGTATAAACTTTGCTACAGTATATTATTCTACCCTATACTGTATACTAAACTGTGCTATATAACATACAATACTTTAATATGTTATACTATAATACAGTATAATGGCATGGTATAGTGTAGTGGATAATATAGCATAGTATAGCAAAATATAATGTGGCATTTATTATGAGCCTATTAAATGTCATATAAAACTGATAACAAATTTTTGCCAATGATGATAACCTATCAGGCTAACATCATAAATTACATTATACCACCTTAAAATGTCATTTGTTTCATTGTGATATATCACCTTTCACTCTTGTATTATAAATACCATAAAATAATGTACAACTATGTTCTGCTATTTTATCCTCTTATTTTATCCTTTTTTAGTCTATGCTATGCTATGCTATACCATACTACACAATACCTCTCTATTTATCCTATGCTATACTATACTATTATTTTTTTCAACAATGGGGAGATTCTTTATGGAGTTTTTACAGGACATGAATAAGAATCACACAGGGGGAATGTTTATACCAATGACATGATAATGGACTCATCAAAGTAAGTTTGTTAATTACATCTGTCACCCTGTTTGAACTCTTTCAAGTTTCTCCATAGTCCTTTTGGAAATAACCTAGAAAGACTACTCTAAGGGTCTGATTAGCCCAGAATGTACAGGGAGGATGATAGACCTCCTGTCTTTATCTGCCATGAGTACATTTTCTTTATTCTTGAACAAGGATACCCTTTTCTAATTTGCAGAACTATTATAAGAAAAACTAGATAGTGAGAAATAACTTTGGATTCTTCTTTAGGTTGGAATACAGAACCTTAAGGTCAATCTAGAGCTTGGGTCCAAAGACAACCAAGGCATCAGTATCAGAGGCAAGTTGTCTATCCAAAAGAACAATAAGAGGCCCTTTACTAATTTTCTGCTTATGCCAGGTGTCATTTCCTTCTTTTATTTCATCACTTCTGCCCAACCCTTTAAACTCTCCTTTCTTTTTTAAAAACATTTATTTAGTATTCCAGGATATAAAATAAACCCACATAAAGCATCAGCATTTCTACATATTACTAACAAAACTCAAAAGCAAGAGAAAGAAAAATTCCATTTAAATAACTAGACAATATAAAATATTTGGGAGTCTACCTGCCAAGACAAACCCAGATATAGGAACACAATTACAAAACATTTTCACACAAAAAACCCCAGATGTAAATAACTGAAAAACTATCACTTGCTCATGGGTAGGCAAAGCTAATAAAAATGAAAATTCTACCTAAATTAATTTACTTATTCAGTACCATACCAGTCAAGCTACCAAAAATTATTTTATAGAGCTAGAAAAAAATTTAAAAATTCATCCAGAAGAACAAAAGGTCCAGAATATCAAGGAAATTAATGAAAAGAAATACAAGGGAAGGTAGTCTAGCTGTACCAGATCTAAAACTGCATTCTAAAGCAGCACTCATCAAAACTACTTGGTACTGGCTAAGAAATAGAGTGGTGGATCAGTGGAATAGGTTAGGTATAGAAGACACGGTAGTCAAAGATGATAGTAACCTATTGTTTGATAAACCCAAAGACTCCAGTTTCTGGGATAAGAGCTCACTATTTAACAAAAACTGCTGGGAAAACTAGAAAACAATCTTGCAGAAATGAGGCACAGACCAACAACTTACACTGTATACCAAGATAAAGTAAAAAACGGGTGCATGATTTAGATATAAAGGCTGATACTATAGGCAAATTAGGAGAGCAAGAAATAGTTTGCCTGTCAGATCTATTGAGAACAGAAGAATTTATGACCAAACAAAAGATAGAGAATATTATGAAATGCAAAAAAGGATAATTTTTATTACATTAAATTAAAAAGTTTTTGCACAAAGAAAGCCAATGTGACCAAGATTAGAAGGGAAATAGAAAGCTGGGAAACAATTTTTACAGCTAATGTCTCTAATAGAGGCCTCATTTTTAAAATATACACAAAACTGAGTCAAATTCAGAAGAATACAAGTCATTCTCCAATTGATAAATGGTCAGAGGATATGAACAAGTATTTTCAGATGAAGAAATTAAAGCTATCTTCAGTCAGATGAAAAAGTGCTCTAAATCACTATTGATTAGAGAAATGAAAATAAAAACAACTCTGAGGTACCACATCACACCTATCAGACTGGCTAACATGACAAAACTGGAAAATGACAAATTTTGTAGAAGATTGAGGGAAAACTGGAACACTAATGCATTGCTGGAGGAGCTGTGAATGGATCCAACCATTCTGGAGAGCAATTTGGAACTATGTTTGGAGCTGTGAATGGATCCAACCATCCTGGAGAGCAATTTGGAACTATGTTCAAAACTAAGTGCATAAAACTGCATACCCTTTGATCCAGCAATACCACTTCTAGGCCTGTACCCCAAAGAGATCATAAAAATAGGGAAAGGACCCACATGTACAAAAATATTTATAGCAGATCTTTTTGTGGTGGCCAAGAATTGGAAGTTGAGGGAATACTCATCATTTGGGGAATGGCTGAGCAAGTTGTCGTATATGAATAGAATGGAATACTACTGTTCCATAAGAATTGATGCACAGGCAGACTTAAGAAAAACCTGGAAAGACTTACATGAAATGATGCTGACTGAAGGGAGCAGAACCAGAAGGACACTGTACACAGTAACAGCAACAATGTATGATCAACTATCCTAGACTTAGCTCTTCTCAGCAATACAATGATCTAAGACAACTCTAAAAGTCTCATGATGGAAAATGCTATCCACATCCAGAGTCACTTAAACCCAACTGCCCTGCCTTCCCCCCCTCCAAAAAACAAACAAAAAAACCCAAACAACAAAAGAAAACAAAACAAACAATAAACACAGTAGAATGTTGTGTGTGCTATATCTTTTAGAGATAAGTGTGTGACTGGAAAGACTTGATCTACCTCAGAAAATAATTTGTGAAAATCTGGCTTTCTGTCTCCTTAGATATTCATCAAAAAATGTTCTCAATAAAATGCATAAAACATTCTCTTAAAGATTTTATAGACAACAAAAAGAAAGCATATTAGTAGTGGCTTATATCTTTCCCTGGCAATACTACAGTTATTTTTTTCTATTCTTTCCACTTTGAAATATTTTTGTAGAAAAAGTCCTGCAATGGAGCCAGGAGGGACTCTGAAAATTACTCCTGTCATTAGTTTGTTGTTCATCCAAGGACAAGTCATATAACCTCATTAAACCTCAATTTCCCTATCACTAAAGGGGGAGTAATAACAACTCTTTCCTGTCTCATTGGGTTGTTAGGAAGATCAAGTGAAATAATGTATGTAATGCTTTTTGTAAATCTTAAAGTGTTATATAAATGGCAATTATTATTTCAAAATTTTGTCACCTCCAGCACAGACTTCTGTTCACGGCCAGTCACTCTTACTGACTTCATCTTCTTATGTGTTATTTCAGCTTCTTCCTATATATCACACTGGGTGTTCAGTCATTTTTCAGTTGTGTCCAACTCTCTGTGATCCCATTTGGGTCACAAAGATACTAGAGTGATTTGCCATTTCCTTCTCCAGATCATTTTATAGTGAGGAAACTGTGACTTGCCTAGGGTCACACAGTTAGTACACGTCTGAGGTCAGATTTCAACTTGAGAAGATGAGTCTTACTAACTCCAAGCCTGGCACTCTATCTACTATGCAATCTAGCTGTAAGGTGAATCCACTGTCACTTATAATGAGAACAGACTGCTACACATAAGCAAGCATGCAGGTGACTTTCCTTCAAGTCCTCTTCCAAGTTCTCCTTGTGGCACAGAGATGATCCCGATTCTAACAGACTATGCCAATGAGTACAAGTTCTGGAGGGTCAAGAAGCTGAAAGCCTTTCAGTGCCAAATCAGAAACTGTCTGAGGTTCAAGGACCAGCTTACCTGTCCACCAGGTGATGAAATTTTTTGTATGAAGCAATTCATAAAAAGCATCTGCTAAGGATATACATTGGTGTAGTAATCACACTGATGAAATCATGTATTCTTGAAATATAAAGAAGTATACAGTAACTAGATAATAGAATGGTTATACTATGGTGCAGAAATTAGTATTGATTATCTAACACTCATAGTGTCATGATTATACTTACAGTTTTACAATACTATTTATTTTTAACATGAAAAAAATTATACACACTGATCTGACATGAAAATAACATTCTATACTGTGCATATAATTAGGGGAAGAAACACCCAAGAAAACAATTTCAAGTGAAATCTGTGATAATGGCACATCACTAAAATACCATGGATCATTCGCATCGAAGAACATCCTAAAACATGCTGAATAATTTATCTAAAACCATCAATTATTATTTAGCAACAAAATTTATCTATGTGATACTGAATAACAAAACAGGTTCCTGCTTTCAATAAATTTGAATGCTATTACAAAACACACTGACACAGCCTGCCAGATCACATATGAAATGCAAAATAATCATATACAAAAAGTGTAAATGAATGTAAAAGCAACTATTTAGAAAATATATGTTTTCTATGGTCAATGAAAGATCAGGGAAAATAAAACTTGAGGCTAAAGATATTCACATGAACAGTGGATTTAGTAATTGGCCTATGACAATGGCACTCTATCAAAGTAGGAACATTTTGTTTTGTTAAGGAAAAGTAGGTAAAGATATTTGAAAAGAGAAAGAAATAGGGTCCAGAAAAAGAGGAACTTAGAAACATTAAGTATGGTATGGATTAAGTTAGTGAAATGAGAGAAGGCTAAAGAGAAGTATACATTACATATTGTATACAATTTTGGCTTTATTCTGTAGGCAGTGTTGAGCTGCCAATTTTATCAGATGTCAACTTTTTAAAACACTGGTTTGAAATATAATTACTAAGCCTGTAATTTATTATCTGTTTCTGTCGGGCAGGATAATAACGGACAGATATAAATTTTTATTTTGGCATAGTCGTTAGAATACCAAAAATGAAGGCACTCCAATGATAAACTCATGCCATTTCATGTATTCTTTCCTGGCACAGTGGGTTCTCAAAAATATTTTTGAATTAATAAATTAAGTAAATATTGGTTTGTGCAGAACACATAAATAAGATTATTATACATAGAAGTGCTTTAAACAGGAGCAGCCAGGTGGCGCAGTGAATGAGTACCGGGCCTGGAGTTGAGAGACCCGGGATCGGTTCCAGCCTCAGATACTTAACACCCACACAAAATAACTGGCCGTGTAACCTTGAGCAAGTTACTTAACCCCAATTGCTTTAAAGAAAAAAAGTGCTTTAACCTAAACAGGAATAGAAAAAAATCAAAAGAATATGTTTAGCTCTTTAGGATAAAGAAATTACCACTCACCACCAAGTTTAGCTTATACCATGGAAGTTAAATATTAAAAGCAGAAGTGATTTACAAGTAACTGACTGTCTATAGAGCCTTTTAAAAATAAGAGAATACTCAACACCCAAGATTTCATTGGTATGGGTCTTCTCTCCTCCCTCCTTCAGTGCAGATCATTATCTCTTCTTTACTTAGAAGTCCAACTATTGCTGTACTTGAAATTATTTATTATCTAGGATCCAACCCTCTGGTAATGAGCCTCTCTAAACTTTGTTTGGGTGAGAGATGTGAAATATGTCACTCAGCTAGTAATTAAAACCTTTCCAGCTTGCAGAACCTGGATTTTTACTCCAACAGCATAGGTTTCAAGAACCCAACATTTTTCTCTACCATGATTAGTCAGCGTATGATGTTCACAGAAAATAATATATAACAGATATAACAAGATTAAAAAAAAAAACTTGATTGGGAAGGTACCTTGCAGGTCATTCAGCCCATGCACCTTTCCCTTAACATCTCCCATTATATAGATCAATAAACATAAGTTTGCTGATATGCCCGCAAGTCAAAAAACTAGTTAAACGGCCAAGGCAGGACTCAAACCCAAATCTACTTAGATGGATTTGTGATTTCATTGAGGTAGGTACTTTTTCTCATGGTGCAGATCACTTTCTTACTAGATGATTCTTATCCTTGCCTTCTGTGAGATCCTTTGCTGAGGATCAATCTAATACATTTGAGGCCTTCCAAGAGGTCTTTGAAAGTTCCACAGGTTCTCCTCCAACAATCTGGCTGGAGATCTTTAATTTTTTCTTTCTCATTGCATCTGTTTCCTGGATAGTACTTCTTATGCATAAGTCACTGGTGACAATATGCTAAGTCTATAAACAAACAACACACATGACTGCATTGCCCTTTTCAGTCTTCTATACTTTATTCAGTGAGTATGATGTTCTATAATTCAGAACCACAGAGCTCAACAAGAATACTAATGTTAAAAAAGATAGAAGTTCACGACCACTGAAAAGTGCTTTACAATCTCCCAAATGCAATTTAGCCTGCTTTCATCTTTCTATCCAATTATACATTCAACTCACTATCCTTCTGCAATACCTGTGCAAGATAAGTGTTCCATTGGACTATCTCAATAAACTGTCCAGTTGATTATGGGTAAAAGTATGGAAAAGGCATTTTTATCTACTTAATTCTTCATACGTGGATTATTAGATCAAATTCCTTTGAGTGGTTATGAATGTCATTAAGGAAACATCCGCAACCAATACAACACAACATACAATGCAATCTACCAACAAGAGTAAAGAATGATACCACTTCTTTTCTATCTGGATCTTACTTGGAAATGGCAAATAACTAACAAGTATAGCTCTCCCTATGTTATTATGCCTTGCTTGATACTAATAATCACAGGATCACTGAAGAAAAGTTCTTTTTGTGGTTGTATCTATCAAAGGATCTTTTAGATGATTCCCACAAGGATTTTATAAATGTGAGCAAGCAGACACATGGATAGCCATGTGCACTTGATCCCTGGGGAATGATGTCTGTGATCTTTTTTCCCAATTATTTAATATCTTCTCATATTTTAAAGCTATCTTGAAAATTGATTTCTTAATGTTTTCAAAACTGTATTATCTAGTAGAGTTCATATAAGGTATACTTACCTGTATACATAGTCTAGTCTAATTACTCTTCCCCTTTTGGTCTTGGTAGTATGATTTCAACTTTCTTGTATGACAAACACATCAGGGTATGGTAGTTCCTCTGTCATGGGTGGTGATAAGTTTATTATAGAAACATTGAAGAAGCAACTCTTATTTTTTATCTCTCTGTTGTCTTTCCAGTTTCTCTTCTTAATGCTTTTAGAATGATCTGGCAAAGGTGAGTCTTGCATCTTGATTTTTGTCTTGCCACTGGACTTAAGATGACTCTGGAAGAGTGTGGCTGATGACTGCAATCCTGACTCACTTAAACCCAATTCACATGCAAGTCATCACCTGTGATATCATGAGGTAATTTCTTAGAAAATGAATCATGAACAGAAACATTAGAAATGTTCACAATCTTTCACTATCCTTCTCCATAAGGTTTTTGCAAATGAATTTAAATTTACAATGTAAATAAGTTTCCCTTGGATGCTAGGTTTCTCCACTTAGCTCAGCAAGGAGATTAAATATTCACCAGCTGAGGGAGATTTCTGGGCTCTTTTGTCCTCTTCACTTTATACGGGTGAAGTTTCTGTAGGAAATGGGGCTAGTCTACATTGATGTCTCCTCCTTTGGCCATTTCCCATTATTTTTGTTGTCAGTAGCTTATTTACATAGGTCATGAATAAGCGGCTTCATCTATACCTGGCCATCTCTTCTCACCTTTATCCTTATAACAATGCTGACTTGGACTTTTGCTGTAACTAGTTAATGTTCTAATAGAACAAAGCCGTCAAGATATAATCAAATTCATTTTGTGATATTGTTTGGGGTTTGCCAAATTTAGTACACTCAAACTTTCTTCTGATAAAATAATCATGATAACAGAGGAAAAAAGCTTCCAAGTAACGTACAAGTTTTTGGTTTCACTTGTTTCTTAATCCTGAATCATATTTTCCACTGCCATCCTCCATGGATTTTTCATGGATGCAACTGTGTATTAATTCAGTTTGAAGGACTTAGTTTTTCAGAAAATCTCTACCTGTTCCATCCTTTGCAAAAGATGGTGTGTATGATGCAATTTTCACGTTTTTTTTTCCTCCTTACGTTTATATAATTAAAGTACATTACAAGAGTAGAAGAGTAATTTTTTAAAAATTGATAATTGTATTTCAATAATTAGATTCCTTTATAATCCTATATATTTTATACATCTAAAAAATTATTCTGAGGAGTCTACAGGATTACCAGATTGTTGTAGGGGTCCATGAGTAATTAAAGACAAAATAAGCAAGTGTTACATAAAATGTCTCTTGTTGCTTTTAGACAAAAAATAAAATAAACTGCTTTTATTTGCCTCTCTAGGGAGAACACGTAAATCATTTTTACCACAACTTATATCTTCTGGTATATAGTAAGGATGTCAGTGTTGATCCCCATCTGGATCACTGCCTTGTCCTGGCAGGGGGTTTGTGTAACTCAACAAAACTATGAACTATTCTGTGCAGGGTTAACCAAGATGGACAGGTCATAGTGGAGAAAAGATGATGCACTGGAGAAGGAAACGACAAACCACTCCAGTGTCTTTGCCAAGAAAACATCACCAGATGGTCAATATAGAAATCATACTGATTACATACTTTACAGTCAAATGTGGAGAAGCTCTATTCAGTCAGTTAAAACAAGACAGAGCTGACTGTGGCTCAGATCCTGAGGTTCTTAATGCAAAATTCAGATTTAAATTGGAAAAACTTGGGGAAACCATCAGATCATACAGGTATGACCTAAATAACATCTCTTATGAATATATGGTAGAGGTAATAGATTTAAGGGATTAGATCTGGTATGTAAAGTGCCTGAAAAACTAGACAGAAGCTCACAATAATCCTTCCTTTATTCTAAGGTTAACCCCTCCATTTATGCTCTTTGGACCATCAGTTCTAGCTTTCTTACACCTAACACTCTTCCCACCCCCACCCCCCCCCCATTACACTTTAATTCAGTGACAACGGACTTCTTTCTGTTCCTAGACCTGGGCACGCTATGTCCAGACTAAAATTTTTCATTTCCTCATGCATGGAAATGTTCTCCCTCTTCATCTTTGCTTCCTTCAAGTACCAACTAAAATCTCACCTCCTCCAGGAAGCCTTTCTTACTCCCTCTTAATTTTACTGCCTTGTTTCTGTTATTTTCAATTTACCCGGAATACCTTGTTTGTATGTTGTCTTCCCCATTAGTCTGTGAGCTCTTTGAGCACAGGGACTGTCTTTTGCCTTTATTTCTATCCCCAGTGCTTAGTAGAGTGCCTGACAGCTAAATAAATGTTTATTAACTGATTAGATTACCTCTTTCAGTTTGAATTTTCAATGGCTACCTATATACAACCCTGTCAGTTTATCTTTTTATGCCCTCTGCAAATTGGTTTCAGCTTCCATCTCTAGCACATCAGTCTCCTTTACATTCCAGCCAAACTAGACTAGCCATTTCTCAAATTTAACATGTTATTTCCCACCTTCACAGTGTCGTACAAACTGTCTCTGATGCCTAGAATATATTCTCTTCCTATTTCTATTTATTAAGCTCTTTCTTCACAAGTTTACATCCATGTCGATCTGCAAGTCTGGCCTGATTAACCCAAATGAAAGCATACTATCCTTCCACAAATTTTCCTAAAGTATTTTGATTTTCTTCCTGGCCAATATCAACTCCTAACTTTTTATCTAATTATATAAATCCTATCGTTCCTCTCCCTGCAACTTGCCATGATGTAAGCTGCTTAAAGACAGAATGTCCTTTTTTAATACAAGAAACTCAGTATTTAATAGACTCTTAATAAATGTCTGCTGAATTCATCTGATATCCTCTTCTCCCCTGGCTTCCAGGACACTGCACTTTGATAGCTCTCCTCTAACTACTTTTTTCTAGTCTTTCTGAATCCTCCTCCTCCTCTCATTCTTTGGAAGGTCAGAAGTTCCTCCTATGGTTCTGTCCTTGGTTCTCATGTTTCTACAGGGATTACTCATGTGGGGTTTGTGAAGCTGGTTTTTAAGATATTTTGATGACTATATTTCAATATGATTGCTTTTCTTCGTAATCTTTTTTTTTAAATGTGTATTTAAGAACATTATTCTGAGGAATCCCTAGGCTTCCCCAGATTGTCCAGGGGATCTATATCTCTGCTCTACACTCTCTCTAGAGCAACTCTACTCCCATTCCTTCCATAATTACCTCTAGGCAGCTGGCACATAATAGATGCTTAATAAATACTTGTTGATTTCTTGCTTTCCCAAATCCCTATGTCCACCCCTTTCTGAGAGCTTCACTTTCATATTTCAGTTTACTAGATAACCCCTCATGGCAATACTACACTGATACCCAACTTCAAATTTTAATCTTTCATTATTCCCTCTCAATCAGTTTGCACATTCAATCTGTTACCAAGACCTACTAAATCTCCTCCCACAACAGTTCCGATCAATTCTCTCTTATTCTAACATTGTTATTTTAAAATTCCTGCCTACAACTCATCTTCCACAGTGCTGCCTAGAGGTGAGCTTCCATGATTTACTGGGTAAAAGTATAATGCCCTCTTCCCCCCAAATACTGCTTCATATACTTTTCCATCTATATTTGGTCTTTTATTCCCTCCATACTTCCCTGTTCTCACCCTATCTTTCCCTTCTTCCTGTTTTGCTTGTCTGAAATGGACTCCCATAAAAACCTGCTTGCTGAAATCTCTCTCTTCAAGGCCAAGTTTAGGTGTCACCAACCTATAATAATGTCATCTATACAGGTCTATAGGGTTTGCAACACATTTTACAAATAGCTCATTTTTATAACAATGTGAAGTAGGTGGTGCTATTATTCACATTTTATAGATGAGGAAACTGAAGTAGAAAGAAACTAAGTGAAATGATACTACCTTATACTACTTTTGAACTTGGGAATTCCTGACCTGCCTTACTCTCCTTTCTGCATTTCTCCTTCCACCTGGATAGGATCTCACCTTCCTCCAATTTTTTCTAGTACTTTGAACATTTTCTTCCTACATGCCATATTTTACCTAGCATTAGAGTTTGGGGTTTTTGGTTGTGTGTGTATTTTATCTCTCCGAATTACACTGCAACTTCCCTATGGGTAGAGACAAAGTCTAGCACTACGGCTCACGTGTAGCGGTCAACAAATAATTTCCTTATGTTTACAAGTCTCTGTCCAAGTTACGTCCCCAATATAATGTAATTACGCCCACCAGAAACTTAATGACGTTTGTTAGGTGATAACTGCTTGGATGTTGACAAAAATTTTTTCCATATGAATTCTTTCTCTGGATTCCCAAAAAGAAAAGAGTCCAAACCCACCCTGTGAGCTAATCAGAGTTGGAATAGGTCCACTTTATGGAGAAGGAAACTAAAGGTCAGCAAACCTCGGCCAACACTTCTTTTATTTGCTAGTTCATTCACAGATCAAACACGTATTAAGCATCTCCTGTCTAGGGGGAGGCAGGTTAGACAAGCCCTCTGAGGGCTCGCTCAGTCTAGGGAGGGAACTGAGGTCCCAGTGATCTTGGTGCCCCAGGGCCATGCAAATAGTGTCAAGTGAAATCTGAGTGGAAAGGTCATTGCGACAGAAGAAGGGGGTCAGGGAAGGTTTCCCGAAGAAAGTGGCTTCTTAGTTGGATTTGGAGAAAGTGGTAAAGAACAACAGGTGAGTGGGGGAGGGGCGGCATTGAAAAGAAAGCATGGCCTGTTAACAGCCCGAGCCCACAGACGCGGGCAGAACGAGACCGGGTAAATCTCGCAACCAGTGGAGCGCTGGGGAAGCCCTCCCCACTCGAGGACGCCCCCTCGCTATATTCCCACCGGGGCTCCGCTGCGCGCAGCTTCTCTCACCC
>NW_027187298.1:9161278-9256938 GCF_028583685.1 Petaurus breviceps papuanus | reverse complement strand
TGGTGGCGGCTGGTCGGGGCATCTCTTTCCTCCTCATCCCTTCCCCTGACCCCGGAGATGTCGGCGATCCCGGCCGAGGAGAGCGACCAGCTATTGATCCGACCGCTGTAAGGAGCCTGGGGGGAAGGGGAAGGGATGAGGAGGAAAGAGATGCCCCGACCAGCCGCCACCACTACCACCACAAAACACAGACAGCGCAGAGACGCCCCCCACCCCTCCTCTCAGAGCAAGACCAGCACCACTTCCGGCGTCGGCGGTCCTGGCGCGGAGGCGCTCACGACCTTACTTCCGGTGCGGGCCAGACCCACGAGGTTTCACGGCTTCCTTTCAAGCCGGGGAACGCGCGGGGCGGGGCTGGGAGAGGCGTTCTGCGCCTGCGGGGTGGGGATGGTGACAGAATCCGGGCGGTGCAGTGAGAGGAAGGAAGGAAGGGAAAGAAAAAAAAAAGCGGAGTGGGAGTGGCTGCCTCAGGTACTTCGACTGGAAAAGGCCGATTTTCTATGGTATTGAAAGCAGTTCCACCCGGGAACCTTCACTCTTCCCTTCCTAGTCCGGTGGCTGTGAGGTGAGAACCCTTCCCCTATCCCTCCTGCTCCGCTCTTCTTTCCTCAGTTGGCCTAATCGCCGCTCAGCGCGGGGTCTTAGGTTTCCCGCGCCCAGCTCCATAGCCACGTGCCAGCCTCTGCGGGGTTGGAGTCGTGACTCGGCGGCTTGTCTCGGTAGGGGAGGGGGGAGGTCTCCCGGTTGCCTTGGCGACCAGGAGCAAAGAGGGAGCCGAAGCGGGGGTGAGGAGACCCGGGGCGAATACCGAGAATGGGCTCTGCCTTCCTCTGTGGATCCGGGCGGTGGCCGCCCGACTCCGAGCTGGGAGAGAACTCCCAGGAGTCGGCCAGCCCAACCCTCTCATTTTTACAGATAAGGAAACTGAGGTGCGGGGAGGAAGCCTCTCCGTGTGTAAGTAGCCAAGCGGGGATTGGAATCTACCCGCGTGTCTTCCCCAAATCCTGAGTGCTCGTCGACCTTGCTGCCTCTTTGTAGCGTGGGGTGTGAGGCAAGGTCTAGGGAAACACTGCCCAGGATGAGGAGGGGGTGCCCGAGGGGAAGGACGTGTTAAAACCTCGAGTAAACACATTCTCTTTAATCTAGGCCTTGTCTGGGATGTAAGGGTCCGTATTTAACAAATCAGCTGGGGTTGTGGTGGGGGGTGGGGTGGGAACAGCATGCATTCCACACTTAAGTGCCCTCTCGCCGAGAACCTCACTTTCCTCCGCAGCTTGCGTGGACCAAGGGCTCGAGTGAGCGAGCCAGAGCGTCGGCTGTTGCGGTCACTGTCGCTGACACTCCCCCTAAACCCCCATCGCAGGCCTTGATGGAACGGCTGGAGAAGGAGGCCATGCTGAGTGAGCGCAGATATGAAGGCTCATTCACATCCACGCTGAAGACCCTTCTGGTGTTCTCGGCCCTAATGATCACCTTGCCCATCGGATTGTATTTCTCTTCAAAATCCTATGTGTTTGAAGGTACCTTGGGAATGTCCAACAGAGACAGCTATTTCTATGCCGCGATTGTGGCTGTCGTTGCTGTCCACCTCGTTCTTGCACTTTTCGTCTATTTTGCGTGGAATGAAGGTTCACGCCAGTGGCGGGAAGGCAAACAAGACTGAAGGGATCACCCCCTTTTGATAATGGATAGAATAAGGAAATAGGTGCAGGGTACATTTATAAGTAGACTGAGATACAGGAAATTGCTTACAGCTCTCTATGTAAGCAGTCATGCTCCTTATACTACAGTAGTTTGTGAAATCAATGTCAGTCATTTCACTCCATATTTCAAAAGAAAAAGTTAAAAAGTCACCTAGCTGGAATTGATAAGCAAAGAATTCCACCTTTTCACAAGGAAAATATATTTTGTAATGTTTTGTTGTTTTAATTACAAAAGTGCCCATGACACAGGCAGGTTTTATCAAGCATATTAAACTGCATTTTACACTGGAAACGAGTAAAAACTGTTTAGGCCATTAGATTGTCTTTTTGTTTTCTTTTCATGTAGATAAGTGTTTAGGTTTTAGGCACTGAAATGAATCTTTTACAATGAAAATATATTTTGCAGGGTTTTTTTGTCTTACATACAGAATTGTTTGGCACACATTCAGGTATTAACTAGCAACTTAAATTGCACTTTACACTGGAAATGAGTAGAAACTCAGGTCTTTCATGTAGATAAGTGCTCAGGTTTTAAACACTGAAATAAATCTTTCCCTGACATGTTACATGTTAAGGTTTATTCAGTAGTGTGAATTTTTCTGTACATTATTTTGGGTGAAAACTGCAATAAATCACATCCATTCATATTAAAGCATTTTTGGTTTTCTGAAGGATGTATATACTAAAATGGGGGTCTTTTTTCTCTAGTAAATTGAAAGAGAACTTAGTTGTTTTTTTTTTACTACTATAAATTATTTTTTAAAATAACTAATTTTAATCCAACATAATTCCATAGTTTGCATAATCATCATCTAGCAAGTAAAACTTTACTGTTATCCTGAGGCTAGGTGATTTTAGGTACCCAAGAAATGCACCCCTTGAAAGTCTACTGTCTCGTGGATGACAACAAAGTTCTATTCAGTAACAAATATTGCTGAACTGCTGGCTGAGTCATGTGTGGTGTTTGCTAGGGCTACAAAGATTTAAAAATGCTGTTCTTTTTTGGAGGTGGGGAGCACAGATTATAAATTGAGATTAAGATATGTTGGGCTAGTGTTCTTTGCAGCCATATGAAATCAAAAGTGTCCAGTGTTTGTGGGCATTTCCTACTTTTAGAAAAGTCTTTGATTTAGGCAAGTAAGGATTTCACCCACCCCTGATTTCCAAGTTTTTCCGGTAGGCGTTTACATAGGTCACTTTGTTATAGATCAGTCTCACTATGGATCTTTTTACTAGAAATCAGTTTTCAGTATCAGAACTTCCTCATAGTGAAAGTTCTGAAATAGAGGTAAGGGAACCTATTCAGTTGCCTTTGTTCTTGGTTTTTCTGTATGGAATTTAAGGTAACTGAAAACTAAAAGTAGACTGAGGGAATGAGGAAGCATGATTAAAGGTAAAAATCAAACAAAAGGATTAAAGTTTACAGTATTGAGAAGTAATAAATTGTGCCTGAATTTATTGGTCCCTATTCTTGCTGGTCAGATTGTCTGCCAATACAGACAGCTTGTGAATGGAAAGTGTGAAACCTAGACTTCCTGCAGAAGTTTTTTTTTAGGCTAAGGGTTGATGTGGGGTTGCCTTCAGGAAGTCTTCATAGCTGTTGCTTTATCTTAATTGGAACTCTTTCTTGCTACCTCCAAAAGTTATGCAATTTCTTTTTATGTCATTTCTAGGCTTTTGTTGTCCGTTAGTGGTGGTGGTTGGGGTGGAGGTGGTAGGCATCCTTTTCCTAGTTCTAAAATGAGTTTCTAGTGTGAGATCCTGTTACTCTTCATCTTTGCAATTCCTAAGTCTTCACCCATTATATAAACTCTACCTTGTTTGTCATGTGCTTACATCAGTAGGTCACTACTGTTAGAATGAGGTCCTAAAAATTGATATATAAAATCGACAAAACCATGTTATTTTCCAAGCAACTGCTTTCTCAGTGGAGGAGCCTCTTGTTTGATCAGTTGTTTTCAGTCATATCCAACTTTCACGACTCCATTTGGGGTGCCTTTTCCAACTCATTTTGCAGATGAGGAAACAGGGTGAAGTGACTTGTCCAGGGTCACACAGCCAATGTCTGAGGCCGGATTTGACCTCAGGAAGATGAGTCTTCCTGATTCCAGGCCAGGCACTGTATTCACTGTACCATCTAGCTGCTGGAGCCTCCTACTGCATAGCTGTTCTTCTGCACTCTACAGATAGTGACAAATAGGGCAACTTCAGAAAGTGCTTCACCTGAAGAGTTCCTTTTGCATAATCTATGTCCCTCATCTAAAACATTTTAATAAAAACTTTTCATTTTGAAAAAAGTCTGCTTCATCAACATTTTCTCCATCACTTTCTTAAGTCTAGACAATCAATAGAACAGTAAATCAACCCCTGCTTTGTAGCATTTGCAGATTTCCAAGATGTAAATCCTCATACTGAAAATTTAACCTACTCTTGGGAGCTTCTTGGCAAACTGGCTCCAGCACACCTCTGAATGTTTCCTGAAGTAGAAACAGGCCCAGAGAGAGACGAAGCTATTTGTGCCAAATCAAAAAGCATTTACAAACTTTAAAAAATTTCACTTCAGCATTTATTTTCTCTCTTACCCCTTACATTTGGGGAAAAAAAAGAAAAAACTCTCGTAGCAACAAATATGCAGTGTCAAGCAAAACAAGTTCCTACATTGCCCATGTTCAAAAACATGTCTCATTCTGTACCTTGAGTTCATCACCTCAATATCACAAGGTAAGTAGCATGCTTTATCTTGAGTTGACTGGAATCATGGTCAGTCATTACTTAGATCTCAGTTAAATTTTTCAAAATTGTTTGTCTTTACAGTGTTGTTATTATGTAAATTGTTCTTTGGATTAGTTCTCTATCTGTTCCTATAAGTCAGCATTCTCTGAACAATAATTTAAGTTCCTATAATATGCCAGACTATTAATAAGCATTGGAGATACAAAAAAAAAATGAAACTCCCTGCCCTAAGATTATATTCTAGTGGAGAAGACACACACACACACACACACATACATATATAACAGCTTACAGAACATATACATGCAAACATGTATGTGTGTAAATGTATATGTGCATATATGTACACATGCACATAATACAGATATACATGTGTATATAGATATATAAGGTATATATATGGCTATATATGTACATCTATCTGTATGTGCAAGAATGCAAATAAAAGGTAGTTTTGGAAGGGCATTAGCATCTGGAGATTATCAGAAGAGGCCAAAATAATACCCAGCTTAGTTACACAGTAAACATTTATTAGGTGCCACACAAAGATAATGTCTGCCCTCAAGGAGCTCACACTCTAATTGGGAGACAATAAACAAATGTGCTAGTACCAGAGATTAGAGTAATGGTGGTACTATCTACACAGAATTCACCCAGCCAGAGGTTGTCAGGGCAAGAGTTTTAGGCCAAGTCTCTTGACTCCTACTTTGGTGTTCTTTCCTCAAGACCATTTGCCATCCATCTAGAAGGCTTAAGTCTCCTTCGGGAAATGTTTGGTAAAGGGGGAAATTAGTGGAAAGGAAGGGGATCATCTTGTGTCTAAAGTTTTTTGGGTTATTTTTTTATTTTTTGCTTTTTGGAGGGGGGAAGGTAGGGCAATTGGGGTTAAGTGACTTGCCCAAGGTCGTGGCTAGTTTTTGTGTTAAGTGTCTGAGGCTGGATTTGAACTCAGGTCCTCCTGACTCCAGGGCTGGTGCTCTATTCACTGCGCCACCTAGCCGCCCCTCATCTTATGTCCAAAGAGAAACACAGGATATTATAACTAGATGCTGTAAGGACTAGAGAATTAAATCATCTCAACCTTTCAGGACTTTGAGTGTAAATTCATTACCAAAACCACTAGATTCCCTAATTCTTTAAAAATGATATACAGAAGGCAAAAAAGATGAGAATTTTTTTTTTATCCTTACCTTGTATCAAGCTGTTGACACTTTATAAAAACTCCATTTACAGGAGAGTGACTTGTTCTCTTTGTATCCCCTGAGCCTAGCATATGTTGGTCAGTCATTTAAGTCACATTCAATACCTCATTACCCCATTTCTGATTTTCTCACCGGAGGTACTGCAGTGGTTTGCCATGTTCTCCAGCTCATTTTACAGATGAAGAAACTGAGGCAAATGGTTAAATGACTTGCCCAGTGTCACACAGCTAGTACATTTGACTTCAGGCCTGGCACTCTATTCACTATACCACCTAGCTTCCCTATAACATATTACTAATTTAATAATTACCAAAACCATCTGGGCAAAAGAGATAACTAGGTCAATGAAATAAAACAGATACACTGTATAGTCAACCACATGTACATGGAAAATTATTTAGTAAAGCTGTAAAGAATGAAGTGGCAAAGTATTACATAGCACAGATATTTAGAGAAATGGATTAGTAACTTCATAAGAAATTGATTTATATTGACTAATAAGGCATATATTTCATGGCATTCCAGCTATCTGAGAATCTTTATATTTATCTCATCAGTTTCAGGAGAAATATGACTTTAAAAGCAAACAGATTTGCATCTTTAAATTTAGATTTAAAAATTTATGAATAAAAATATGAGTAAATTATGAAAAAAATTGATATTTAAAATACATAAGGAGCTGTTAATTTATGAAGGCAATTCTTACTGAACAGTGGATAAATGATCAAAGCTCTGGGACCAGATAATGCTTACTTCATTGATCATAGATCACTTAGCACACTAGTAGGTGTCTAATCCATATTTGTTAAATTAAATCTCCATCGAAAAACCTTAGGTGGTACCCCATGACCTGCTGAATTAAATCCAGTCTCTTCAGCTTGGTACTTAAGGTCAGGGGTTCTTAACCTGGGGAGTCTGTTTTAAATATTCTGGGAAGATTTTGGAGTAGGTCAGAAAATTCCAGGCGCTTCAAACTTTCCCTATTAAAAAGACCCAACATCACCTCAAAGTGAATGTAGAGTGGCAGAAATAATTTAAAATGGTGGTAAAGCAGTTGTCCCAAGGCACCTTGAAAGACTGACTTTCTGGAGTAGAGGAGCAAACATCTCTAGGAGGACTCAGCAACAACAAGCCATGGGGGCATCTGGGTCAGGGGAAGTAGCATTTCTTCAGAAACTTTCACCTCAGGATTTGGGGGGGGTGGGGATGGGGTGGTTAAAACTGAGTAAGGAGATTGAAGGACCCACCTTGTGGGATGCCAAGGGCCAGCTGTGCTGATCAATCTCAGTCCCATGCTGCAGCTGTGAGTGAGGAGTGAGCACATGCCCAGCAAGTGGAGGGGAGGGGCCCTGGGGAGAACCCTGCTGACTATGGGTATTTGTAGGAGAGTGAAGTTCCTGATTTCAGTTCCATGGCAGAGGGAGAGCTGAAGTTTGCTGCTGCTAGTGACTGCAGGGAGCAAGAGCATTTGTGGGATAGCTTTGCAGGGAGTCCTAGCCATGCCTTGTGGGGTGGGAGTGGAATGGAGAAGTACTTGAGATTGGGCCCCTGGACAGAGCTCAGTAAGAGGGACCTGAGGCCTAGGGAACCGTTCCCCACACCCTGGGACTAGAGCCAATTGCAATAACAAACTTCTAAAAATAAGAATGAATAAGCAAAGAAGAAAGAATCCAACCACAGATAGCTACTGTGGGGATAGAGGAGATCTGGGTTCAAATTCAGAGGAAGATAGTGAAGTTTAAAAAGCTACTTTTAATTCAAAGAGAAATATCACAAGCCCAAAAAGAATTCTTGGAGGAACTTAAAAAGAACTTCAAAAATTAAGAGAGACTGAGGGAAAATTGGGAGGGGGGGAATGAGCAATCCAAGAAAATTATGATAAGGAAGTCAACCAATTGTAAGAAGAGATCCAAAAAACATAAGGAAGAAAATCATTGAAAATTGGAATTGGACAAGTGGAAGCTAAAGATGTTATACAACACCAAGAAATAAAATCAAAAGAATGAGAAACTAGGAGAGAATATGAAACATCTTTGAAAAATAACCAATCTAGAGAACAGATTGAGGGGAGACAGTGTAAGAATTGTTAGACTAGGTGCAGCTAGGTGGTGCAGTGAATGGAGCACCGGCCCTGGGGTCAGGAGGACCTGAGTTCAAATCCGGCCTCAGACACTTGACACAATTACTAGCTGTGTGACTTTGGGCAAGTCACTTAACCCCAAGTGCCCTCCAAAAAACAAACAAACAATAATTGTTAGACTACCTGAAAGTTATGACCAAAAAAGAGTCTTGATACAATATTAGAAATTAAGTAAAATTGCCCTGAAGTTTTAGAACAAGAAGATAAAGTAAAAATAGAAAAAATTCACCAAGCACCACTTGAAAGAGATACCAGGCCCATATGTACAAAAATATTTATAGCAGCTCTTGTGGTTGCAAAGAATTGGAAATTAAGGGGGTGCCCATCAATTGAGGAATGGCTGAACAAATTGTGGTATGTACATGTTATGGAATTCTGTTGTGCCAGAAGAAACAAGGAGCAGATGGACTTCATATTTACCTGAAGAGGCTTATATGAACTGATGCTGAGTGAGAAGAGTAGAGCCAGGAGGAATTTGTACACAATTACAGACACAACATCTGTGTGACAACCAACTTTGATAAACTGGACTCTTTTCAGCAATCCAGAGACATAAGCCAGACCCAAAAGACTCATGATGGAGAGAGATGTTTACATCCAGAGAAAGAACTGAGATTGAAGCAAACTACCTGCCCTTTTTTGTCTTCTTGTTTGGTTTTGTTTCCTCTTTCCCATTCTTCATTCCATCTGTTACAATCCTTTATAACCTGACTAATGCCTAATGTGAAAGTATTTGCAGATACTATACTTGATTGTATGCTGCCATGCGGGGGTGGGGGAGGGTGGTAGGATGGTGGGAGAGAAAATTTGAAACTCAAGGAGTTGTGGTAATGAATCTTGTAAACTAAAGTAAACAAATTAAATTTAAAAAATACAAAAAAGAAAGAAAGAGATACCAGGATACAAACTTACAGGAATATCATAATCAAGTTTCAAAGCTCCAAGGTTAAGGAGAAAATACTTCAAGCAACAAGAAAAAAAAAGTACCACTCAGCTACAATCAGGATCACACAAGACCTAGCAGCTTCTGCACTAAAAGACCATAGGTCTTAGAACATAATATTTCAGAGAGCTTAAAAGAGCTGGGGCTGTGACCAAAAATAACTTACCCAGCAAAGTTGAGTATAATCCATCCCCTCCAAAAAAAAGTGGACATTCAATGAACTGAAAGACTTTCAGGTATTTGTGACAAAAAGATAAGAACTCAATGAAAAATTCAACATATAAGATTCAGGAGAAACATAAGGTAAACATTAAAGACCAGTTATAAGGGACATAAGGTCAAACTGTTTACTTATCTGTGAAAATATTATCAGTACTCTCAAGACTGTCATTATTACTTGAGTAGTTTCAAAGAAAAGCTTGGTCTGAACTGAGTAAGGTGAATTTATTCTAAAAAATAAAACTAGGGAGAGGCAAAATGAAGTAATTATTATTTCATACAAGTGAGACTGTTAGCAGCCAAGGTCTTAGGGCCAAGTACCCTTCCCCCTGTAGGAAGGCCACCCCCCCCCCCCCCCCCCCACGTGAATCTGCTGACCACAGAGTGTTTCGGCACCAGGTGTTCTAACCACAAAATGTTTCAACAGTTGTTTACAAGAATCCCTCTCCCCGCCCACTTCTTCAAAGAGTATATAAGTCCTGTTTACCAGCAATAAATCTCTCTTCATCAGACCTTAAAACAAACTCGCTTGGTCTCTCAACTTCTTTCCCACCCATTCCTTTGCAGGCTGGGTCCTCCTCGGCCCCACGAATAACTTGGTCCCGCAGGACGGGACAAGTGGCGCACAACGTGGGGCCCGAGGCACGGACCCTTGCCAGACGGACCAGTGCCTAGCAGAGAAGTCGTCGCGACCCCTTCTTTTTCGGTGAGAAACCCCCCGGCTGTAAGAGCCCCCCAGCTGTGAGAAGCCCCCGTCCTCGGTAAGTTGAATTCGTCCATCTCATACTCATGGGTCAGAAATTATCTAAGGAACAGGTCTTTATAAAGGACCTTAAATCATTACTCAGGGAAAGGGGAGTAAAAGTTAAGAAAAAAGATTTAGTTAAGTTTTTTTTATTTGTGGATGGTGTTTGCCCTTGGTTCATTGTAAATGGGCCAGAGATTCACCCTGGCAAGTGGCAGAAAGTTGGCAGGGATCTAAATAGAAAATTGCAAACAGAAGGTCCGGAGGCGGTCCCTGTGGCTGTCTTCTCTTATTGGGGCCTCATTAGGGATATTGTAGAAGCAGCCCACAGGGACCCAAATAACCAACAATTACTGTCAGCCGCGGAGTTCTGCCTCCGCCCCCTGTCGAGCAGCCTCCTCGGCCTCCTTGCCCCCCGCCGGCAAAGAGCCCTCTCAGCCCCTGTCGGTGGTAATAGACATGCCCGTAGCCCCGAGACAACCCCTCTATACCCCCCTTCCCAAGGAGGAGCCACCTACGGCCAACTCCCTTAACTTTCCAATATTTACAAAAAAATCCAGCAGTGATATTTTAGACCCTGGAGATGCGGCAACCTTGGAGGATGAGGCAGCTCGTTATAATGACCCTGATGGGCCCCTTGGACCTCTCCTCAACACAAGCCCCCATCAAATTTCTCCTCCTTATGTGGTTCAGACTTGTGTACCTGCCCTTCTTTCGCCTGGCTTATCCCCTGCCACCCTCATAGAAGCTAGAAATCAGCTTTCCACCCAGGTTAATGAACTTCGGGAGGTCCTTGACCTCCAGAAGCAGTTTGTTCAGCTTTCTACTGAGCTCTCCTCCTTACAGAAAACGCTGCATAATTCTGTTCTCCTCTTGGCTTCAGGCCCCTCAGTTGGTCCAACCAAATTCTTATTTCTTTATTATGGGCCGCGCGTCTTCCACCCTTGCTGGCCTGATGATCCACCCCTCCCTGGTTGATAATGACTATACCGGGGAGATTCAGCTGCTTGCTACCGCCCCCTATGGCCCCGTCTCGATTGATAAGTGACAACGCTTGGCCCAGGCCTTGCCGCTCCCCCTGGATACTGCTTACCCTGCCCTTGTCAAAAGGCGTGGAGTATCCCGGCCCGGATCATCCGACCTGTACTGGGTCCAGGCCATCTCTCAGGAACGCCCTACTCTTAAACTCACAATACAGGGTAGGATTTTTGAAGGTATTCTAGATTCTGGGGCCGACTCTACCGTTTTGTCACAAGAAGCCTGGCCCGCTGCTTGGCCCTTGCAGGCCTCCATAACCCACTTACAAGGCATTGGTCAGTCCAGGAACACCCTCCAAAGCTCCCAATGGTTACCCTGGAAGGATAATGAAGGAAATGCTGCTACTGTCCGGCCGTTTGTGGTCCCTGGACTGCCTGTTAATCTCTGGGGTAGGGACATCCTTTCTCAGATGGGAGTTATTATGTGCATCCCCAATGCGATTGTGGCCCAGCAGATGCTCTCCCAGGGATTCCTTCCAGGACAAGGCCTGGGAAAAAACAAACAGGGACATTTGACCCCCGTATCGACTGCCCCTAAGGTGGGTCGTGCAGGCTTGGGCTTCCACAACCATTTTTCGTAAGGGTCACTGGTCCCCCTGCACACCAGGCAGACAAAATCACCTGGAAGGATGACCTTCCCGTCTGGGTCGACCAATGGCCCTTATCCATAACAAAGCTAGCTGCAGCTGTAGAATTAGTGCAGGAACAACTGGCTGCAGGGCACATTGAGCCCTCCACATCACCTTGGAATACCCCCATTTTTGTTATACAAAAGCGTTCAGGAAAGTGGCACTTACTGCATGATCTTAGGGCAGTTAATAAAACCATGATCCCTATGGGAGCACTTCAGCCGGGGCTCCCCTCCCCTGTAGCCATTCCGAAGGGATTTTCTAAGATCATTATTGATTGAAAGGATTGTTTCTTTTCCATCCCCTTACATCCTGATGATTGCAAACGTTTTGCCTTTAGCTTCCCTATAGTTAATTGTGTGGGCCCTTCTCCCCGGTTCCAATGGAGGGTCCTCCCCCAAGGCATGGCCAACAGCCCTACTCTTTGCCAGAAATTTGTGGCCCAGACTATAGATCCATTCCGGTTGCGCCACCCGGAGATTTATATTATCCACTATATGGATAACATTCTCCTAGCAGGACCTGATGAGCTGCACCTGTCCAAAATCTGTCAATCGCTCGTTGCGGCTCTACAGTCCCGCGGGCTCTTAATTTCCCCTGAAAAGATCCAAACTCAGCCTCCCCAGTTGTTTTTGGGTTTTGAGCTCCTCACTAATCATGTCTTCTCACAAAAACTCCAATTAAGGGTAGACTGCCTTCACACACTTAATGACTTCCAGAGGCTCCTTGGAGATATCAACTGTCTGAGACCTTATTTGAAACTCACTACAGGGGAGTTAAGGCCCCTGTTTGACATTTTGAAAGGGGACTCTGACCCATCCTCCCCCCGCCACCTTACTCCTGAGGCACGCAAAGCTCTTATTGCGGTTGAGCGCGCCATTTGTGATCAGCACATAGGGTATTATGCACCCCTTCAACCCCTTTGGCTCCTCATATTTCCCACCCCCTTTGCGCCCACAGGATTGCTTTGGCAACGAGAACCGCTTTTTTGGATCCATTTGCCCGCATCCCCCTCTAATATTTTACCCACCTATCCCCATTTGGTTGCTACCCTCTTGCGCCTTGGCAGGGGGGCTGCCTTAAAACTTTTTGGTAAAGACCCTGATCATATTGTATCCCCCTATACTGCTGCACAAGTACAGTGGCTCGTTCAGAATGATGATGATTGGGCTATTAGTTCTATATCCTTTCATGGCACTATTGATAATCATTTTCCTTCAGATAGACTGATTCATTTTCTGCAAAGGACGCCTGTGGTTTTCCCCAAAGGAACAAAAACAACACCAATTCAAGGAGCCCGTTTGGTTTTTACCGACGGCTCCTCCACAGGTGTTGCTGCATTTAGCATTGACGGTCAGGTATCCCGCTTTAATACCCATTTTTTATCTGCACAATTTGTTGAGCTTGTAGCCATTATTAAGGTCTTTGAGCTCTTGCAAGAGCCTTTTAATTTGTATACTGATAGTGTTTATATAGCACACTCTGTCCCCCTTCTGGAAACAGTTCCTTTCATTCGCCCTTCAACTAATGCCTCTCCCTTATTTGCAGAACTTCAACGCCTTATTCTTGCCCGAATTGCCCCTTTTTTCATTGGTCACGTCCGGGCCCATTCAGGCCTGCCCGGTCCATTGGCAGAAGGAAATGATGAAGTCAATCAAGCCACTCAACTGGTGGCCGTTGCTCTCACCGACTCTCCTCTTTCCGCTGCACAAAAAGCCCATGCCTTGCACCACCTTAATGCACAAACCCTTAGGTTGCGATACTCCATCACTCGCGAACAAGCACGACAAATAGTGCATCAGTGCAAGGGCTGCCTGACCCTCCTACCTGAACCTCATTTGGGAGTAAATCCCCGGGGGTTAATGCCCGGGGGAATATGGCAAATGGATGTTACCCATTATCCACCTTTTGGTAAATTGAAATATGTTCATGTCTCCATTGACACCTTTAGCGGCTTCCTCTTTGTGTCCCTCCAAACGGGCGAAGCTTCTAAACATGTGATTTATCACATTCTTGCCTCCCTAGCAGTCCTCCCACAACCCCAAACTATCAAAACTGATAATGGGCCTGGTTACACTAGCATTGCTTTCCGACAGTTCTGCACCCAAATGGGGATTAAGCACATCACAGGCATCCCATATAACCCTCAAGGCCAAGGCATAGTTGAAAGAGCTCACCAAACATTAAAAAATATGATCTTAAAATTACAATCAGGGGGGATATGTTATACCCCAGAGCAGGGAATTTTAAGACCCTCCTAAACCATGCAATGTTTGTTTTGAATTTCCTCACTTATTACGCTAATGGCAAAACCGCTGCCAACCGCCTCTGGCATTCATCCACGGCAAGCACTTATGCACAGGCCATGTGGAAAGATCCACTGTCCAATAAATGGCAGGGCCCCGACCCGGTCCTTATCTGGGGCAAAAGACATGCCTGCGTCTATGATACACAAGCACAAAACGCCAGATGGCTTCCAGAGCGCCTGATAAAACTTCATAACTCGCCCAGGGATCTCCCTGAGAAGTCTAACTGTGCTTTGTTTCAGGAGACGTCATGAACCAGACGAGCCTGCCAGACATCACAATGATCCTTTGCCTGTTTGTCATTTTTGGGGCCATCCCTGGCACTTCGTACCAGCTTCTCAACCATACCTGGCTGGTAATAAATGGAGCAGGTGATACAGTGTGGAGTGAGTCAAAAATAACATCTGAAGGCTGGTGGCCTACCCTATACCCTGATCTTTGCAAATTAGCTTTAGGGGCACCAGCCGACTGGGATGTAGAAGGATACACCGATCTGCACCAGGCCCCCCCACATCCTTTTCCAAATAGAGTCGGTCTTCCTGCATGGGGAGGCTGCGGGGGTCAGGGGCGAAGGAGTAGGTTAAGAGGCTATTCCTTCTATGTCTGCCCTGGTTATCATAGAAATCACGCCCTAAACTCCAAGTGCGGAGGCTTAGCAGACTACTACTGCTACAGCTGGAGCTGCGAAACCACTGGGGACACCTACTGGCATCCCTCCTCCTCCTGGGATTTTATTACGGTTAAAGCTAACTATACACACCCTTTCCCCCATAGTGCAGAGTGGAGAAATAACCAGGAGTGCTCAGGGTGGTGCCATCCCCTGCGCATCCAATTTACAGAACCCGGTAAAAAATATACTAACTGGGACCGGGGTGTGTCTTGGGGTCTACGGCTTTACCAAGATCAATATGATAATGGTTTGACTTTTACCATCAAGCTCCGTAAGAGCATCCCTAACCAAAATAAGCCTGTGGCTGTTGGTCCCAATATTGAGCTTCACTCGGGATCTTCTCAGGGGGCACAGAATCAAGCCTGATCCCCTGCCCATTTCCCCTACACCTAGAGCACCAGTAAGTGAACCCTTTCGGCCCACACTTCCCAATGGACCCCCTTCCTCCGCTGAACTTATTCTTTCTTTGGTTAACGCCTCTGTATATGCAGTTAGCAAGATGACTAACCATTCCCTAGAAGATTGTTGGATTTGTTATTCCTCAGCTCCCCCCTTTTATGAAGGAGTTGCCCATTTTGGGAACCTCACCTTTACTAATGACACCTCTTCCCTGCGCTGGGGAACAAAGGATAAACATGGCCTTACCCTCAGTCGCATTTCTGGCCTCGGCCTGTGTCTCTTGGGACCGCTTATGCTCCCTCCCAGGCAACTTGAACAGGTTTGCAATCGTTCCATTATAGTTAATGCCTCATTTCAATATATTGCAGCACCAAATAATTCCTATCTTGCCTGTTCCTCTGGACTTACCACCTTTGTGATTACGACCTCCTTTTTGAAAAATAAAGATTACTGTGTGGAGGTTTCCCTTCTTCCTCACCTCACTGTCCACTACCCAGACGAATTCCTCCGGTTCTGGGAGCAAGGCTCCAATCCACACAGTAGAACTAAAAGAGAACCCCTGACCGCACTTACTTTGGCTGTCCTCATAGGTCTTGGGTCCATTGGCACTGGAACTTGGATTGCCTCTTTGGTCAATTCAAATATGCAATATGCTCAGCTTAGTGCAACTATTGATAGGGACCTCCAGGAACTCCAAGCAGGCCTTGAAAATCTTAAAGACTCTGTGGCCTCCTTGGCCGAGGTGGTCTTGCAAAATAGGCAAGGCCTAGATCTCCTTTTTTTACAGCAAGGCAGCCTTTGCGCTGCTTTAAAAGAAGAATGCTGTTTCTATACTAACAAGCTTGGCCTTGTAGAAGATAGTTTAAAAAGGGTTAAAGAAAGTTTAGAAAAAAGGAAGAAGGAAAGAGATCAGAAGGAATCCTGGTATGAAAACTGGTTCTCTACATCCCCCTGGCTGACTGCCTTGCTCCCCACTCTTTTGGGACCCCTCGTGGGGATTCTGTTGCTCCTCTCCTTCGGGCCCTGGGCCTTCAACAAACTAACCACTTTTGTTAAATCACAGATTGACTCGGCTCTTAGGAAACCCTTTGCTGTTCACTATCATTGGCTTAACTCCAGTGGGTCTTGTGACGACCTTCCTTCTACGACCATCCTCGAAGGCCTTCAATTTTCTACTCTTGCTGGTGCAGATGCCGACCCATGGTACTCGAGGGTGTGGAAATGTTTTCGTAGATCATAAGGTTTTGACCAATGCTGTGAAAGAGCCCATGACGGGAATACAGGGGCCCACGAGCCAGCAGCATCAGACCTTGCTGCAGATGCACCCAAAGACGGGATTATTGTGGGTCCATCTCTAGAATGTTCTGCTGCAGATGTACCCAATGACGGGATTATTGTGGGTCTGTCTCTGGAATGTTCTTTTAAGATGCCAGGGGCGGGGGCAACCCGCATAGCCTAAGACAGGGGCTCTGCCATTATAGGTCTTGGCCGTGGACATCAGCCCCATAGCCTAAGATGGGCCTTTCACTGGTCTTTTGTTTAAGTGTTTCCTACCTTTTTAAAAGAAAAAAGGGGGACATGTTAGCAACCAAGGCCTTAGGGCCAAGTACCCTTCCCCCTGTAGGAAGGCCACACCCCCGAGTACCATGCCACGTGAATCTGCTGACCACAGAGTGTTTCGGCACCAGGTGTTCTAACCACAAAATGTTTCAACAGTTGTTTACAAGAATCCCTCTCCCCGCCCACTTCTTCAAAGAGTATATAAGTCCTGTTTACCAGCAATAAATCTCTCTTCATCAGACCTTAAAACAAACTCACTTGGTCTCTCTTCTTCTTTCCCACCCATTCCTTTGCAGGCTGGGTCCTCCTCGGCCCCACGAATAACTTGGTCCCGCAGGACAGGACATGAGACGTGAAAGGAAGAACTAATATAGAAGAAGCAAGTGGGGTGGAGGACTGGTAGAGTCTGGTACTCTTGTTGTAACTGAGTTAAAGAGGGAACAGCATATGCATCTAGAAGGGTATAAAAGTCTTCTAAATTTATAAAGAAATAAGATTCGGGGGGTAAGATAAGGGAGGGACTTTTGGAAAGGTGTGTAGTTTAAGAATTAGGGGGAGAGGATGAGGGAGGGACTCTTACAGGGATAAGTAGAGCAAGGTATAGGAGAACAAGGTAGTAGAAGTAAACTAGAGGAGGGATAGGGTAAACAGCAATGAAGGGTAAATAGTGAGGAAAAATAGGATGGAGGGAAATATACAACTAGTAATTATAACTTCAAATGTGAATGGGATAAATTTACCCATAAAATGGAAATGATGGAAAGCAGAATGAATTATGTCAGAATCCAACAAGACATCTTTTACAAGAGATAATTAAAAATGAAAGATATACACAGTTAAAATAAAAGAGCAGAGTGGAATTTATTATACTTCAGCTGATGTGAAAAATGCAGCAGTGATACAGGAGTAGCAATTATGCTCTTGGACAAAGTTAAAGCTACAGTAGATTTAATTAAAAGAGAAACGGGGAAACTGCATTATGTGTCACCGATATTGTTCAGTATTGTTTTAGAAATGCTGGCAAAAGCAATAAGAGAAGAAAAAGAAATAGAATCAGGATGGGAATTGAGGTAATGAACCATCTCTTTTTACAGAAAATAAGATAATATATTTGGAAAATCCTAGAGATTCAACTAAAAAATTAGTTGAAACAATAATTTTAGCAAAGTAGTGGGATGTAAACTAAATCCATATAAATCATCAGTATTTTTATATATCACCAACAAAACCCTGCAAGAAGAGATAGCAACAGATGCCCCATTTAAAATAATTGTAGACAGTATAAACTACTTGAGAGTATGCCTGACAAAACGGACCCAGGAACTTCATGAACATTCTTTACATAAATAAAATAAAATTAAAATAATTTGGAAAATAGTAATTGTTTATGGGTAGACAAGGCCAATATAATAAAAATGGCAATTTTACCTAATTTATTCAATACCATCCCAATTAAATTACTAAACAGTTATTTTACTGAGAAAAAAAATGTTTTTAATTCATTTGGAAGAGCAAAATGTCAGGAATTTCAAAGAAACTAGTTAAAAATAACACATGAAGGGGATTTAACAGTACTAGACCTCAAACTATGTTATAAGGCAATATATCAAACTATCTGGTACTGGCTAAGAAATAGAAAGGTAGATCAGTGGAACAGAGTAGATATACAACACACAGTAGTAAAAAGAATATAGTAGCCTTATGTCTGACAAATATAAAGATTTAAATTTTGGGGATAAGAATTTATTATTTGGTAAAAATTGCTGGGGTTTGCTGGAAAGCAATTTGGTGGAAATTGGGCATAGAACAGTATCTTAAATCATATACCAAGATGAGGTCAAAATGGGGACATGTCAAGAAAATTAGAAGAACATGGAACATATTACCTTTCAGACTCATGAATAGGAGAATAATTTGTGAATGAACAAGAGATAGAGAGCATTGTGTGGTGTAAAATGGATAATTTAAGAGTATATTAAATTAAAAGTTTTTTTTTTCAAATAAAACCATTGTAGTTAAGATTAGAAGGAAAACAGAAAATTGAGGAAAATTTTTTCATAGTCTCTTGATAAAGGTCTCATTTCTCAAATATATAAAGAACTTTGCCAAATTTATAAAAATATGAGTTAATATGACCAATTGATAAATGGTCAAAGGCTATGAACGGGCAATTTTTCAATGAAGAAATTAAAGTTATATGTAATCATATGAAAAAATGCTTTAAATAAATATTGTTGAGAAAAATGCAAATTAATACAACTTTGAGATACTATCAGATTGGTTAAAATGATAGATGCCCTTCAATTGAGGAATGACCAAATTGTGGTATATGATTTTGATGGAATACTACACTATAAGAAACGATGAACTGGTTGATTTTATTTTATCTATTTTCATTTTCATTTTTATTTTTTAAGGCAATCAGGATTAAGTGACTTGCCTAGAGTCACACAGCTAGTAAGTGAGCTGGTTGATTTTAGAAAAAACATGGAAAGACTTGAACCTATGAAAAAAAATGCTATCCACCTCCAAAGAAAGAACTGATAATTAGAAGTATGTATTGTATGGTTTTACATATATATATATATATGTGTGTGTGTGTGTGTGTGTGTGTGTGTGTGTGTGTGTGTGTGTATATAGGGATATAAATATGTATATGTATTCATGTTCATTTGTATCTTTCTCTCTGCTGGGGTGGAGAAGGAGAGAAAAAAATGTGCAGCCAATAACAAGAGAAAACTCTGAAGAAAGCATAGAAAAACCAGGTAGCCTTGAAAGCAATGTATAGGGAAGATGGTGGAATAGGTCAGAAAATTCCAAGCTCTCCATATTTCCTCCACAAATAAGACAAAATAGTGCCTCAGGGTGAATATTGAGCAACAAAAATAAATGAGTTGGGGCAGAGTAGTGGTTCCCCTGGAACAACTGGAGAAGACCCCTGGGGCAGCTGGGTTGGGAGGTAGCCTCAGCCACAGGAGATCTCCTGTCACAGACAGTGTGAGGGGTCAGACATCTGAACAAGGGAAGATTGAAGGACCCTCAGCTGTTAAGGGACACCAGGCCCAACTATGCTGCCAAGACCTGATCCTGAAAGTGAGAAGGAACCAGCACATGCCTAGTGGGGCTCTGCCATCTGTGGGCACTCACAGGAGAGCTGAATTCTTGGTTTCAGTTCCAGGCCAAAGGGAAGAACTGAAGGTTACAGTCACTGGAGGATCCCTGGAGAACAAGAGGATATCCAGCATAGTGTGCCTGGGGGCCCTAGCTGTGGCTTGGAGAGGGAAAGGAGTGCCAAGGTTGGGCCCTGGACAAAGCTCAAAAACTAACAGAAGGGGAATGGCTGTTGTGGTATATGCATGTTATGGAATACTATTGTGCTATAAGAAACGAGGAGCAGACGGTCTTCATATTTACCTGGAGAGGCTTATACAAACTGATGCTGAGTGAGAAGAGTAGAACCAGGAGAAATTTGTACACAATTACAGACACAACGTATGTGTGATGACCAACTTTGATAGACTGGACTCTTCTCAGCAATGCAGTGATATAAGTCAATCCCAAAAGACTCATGATGGAGAGAAATATGTGCATCCAGAGAAAGAACTAGAAAGAACTGAGTTTATATCCAGGTGGAAGCAAAATACCTGATCTTTTTCCTTATTTGTTTTTTTTTTTTTACCATTTTTCATTCCAGTTGGTACAATCCGTCCTTATAACCTGACTAATGTATAATGTGAAAGTATTTACAGATCCTATACTTGACTATATGCTGCCATGGTGGGGGGAGGGGAGGGAGGGAGACAAAATGTGAAACTCAAGGAATTGTGGAATTGAATCCTGTAAACTAAAAGGAAACAAATTAATTAAAATTAAAAAAAAATAAAAAAAACCTAACAGAAGGATCTGAGACTAGAGGCACCATCCTCTACACCCCAGGATTAGAGGTATAATAAGCTGCTAAAAGTAAGACCAAAACAAAATAAAAATGAACAGGCAAAGGAATGAACCCAATCATAGAAAGCTACTATGGGAGTAGAGAAGGTTGGAGTTCATTTTTCAAAGGAGGCTATTGAAGCAAAAGAAGCCCTCTCTTACCCCAAAGAAAAATGCTAAGTGATCACCTGCCCAAAAAGAGTTCTTGGAAGAACTTTAAAAATCAAATAAGAGAGATTGAGGAAAAATTAGGGGAAAAAATTAAGAACATTCCAAAAAAGTCAAGAAAGTTATGAAAAGAAAGACTGGAAAAGGACATCTAGAATTTTAAGGAAGAAAACACCTCCTTGAAAACTAGAATTGAGCAAGAGGAAGCTAATGGCATTATAAGATAACAAGAAGTAATAAAACAGAATGAAAAATAGAAGAGGATATGAAACATTTCATAAGGAAAACAACTGATCTGGAGAACAGATCAAGA
This sequence comes from Petaurus breviceps papuanus, assembly GCF_028583685.1. Classification (NCBI taxonomy): domain Eukaryota; kingdom Metazoa; phylum Chordata; class Mammalia; order Diprotodontia; family Petauridae; genus Petaurus; species Petaurus breviceps. The sequence continues at coordinate 9,236,238 of NW_027187298.1, read as the reverse complement.
AGAGGAAACATAAAAATAATTGGACTACCTGAAAGCTACAATCAAAAAAATGAATCTTGATACAATAATACAAGAAATAATTAAAGAAAATTGGCCCAAAGTTTTAAAAGAGAAGAAAGTAGAAATAGAAAAAATCCACCAATCACCACATAAAAGAGATCCCAGAAAGAAAGCCTACAGGAATGTGATATTTCCAAATTCCAAAACCCCCAATTTAAGGAGAAAATATTACAAGCAAGAAGAAAAAAAAAACATTCAAATGCTGCAGAGCCACAATTAGAATTATGCAAGACCTAGCAGCTGCTACTTTAAAAGACTGAAGGTCTTGGAATACTATATATCAAAGAACAAAAGAACTGAGGTTGCAACCAAAAATAACCCACCCAACAAAGTTAAGTATAATCCTGAATGAAAAAAAAAAGGGATATTCAATGAATTGGCAGACTTTCAGGATTTTGTCGCAAAAAGACCAGAACTTACTAGAAAATCTGACATATAAGATCCAGAGGAAATAGAAGGTAAACATCATAGACAAGGTATTCAATAAAGACAAACTGCTTACATAATGTGAAAACATCAGTACTCTTAAGACTGGCATCATTACTTGGGTAGTTTGAAAGAAAGGCTTGAGCTGAGCTGAGTAAGATGGGTTTATTCTAAAAAAATAAAACTGTAGGGAGAGGCAAAAAGGAACAACCTCATACAAATGAGGCGTGAGAGGAAGAACTGATAAAGAGGAATCAGGTAGGGGAGAGGGCTGGTAGTGCTGGAACCCTTCTCTCATCAGATCTGGGCGAAACAGGGAACAACATATAGAAGGGTATAAAAGTCTTCTAAATTTATTTTTAAAAATAAGAGGGTAAGTGAACAGGATAAGAGGGGCTATAGAGGGGTGCTTAGATTAAGGTTTAGAAGGGTAGGGGAAGAAGAAAAGGGAGGTACCCCTTAGTACCTTAGTATGATTGTACTTAGAGGAGTAGGTAGAACAAGGAAAAGGAGGGTAAGGGGAGAGATTCTTTAAAAGGATGTGGAATAGGGAAATACCGGTTGGAAGTAAACTGGGGGGAGGGGTACGGTAAAAAAAAGGCTGAGTAGGACAAATAGTAATTATAACTTTGAATGTGAATGGGATGAATTCACCCATAAAAAATGAATAGCAGACTGGATTAAAAATCAGAATCTAACAATATGCTGCTTACAAGAAACATTTAAAAATGAAAGATACACACAGGGTTAAAATAAGAGGGCAAGAGTAGAATATTATGCCTCAACCAATGCAAAAAAACAGACAAACCAGGGTAGCAATCATGATATCAGACAAAGTCAAAGCTACAATAGATTTAATTAAAAGAGATAAACAGGGAAACTTTTGATTAAAAGTCCCATAGATATTGAAGCAATATCAATGCAAACTTATATGTACCAAAAACCATAGCATCTAAATTTTTAAACTAAAAGTTAAATGAATTACAGGTGGAAATAGATAGAAGTACCATAATAGTGGAGGACTTTAATCTTCCCCTCTTAGAACTAGGCAAATCTAACCCAAAAAATAAGAAAGAAGTTAAAGAAGTGAATAGAATTTTATATAAGCTAGATATGATAGCTATCTGGAGAAAATTGAATGGAAATACAAAGGAATACACTTTTTTTTTCTCAGTAGTATACAGTAACTTTATAAAGATTAACCATATATTAGGGCACAAAAAATTTATAGCTAAAAGCAGGAAAGCAGAAATATTAAATGCTTTCCTTTACAACACCACAATGCAATACAAAAAAATTTAATAAGGAACCATGGCAACAGAAAAAAAAATAATTGGAAACTAAACAACTGGAGCAGAGCCAAGATGGGGTAGAAACAGGACTTCCACGCAGCTCCTGCTTCCACTTCCTGTAAAAAATGACTCTCAATAAACTTTAGAGCTACAGAACCCACAAAATGATAGAGAGAAATTGACCTCCCTCGTGAGTCCAAGGTTGTGGCTTCAGGGCAGTCTAACCAGACATACCTAGAGGGACATCGGGAGAGTGGACCACCAGCAGCTCTGGCGGTTTCCAAAATTATGAACCCAAAAATGCCAAAGACAAAGTGAGAGGTCAGTGGACTTTGGGAATAGGGAGTATGGGAGTGTTATCTGGCCGATCTGCCCCTGGAGGGAAAGGCAGCTGAGGCACGGTGCCCATGCAGTTGCTGCCACATGGCTGTTTCAGAGCTCCTGGCCTGCAGATGGTAGGAGGACCCAGCGACCAGTCTGAGGGGTAATTGCTCTTGCTTTAACCTGCTTGGATCTGGATCACTGTCTAGGGTGGAGGTCCTGGGTGCATGACCAGTGTTCCAGAGCCAGTGGAGGCTTCTGAGGGGGCACCCAACTAATAGCTCCAGCAGCTGAGAAAACCCCAGTGATTTGAGACAAAGCTCTCCTCTCTGAAAGCAGAGTTCTACTATGGCAAAAAGCTCAAGACACAAGTGGTTGAGTGGCAACATGAGCAAGCAGAGGAAGTGGGGCAAGCATAGCGGTCCAACTTTGGATTCCTTTTTTGGGGACAAAAAGGATCAAGGCATGGAGCAGGAGGAAGACAACAAAGTCAGAACTCCTGCACCAAAAGCTTCCAAGAAAAATATGAACTGACTACAGGCCATAGAGGAGCTTAAGAAGGATTTTGAAAACCAAATAAGAGAAGTGGAGGAAAAATCGAGAAGAGAAATGAGAATGATGCAAGAAAATCAGGAAAAGAGAGTCAACAACATGACTGAAGAAAATAACACCTTAAAAAACAGACAAACTCGAATGCAAAAGAGGCTCAAAAAGCCAATGAGGAGAAAAATGCCTTAAAGGTCAAATTTGCCAGATGGAAAAAGAATCTCAAAAGCTCACTGAAGAGAATAATTACTTCAGAATTAGACTGGAGCAAATGGAAGCTAGTGACTTTATGAGAAATCAAGATACTATTAAACAGATGCAAACAAATGAAAAAATAGAAGGCAGTGTGAAATATCTCATTGGAAAAACCACTGACCTGGAAAATAGATCCAGGAAAGATCATTTAAAAATTATTGGACTACCTGAAAGCTGTGGTAAAAAAAAAGAACCTAGAAATCATCCTTCAAGAAATTCTCAAGGAACATTGCCCTGATGTTTTAGAACCAGAGGGCAAAATAGAGGTTGAAAGAATCCACCGATCACATCCTGAGAAAGATCCCCAAAAGAAAACTCCTAGGAATATTATAGCCAGGTTCTGGAGTTCCCAGTTCAAGGAGAAAATATTACAAGCAGCCAGGAAGAAACAATTTGAATATTGTGGAAACACAATCAGGATAACTCAGGATCTGGCAGCTTCCACACTGAAGGATCAAAGGGCTTGGAATGTGATATTCCAGAGGTCAAAGGAGCTGGGATTAAACCACGAATCACCTACCCAGAAAAACTGAGTATCATGTTTCAGGGGAAAATATGGTCATTCAGTGGAATAGAGGAGTTTCAAGTATTCTCAATGAAAAAAACAGAGTTGAATAGAAAATTTGACATTCAGATACGAGATGCAAGAGAAGCATGAGGAGGTAAACAGGGGAAAGAAATCATAAGAAACTTATCAAAGTTGAACTACTTACATTCCTACATGAAAAACTATAATTGTAACTTATGAAACTTTTCTCAGTAATAGAATAGTTGAAGGGAATAGAAATGTATGTATATGTATGTATATGGGCATATGAATACATATGTGAGTGTGTGTATATATGTGTACAGGTATACATAGACAGAGGGCACAGGACCAATTTAATAGGAAAGGACGATAATTAAAAGATGAAATTAAGAGGTGAGAGAGGAATATAATGAGGTGAGATGGGGAGAGACAGAATGGGGTAAATTATCTCATAGAAGAGGCAAGGGAAAACTCTTACAATGGAGGGGAAGAACAGGAAGGCAAAAGGGAATGAGTTAACCTCATTCTCATTGATTTTGGCTTAGGAAGGGAATGACATACACACTAAATAGGGTATCTCACCCTAAAAGAGAGTAGAGGGAAGGGGAAGAGGGAGGGATAATGAAAGGAAGGGCAAGCTGGGGGGAGGGAAATTGAAAGTACCCACTTTTGAAAAGGAACAGGATCAAAGTAGAAAATAGAACAAGTGGGGGTGGAATAGGATGGAGGGAAATATAGGCAGTCCTTCACAATATATCCACTATGGAAATGTTTTGCATAGCTACACATGTACAACCTATATTGAATTGCTTATCTTCCCAGTGAGGGTGGGTGAGGAGGGAGGAAGGGAAAGAATCTGGAATTCAAAGTTTTAAAATCAAATGTTTAATATATGTATAAAATTTATTTCATGCAACTGGGAAATAAGATATACAGGCACTGGGACATAGAGATCCATCTTGCCCTACTGGAAAGTTGGAGAGGGGATGGGGGAGGATATAGGAGACAGCAGATTGGGGGAGGGGCTATTCAGTGGGATAGCTGTTTTGGGGTGGTGGGTAGGGGAAAGATGGGGAGAAAATTTGTAACTCAAAATCTTATGGAAATGAATGTTGTAAACTAAAAATAAATATAAAATTTAATTCAAAAAATAAAAAGAAATTACTAAAAAAAAAAAAGAAACTAAACAACCTAATCTTAAAAAAAATGTATGAGTTAAAGAAAAAATAATAGAAGCAATCAGTAATTTCATTAAAGAAAATGACAGTAATGAAACAACATATCAAAACCTATGGGATACAGCAAAAGCAGTGATCAAGAAAATTTATATTTCTAAGTGTTTAGGTCAATTTTAATAAAGGCCAATGAACTGAGTATGCAATTTAAAAAGTAGAAAAAAAATTAAAATAACCAATTAAACACTAAATTGGAAATCCTAAAAATTAAAGATAAAATTAATAAAATCAAAGGTAAGAAAATCATTGAATTAATGAACAAAACTAGAAATTGGTATTATGAAAAAATCAGTAAAATAGAGAAACTATTGGTTGATATCATTTTTAAAAAGAAAACCAAATTACTAGTATCAACAATGGAAAATGTGGATATACCACTAAAGAAGATGAAATCAGAGCAATTATAAGGAGTTATTTTGCCCAATTATATGCCAGTAAATTTAACAATTTAAGGGAAAGGGAAGAATTTTACAAGAATACTAACTGCCTAGATTAGCAGAAGAGACAATAGAATATCTAAATAGACCTATTTTAGAGAAAGAAATTTAACAAGCCATAAATGAATTTCCTAAGAAAAAAGCACCAGGACTAGAAGGATTTACAATTGAATTTTATTAAACATTTAAAGTCCAACTAATTCCAACATTAAGTAAATTATTTTATGAAACAAATACAATACTGATACTTAAGCCAGGAAAAGTAAAAAACAGAAAGAAAATTATAGACCAATTTCATCAATGAATTTGGACGCAAAAACTTAAATAAAATGCTAACTAAAAGATTACAACAATATTTTACAAAGATTATACAATATGACCACGTGGGATTCACATCAGGAATGCAGGGATGGTGTAACATAAGGAAAACTATTAACATAATTGACTATATCCATAATAAAAGTAACGAAAATCATATGATAATGTTAATAGATGCAGAAAAAGCATTTGATAAAATATAGCACTCATTTCTATTTAAAAAAACACTTAAAAGTATAGGCATAAATTAACTTTTCCTTAAACTGATAAGAAGCATTTACCTAAAACCATTAGCAAGCATTATTTATAATGACGAGAAGCTGGAAGCCTTCCCAGTAAGATCAGGTGTGAAGCAAGGATGCCCACTGTCACCAATATTATTCAATATTGTATTGGAAATCCTAGCAATAGCAACAAGAGAAGAAAAAGAAATAGAAGGAATCAGAATAGGGAATGAAATAACAAAACTCTTTGCAGATGATATGATAATATACTTAGAAAATCCTAAAGATTCAACTAAAAAGTTAATTGAAATAATAACTTCAGCAAAGTATCAGGATATAAAGCAAACCCATGTAAATCATCAACATTCCTAATAAAACACCAACAGGATCCTGCAGGAAGAGATAGCTAAAGATACCCCCATTTAAAATAACTCTAGACAATATAAAATACCTGGCAATACACCTTCCAAAACAAACCCCGGATGTATATAAATATAACCTTTAAGAACTTTGTACACAAATAAAATCAGATTTAAATAAATGGAGAACTATTGTTTATGGGTAGAGATGGCCAATATAATAAAAATGACAATTTTACCAAAATTAATCTATATATTCAATGTCATCCCAATTAAATTACAAACATTATTTTTCAGAGCTAGAAAAAGTAATAAAATTCATTTGGAAGAACAAGAGGTCAAGAATATCAAAGGAACTAATTGAAAAAGTTATAAAGGAAGGTGGTTTAGCAGTACCAGACATTGAACTATATTATTAGGCAGTAATTATCTAGTACTGGCTAAGAAACAGAAAGGTAGGTCAGTGGAACAGAGTAAACATATAATCTATGGCAGCAAATGAGTATAGTTACCCAGTGTTTGAGAAGCGTTGAGACTTTAGTTTTGGGGATAAGAATTCATTATTTGGTTAAAATTGCTGGGAAAACTGGAAAGCAGGCTGGCACAAATTGGACATATACCAATATCTTACACTATTTACCAAGATATGGTCAAAATGTATACATGACCTAGATATAAAGGGAGATATTACAAGAAAATTTTAAGAACATAGTACATATTACCTGTCAGACTTATGGATAGGTGAACAATTTATGAACAAACGAGATAGAGAATGTTGTGAGTTGTAAAATAGATAATTTTTATTACATTAAATTAAAAAGTTTTTGTACAAATAAATGTAGCCAAGATCAAAAGGAAAGCAGAAAAGTGGGGGGGAAATTTTATAGACAGTTCCTCAGATAAAGATCTCATATCTCAAATATATAAAGAACTTTGTCAAATCTATAAGAATGTGAGTCATTCCCCAATTGATAAATAAATAAGCAGTTTCTGGTTTAGAAATCAAAATACATGAAAAAAAATACTCTAAATCATTATTGATTAGAGAAATGCAAATGAAAACAACCTTGAGATATCATTTTACACTTATCAGACCAGCTAAAATTATAGAAGGGGAAAGTGATAAATGTTGGAGGGGATGTGGAAAAATTGGGAGTTTAATTCATTGTTGGTCTATCTGTGAGCTGATCTAGTCATTTTGGAGAGAAATTTGGAATTATGCCCAAAGAGTTATTAAGCTGCTTAAACCCTTCAACTCAGTACTATCATTATTAGGTCTGTTTCCCAAGATGACTGGGAAAATGGAAAAGAACCTACAATGTTCTAAAATATTTCTAACAGCTCTTTGTGGTGGCAAAGAACTGGAAATTGTGGGGAAGCCCGCCAATTGGGGAATGGCTAAATAAACTGTGGTATATGTTCATGATGGAATATTACTCTGCTATAAGAAACGGTGAGTTCAATGATTTTAGAAAAAACATGGAGAGTCCTCCATGAAATAAAGAGCAAAATGAGCAGATCCAAGAGAACACTGTATACAGTAATAGCAGTTTTGTTTTAAGAACAGCTTTGAGCAACCAAATCATTCTAACTATTATAAACACCCAAATTAACCTCAGAGATACTATGAAGGAAAATGCTGTTTGAATCCAGAAAGGAATAATACTTTGGTGTAGGAAATGGTGAGCTGGTTGATTTAGAAAAACATAGAAAGACTTGGACTTATGAAGTAAGATGCTATCCACCTTCAGAGACCCAGATGATAGGAGGAAATAAGCATAGTACAGTCTTACATATATGAGTGTATACATATAATATATGTGTATGTTTATAGATATCTGTGTATAATACATGTCTATGCTTATTTGTAGCCTTTTGGGATGGTGCAGAAGGGCAAAAAATAAAGTAAAAAGTACACAGCAGAGAACAAAAGAAAACCAACAGGAAAGCAAAGAAAAACTGGGTAGCTTTGAAAACAGTGTTTAGTATTTATTATATAGGGTTTTTTGAAATGGAAATTTGTATTATATTGAATCCTCTCTTATGGTCTGCTGTGCACATGACAATGTTTTTTTTCTTTTTTCATTTTGTATTTAAGTGTAAAATAAAAAAAAATTACTGCTCTCCCCCCAAAATGGGAGAAAGAATAGGAAAAAATCGATCTTTCCTTATTATGATAAGTAGTATCTATCTAAAACCAAGAGTCAGAATTTTCTGTAATGGATATAAACTAAATTCTAATAAAAATAATGAAAAAATAAAGAAAAGAATGGGTAGTATTTATTACATAGGGTTTTGTTTTAAAGACTAGGAAACAGTCATATGGAAATTCATGTTTTTATATCGAATCCTCTGTTTTGCTGTATATATGAAAATATTTCCCCCCTTGTTTTGTATTTAAGTTTAAAATTAATAAAAAATTTTAAAAATATTCTGATCACTTTTCAATATAATTAGCTTCATATGTAGTCACATTTTATTTTATACATTTTAAAATATTATTTTGAGAAGGGCCTCATAGTCTTCAGCAGATTGCTAAACATGTCCGTAACACAAAAAAGGTTAAGAATCCCTACTCTAATTTGACTCATCTTTTCAACCTCTGTTACTTGCCTTACTCTCTTAGTCTTTAACACTTTTGCTGCTTTCCTCAGTGCCTCTCCCCTTTAAAATCCTACAGTTCTGCAAATCTCTTTCAAATGCTTCTTTCCTTCCTTCTTTCCTTCTCATGTCCTCAGCACGATGCCTGGCAAATAATAGATACTTAATAAATATTATGGTACCTCTTCTGATTTCCCTCAACTGGTTGTGATTTCTTCTGGACTTTCTTTGCATCCTTTAATGTTAACTTGGGGGTACTTTGCCTTGTTTTGTTGTTATTTGTATATATTCCCCCTATTAAGTAAGGTTCAGTGTAGAGACTTTTTAATGTTTTTCTTATTACCTATAGTGCTTTGGGCCTAGTAGGCATAAAATAAAATCTGTTGAATTTCCTTGAAATCCTTTCACTATTCATTGAATAGGATCATAGTTTTAGAACCGCAGAACTAAAGATAGAAGGAACTTTTAGATTATCATTTGGCTCCCTCATTCTACAATTGAAAAAACTGAGGCCTAGAGAAATTAAATAACCTTCTCAAAGTCATGCCAATAAGACAGAGGCAAAACCAGGATCTGAGCCCTGTGGTCTAAATGCCACTTGTTGTCACTGAACCATGGTGCCAGAAGGAGCCTTAAAGATCCTGTAGGTCGTCTGGCTGGTCATTCAGAATTGCTGACGTAGTGACTGTCGTCTTCTCCCTTTTCTGTCACCTGCTTCTCTGGCCAATCCTTGTCAATATCCTTTGCTGTACACTCGTGTTTTATCCCCTCTATGTGTTTATACTTCAGGATTCCAAGAGCCCTTCCCTCTCCATACATCTTCTTAGTAGTTTTGTCAACTCTTAGGGATTGGCTCATCATCTCTATGCATTTGACTCTCAGATCCACATATGGAGTCTTTGTCTGTTTCCTGAGCTATAATCTCAAATTATCACATGCCTGCTGGTCATCTTCACCTCTATGTCCCCTTAGCCTTCGCACAGTCTGTTAAGTCTAAAATAGAACTCATTTTTCTCTCTACCTTTTTAATGACTTGTCTGTTTCTGTCCAGGGTACAACCATCTTTTTAATTGTTCTTATGTTTGCTCTCTTGGAGCCATCCTCTATAGCCAGCCAATTGCCAAATCCCCCCACAACATTTCTCATCTCTTCCCTTCCTTCTATCCTTATTAAGTGCCTACTGCGTGCCAGGCACTTGGTAAACCCTGGGAATACAATGAAAGGTAAAATAAAACAGTCCCTGCTCTCCAGTAGCTCACAGTCCAACAGAGAAGACAACACTGCAAACAATTAGGCATAAACAAGATGTATTCAGGATATATTGGAGGTAATCAAAAAGTGAGAATGTTAAGAATAAGGAGGACCGGAAAATTCTTCTTGCAGAAGATACAACTTTAGCTGAGACTTGAAGGAATCCAGGAAAGCTAGGTGGCAGAGAGGTGGAGGGAGAACGTTCCAAGAATAAGGGAGAGCCGGTAAAAATGCCTCCTATGAATTGGTCTCCCTGCCTGATGTCTCTCTGTCTGTCTTGAACTGAGCTAACAAAGTGATATTCCTAAAGATCACCATGTCATTCTACTTAAAAAGTTCCTGTGGGTCATTGTTACCTCTAGGATAAAATAACTCCTCTTTGGCATTTAAAGTCCTCCACAATCTGCCTTTAAACCTCATCCAAGCAGATTATACTCCTAGGTACTCCTAGTGTAGTACCTGTATATAGATATTCAGGTACTATGCAAGTGTGCAAATGCTGTTGAAACTTTATGAAACTCCAGGCCTCTTCACGTTAGCACCTGCAAATATTTCAGTTGCCCTCTTATATGAAAAGTGCTATGTGGGGCACCTAGATGGTACAGTGAATAGAGAATTGGTCCTGGAGTCAGGAGGACCTGAGTTCAAATGTGGTCTCAGACAACTGACACAGTAGCTGTGTGACTTTGGACAAGTCACTTAACCCCAACTGCCCTGCCTTCCTCCCTCAAAAAAAAAATGAAAGTAAAGTGCTATGCTAAGCAGTGGAGGAGATAAAAATGTTCCATTAGAAACAGTTCCTGCCTTCATGGACCTTGTGGTCTGGAGGGTGGTAGAATATACAAACAAATGACCATAGTATTGTAGATATTTGACAAAAGTTTAGATGTATGTACCATACCTAAACACAGTTTTGATCCACTGTGGTCACCTGTATCCATTAATGAATATTTGTTCTATCTCTATTCCAACTTTGTCAGTTGATCTTTCTTTTTCTTTTTTTTTTTTTTAAGCAATCGGGGTTAAGCAACTTGCTCAAGGTTACACGGCCAGTTATTTCTGGGTGTGGTGCTGAGTATCTGAGCCCAGATTTGATCCAGGTCATCCCGACACTGGAGCCAGTGCTCTTACTCACTGAGCCACCTGGCCGCCCCTAAGCAATTGGGGTTAAGTAACTTGCTCAAGGTTACACAACCAGGTGTTTCTGGGTGGGTGCTAAGTGTCTGAGCCCGGGATTCGATCTCCAGGTCTTCTCAACACTGGAGCCGGTGCTCTTACTCACTGTGCTACCTGGCCGCCCCCAGGCAAGAGTTCTTAGGGAACCTGCAAACTTAAAGAAGTCATAGGTAGGGGCGGCTAGGTGGTACAGTGAGTAAGAGTGCCGGTCCCAGAGTCAGGAGGACCTGGGATCAGTTCCGGCCTCAAATACATCCACACAATTCACCCACAAAAAATTCACCTACACAAAATAACTGGCCATGAAACCTTGGGCAAGTTACTTAACCCCAATTGCTTTAAAAAAAAGATAAAAAAAAATAAAGAAGTCATAGGTATAGTTTTTAAGGAGTCACAACAGTAAATCAGATGTCAACTATGCTAACTAGGTGAGTAAGGGTGGGATTAGGGAGGAGTTAAGGAGTGGTTAGGCTTAAAGGAACATACACTTTTAATATCAACTGCGCAGGCATATTGCCCATAATTCACTGGGAAATAGCTCAAGGTGGGGCTACCTGGAGGTGTGGTTTTAGGCCTGAAATGTCCCTAAATCAGCTAGCAGTCAGGGCTGACTGAGAAGTGCTTAGTCTTCCACCCATCAGTGTCATGTTTGACAAGATGGATGTTGGGAACCAAGGCTAACGGGGATTCAATATGTATATAATTGGCTGAGGAGTTAACTTACAGATAGTGCTTTGAAGGATTCATAGCTGCATCTGGCCATTATACTAGGGGGAGGTAAACAGTTTATGAATGGTTGCTAGGCATAGTACTGGCAGGGGGAAGGGGCAGAGTTAATGCTCTGAGGCTGGGGGAGGGGAATGTGATTTTACAAATTGGTTTTACAAATTGATTTCACAAACTGATATTACAAACTGATGTTACAAACATAGATACCCCAAGCACCCCATCACTTGGTGTATAATAACTACCATTAATATTTTGCCATTCCAAGAAAGAAATGGGGCTTGTTAGGTTTTGAAGGATTTTCCGAATTTAAGTAGATTAAGGAGAGAAAGAGTAGATAGGTCCAGGTCTGGAGTTCACCAACCAATTAAATAAAAGTCATTTATTAAGTGCTTTCTATATCCTAGGCATTGTGCTAACATTTAAGAATGGTATTTTGGTGGAGAAATAAGAGGACCATTCTAACTAGAACCAAAGAATTGTGGGATGGATTAATATTAACATCAGCATTAGCTAATGGCAACTTCAGAGGTCATCTTGTGTTTTCCCCTTTTATAAAGGAGAAAACTAAATTCAGGGAGAGGAAGTAAGGAAGCGATATGAGAATAGCTCTGTATTTGGGAGCCTAGGTCAGAAGAGCTAAACTCAACTCCTGGTTCTGCCACTGAACACCTTTGTGATCTTCAGCAAAGTTATGTTGCTTATGGGCTTTAGTTTCCACATCTATAAAATGAGGGGGTTGAACTAATGTGACTTCTAAGATCTCTTCCATTTGTAACAATCTACAATTCTTTGCTTCTAATCAGGGTGGCCTTATTTTCTGACATTCAGTATTTTTCTGACTGATGTAGTTGGGCAGCTAATTTATAGCAGAACAGATACTAGATCACAGGTCACCTAATTCTTAGCTTAGTATTTTTATAGCCTCTTCTACTTTGAACATGAATAAATTGCTAGAAAAGAAACAGAATTGTCTACCTGTGTTAAGCTGGAGAGTTTAATAGAATTTCCTGCTATTATTGAGCCCTTTCACTTTGTTTTCATTTAAAAATTGAATATTAAAGGAGTGGCTAGGTGGCGCAGTGAATAGAACACCATCCCTGAAGTCAGGAGGACCTGAGTTCAAATCCAACCTCAGACACTTAACACTTACTAGCTGTGTGACCTTGGGCAAGTCACTTAATCCCAATTGCCCTGCATTCCCCAAAAGAAAAAGAAAAAAAAAGAAAAATTGAATATTAAGTCAGAAAATAAAGTTTTGAGAACAGAATGTGATGGCCAGTATTTCCATTAGTGCCTCGTACATAGTCAGTTTTACATAGTAAGAAAAAACTGCCCTGTTTTGTCTACATTTTTTCACTTGGTTTAAAGTAGTTTGATCAGGTAGCTATTTAGCATAAACAAAAACCTTCAAAATTTAGGATGACTGCTTTCCAAGTTTTCCAGGTTTCAGAGCAATTCAGCAGCTTTTTGGTAAGCATCTCTCAAGTACAAAACCCTATACTAGTGTTGTGTTGGAGTTGTATATTTGCCTGCCCTGAAAAATAAAACATATCTACAAAGAAACCATAATTCAGGGTAGAAAAAAGGAGGGTGTGAGGACAAAATAAATAGGGAATACTCAGTAGACAGAAGGCACTAGAATTAAGAGAGATTGGGAAAGGCTTCCCATAGAATATGGAATTTTAACTGGGACTTGAAGAAGCCAGAAAGGGAATATGAAGAGCACATGTGTTGGATATGAGGATATGAGGGACAGTTGTAGAAAAATCCTAGAGTTGGGGTGGCTAGGTAGCACAGTGAATAGAGCACTGGCCCTGGAGTCAGGAGGACCTGAGTTCAAATCCAGCCTCAGACACTTAACACAAAAACTAGCTGTGTGACCTTGGGCAAGTCACTTAACCCCAACTGCCCTCCAAAAAGCAAAAAAAAAAAAATCCTAGAGTCAGGAGATGGAGTGTGTTGTTTAGGGAGCAGTGAGGAGGTCAGTGCCATTGGATTGGTTAGTACACAGGTGGTTTTAAGGTGTAAGAAGACTAGAAAGGTGTGGGTCAGGACAGGTTATGAAGGGCTTTGAAATCCCTTTGATCCTAGAGGTGACATAGAGCCACTGGAGTCTGTTGAGTTGGGGTGGGGAGTATATAACATGATCAGACCTGTGTTTAGGAAGATGACTTTGATGGTTAAGTGGAGGATGGGTTTGTGCTAGGTAGACCTACAAAGCAGGGTACTGCAATAGCATAGGCATAATCTGTCAATTAGTAAACATCTATTAAGTGCCAGGCACTGTGCTACGTGCTGGGGATATAAATACAAAATAGAAGGACAGTACTTGCTCTCAAGGTGCTTACGATCTAATGGGTGAAGATAACATAAAAAAGGAAGCTGAAAAGTAGGGATTTGAGGCAGGGCAGGATATAGAAGAAAAGAAAGAGATGTACCAAAGTTGTGTAGGCAGGTGAGAAATGAAGTATTCTGAGCTGAACTCCCTCCTTAAATGGAGATCTTGGGAGTTCCTGGCTCCCTCCTGCAATCAGACGGATGGGGTAGTGATGAGGTGGGAGCACCAAGGAAGGTGAGATCCTTGAGGATGAGGATGTTGCAGGATGAAAGTGAAGAGGGCCTGAACCAGGGTGGTAGCAGTGTCGAAGGAGATTGGGGGGATATTTGAGAACTGTTAGAAGGTAAAATTGACAGGCCTTGGCAATAAACTGGATAGAAGGGTGTTGCAGCAAGCACCCCAGTGTCCCCAGGGTGCCTGCTCACACAGGTTCTTGGATCTGCTTTGTTAAAGGAAAGCAACTCAAAATGGATTAACAAGCTTACTTTAATCAGTCAGACATATATCGTTTACCTTGTTCAGGAGAAAAGGTCAGCACCCTGAACCTCAAAGTATACAGGCAGAATTATCAAGACAGAAACATCAAGTAGACAGATTTCCAAACTGTCCAACCATTACATCCATACCCAGTCAACATCTGGGTTTCCATATTCTGGGTTTTTCAAAGCCGGGGGACTCTCAACAACGGCTTCCCAGAATTCAGATCAAATCACAGAACACTTCTCAAAGTGAGTCCCAAAGCAAAGCTACACATCAGGGATTACATAGCCTTCTCCTGGCTCAGAGAATGTAACAACCTTATTGACTCACTGGCCAATCAAGAAGTATCTACTGAAAAACAAGCCTCCCCCACCCCAGGCTTCAGGTGCACATTAGCCTAGGGGCAGGGAAGATCTTTAAAATTTACATTCTTATTACAAAGGGGTTAGAGAGAGTGAAGAGTCTGGCCCAACACTTAAGTTGTGAGCCTGGGTTAATGGGAGGATGGTGGTGCCCTCAACAGTAATGGGGAAGTTTGAAGTGGCAGAGGGCCTGGGAGAAAGAAAATAAGTTCAGTTTTAGACATGTTGAATTTAAGATGACTACAGGGCCTCCAGTCTGAGATGTCTTATAGGAGATGAGAGACTTGATGTGAGCCTAGGAGTTAGGACTGGATAAGTAGATGTGAGAACCGTTTGCATAGAGATAACTGTGGAAGGTGTGAGCTTATGAGATGACCAAGTGAAATAATATAGAGGAAGAAGAGAAGAGGGCCCAGGACAGAGCCAACTAGGACACTTACTGTTAGTAGGCATCACCTGGATGAGGATTCAGCAAAGGAGACTGAGAAGGAGCAATCAGATAGTTATGTTACAGAAATGCTTGTTTTATTCTGTAAATTAAAAATAGAATAAAATAAAAATTTCAAATCAGGTATTTAAGAGGAGAATCAGGATAGTGAAGTGTCATGGAAAGAGAGTGTCAGAGAAAAGAGAGAATTAAGGAGGAGAGGGTCATTGACAGTGTCAGAGGCTTTAGAGAGTTCAGGGAGTAGGATTGAGGAAAAAGCCATTAGATTTGGTAATTAAAAGGTAAGTAGTAACTTTGGAAACTTTCAGCTGAATGATGATGTCAGAAACCAGACTATAGAGTTAAGAAAAGATTGAGAGGCAAGGAAGTGAAGGCTTTTATTGTAGATAGCCTTCTCATGTAGTTTAGCCATGAAAGGCAGAAAAGATATGGGCTGATAGTAATCAGAGATAGATGGATGAAATGAGGCTTTTGTGAAGATAGGAGAGACATGGGCATGTTTGTAGGTACTGTAGAAGCAGCCAGTAGTCAGGGAGAGATTGGTGATAGAGGAGAAGATCTTTTGGAGAAGATGGGATGAATGGAGTCAGTTGTGCATGTAGAGGCGTTAGCCTTAGCAAGAACAAGGGCCATCATATTATGTGAACTGGGGTGAAGGAGGAGATGCTGGCAGAAGGTGATGTAAGATGAGGAGGAGAGGACAGCTTTCTTAAGGAATAGGGACCCTTGAGTATATTTGAAGGCAGTAGAGGAAGAATCAGTAGATAGGGAGACCTTGAAGATTTGGGAGAAAGGAAGATGTGGTGATGGAACATGCAGTCTGCTGGAGAAGATGGAACCAAATGAGATTAAGTGGTTCTGAGATGAAGAAATAGGGAGAAGAGGAAGCTCGAATGGCTTCAATCTTCATAGTAAAGTAAGAGGCAATTTATAGGGATAGGTTGCAGCTGAAGGGGAAGGTAGACCATGGGGACCTTCAGATGGGAAGAAATTTGGAATAAGTTCTATAGGGAGTGAGATAGGAAAGCAATTAGGAAGAAATAAAAGGACTGACTTCCTGTTTTGAAGGCCCAGTTGAGGTTAGGTACCATGAATTTGTAATGTACTCAGCTACTCAGTCAGCACAATTGTAAAACTTTCTCTATGTCATTGAGTGACTCTTGAGTGGGAGTAGAGGAGGTGGGATGGTGGGACTAATCCAAGACTGAGGTTTAGCAAGATGAATAGGTGATAGGTCAAGGAGATAAGGGATTCAAGAACAGAGGACAGTGTACAGTTGAAATGACGGTTGGGTTGAGGTTGGAAAGGGAACAAATTGAGGTCAAAGTAATGACCTGAGAAAGTATTGAGGTTAACTGGACTGGAGGTCTAGATGAAGGGGAAGAATAGGTTTAGGAGGGGTAAAAGTTGGGGAGAGGTACAATGATAGGTTATGGTGAGTTTAAGGTTAGGTAAGTAGAACATTTGTGGGTAATGGCGAAGTCTAATGTGTGACCATCCCCATGTGTGGCTGAAGTGGAATATAGAGAGGTCATGGGATTTAAGGAGCCTGAGAAATTGGAATGTGTAATGCCAATGCAATATTTACAGTACCCAGTATCCCAATAAAGACTGTGACTCTAAGTATCACAAGATGTTCGATCACAAAATATACCAAACTCTCTAGACAGAGGACAGAACCAAAGAATTCATTTAGACACCAGTAAGCCGATTGTATCATAGTACCAAAGATATTCAGAAGCCATAATAATGCTGAGAGCCACAGCATCCTTCAGCCTTCCCACAAACCAATATAAGATCAATATTTGCTCTTGAGCCTATCTCTTTGCCTGAGTGTCCTCTCTCCCCCACCATCTCACTAGCTCTGACTACCAGCTTCCTGTGGGCTCTGCTTTCCTTCAGCAAACTCCTCCCACCACAGGCTCCACATGACTACATTCAGCCCCCTATAAGGGGGCAGAGTTTACTTTCAAAGCAGGGGAGGTCTTCAAACTCCTCCCTAGGTCTATTAAGGGGCAGGGAAGATCTTCAGATTCCCATTCCCATTACAGAAGGTTAGGGAGTTTGAGGGTGCATCTCAGTTGATATTAAAAGTTCCCTAGTATAAGGGCAGGAGTTAGATAGGAGAGAAACACAGTGAGACAGGTACTGAGGCTCCACATACTGCAGCTACTATAATTTGGAGAGGGTGTGAAATTTTGATTGAGTGGACTTCAAAAAATAGAAAGGTTGCCTGAGGGAAGGAGGTAAAGGGAAAGTCTGGGACTACCCAGCTCAGGGCCTTGAAATAAGTCAGGGAGCATTCTCATTTTCCCTCCTGCATCAGGGTGTTGTGGTGTATTAGAGAAGGTACAACCAGTGATAGAGAGGAAAGCTGGGGATTCACTGCTGATCAATGGAAGGAGTGTGAGGAAAAGAGGGGGAGGGGAGTTTGTTCACTGTGGAACAATTATTCCAGAGGACATAGTGTAAGAGGTGGCTGAAGTTGAAGTAGGACATGTGTGGGGTTAATTTTAGAGGGACGGAGACTGTTTACTAGCAAGTTACTGTTAAGTACAACCATAGAGAGAGAAAAAGAAAGCCATGGTGAGAGCAGTGGGTGGTGTGCAAGGAGAAAGCTCATAGTCTCACAGAGGTGTTGAAAAAGGAGGGGGCAGAGGAGGGGGGCCTGAGGATACAGGCAGTGCAAAGTGGGAATACTTTGTGTTCAGAACCAAGGATGCTATGAAGTTGCCCAATGTAACGCTGCCAAACGATGCCAGAAACATTTAGGATTAAATTATGCCTTTGCTTTTTGATGAATTTTTGGTCACTGTGCATTCAGAAACCTTTTACCATTGCCAATTTTATCTCAGCCCCACAGTTTAAGAAGCTCTGATTATTGGAGACAAAGATTGAGAAGTGGTGCTACAGAGGGCTTGTCGGACCATTTGTTCTCTGTAAGGCTCAGGGACCGGTCGTCTAGTTTGCTGGAATATGACATGCATTAAGGTGAATAATACAGAGTAAGTCTGGAAAAAGAGATTGGAGCTCAGTTAGAGGATTGGAAATACCAGGCAGAGGAGTGGGTATTTTATCTGAGGCAATAGGAGCCACTGAAGATTTTTGAGCAGCTGAGTAACATAGTTAAAGCCCTGTGATTGTTTTCTCTGCTTTGTGGAAGATGAATTGGAGAAGCCTAGATAGAGACTGGAAGCAGAGAGAGCAGCTATGATAATAGAAATAGTGCAGGTGGGAAGTGAAGAGAATCACATAAATGGATAGAAGAAAAAGATCTGAAAAGAGCTATCGATAATCCTGCAGGTAGAACTGACAAGATTTGTCAACTGATTTGAGATGGGGAGAGAGAGAATAATGATGACCCTGTATTTGTAACCTTGGTATTTAGAAAGGATACGAGTACCCTCAATAAAAACAGGGACGTTTGGAAGAGGGGCAAATTTGAGGGGAAGATAATGAGTTCTATTTTGGTTTTTTAAAATAAATTTTATGTTTATTTTTAGTTTACAACATTCATTTCCATAAGATTTTGAGTTACAAATTTTCTCCCTGTCTGTCCCCTACCCACCACCCCCAAACAGTGATCCCAGTGAATACCCCCTGCCCCAATCTTCTCTCTCCTATATCATCCCCCATCCCTCCTGCAACTTTCCAGCAGGGCAAGATGGATCTCCATATCCCAGTGCCTGTATATTTTATTTCCCAGTTGCATGTAAATAATAATAATTAAAAAAACATTTGATTTTAAAACTTTGAATTCCAGATTCTTTCCTTTATTTCTTTGTCACCCAGCCTTACTGGGAAGATAAGCAATTCAATATAGGTTGTACATGTGTATCTACGCAAAACATTTCCATAGAAGATATATTGTGAAAGACTGACTATATTTCCCTCCATCCTATCCCACCCCCACTTATTCCATATTCTACTTTGACCCTGTCCCTTTTCAAAAGCATGTGCTTCTAACTACCCTTCCCCCCAATCTGCTCTCCCTTCTATCATTTCCCCCTGTTATCTCCTTCCCTCTACTTTCCTGTAGGGTAAGATACCCTATTTAGTGTGTATGTCATTCATTCCCTAAGCCAAATTCAATGAGAGTAAGGTTGACCCACTCCCTTTCGCCTTCCTGCTCTTCCCCTCCATCGTAACAGTTTTCCCTTGCCTCTTTTGTATGAGATAATTTATCCTATTGTCTCTCTCTATCTCCTCTCATTATATTCCTCTCTCACCTCTTAATTTTATTTTTAAAATGTCATCCCTTCCTATTCAATTGATCCTGTGTCCTCTGTCTATGTACACCTGTACACATATATACACACACTCACATATGTATTCATACTCACATATACCCTCTTATATAGACTATATATATATATACATACATATATATACATATATATATACACACACACATTTATATTCCCTTCAACTATCCTCATACCAAGAAAAGTTTCATAAGTTACAATTACCATTTTTCCATGTAGGCATGTAAATAGTTCAACTTTGATAAGTTCCTTATGATTTCTTTTCCCTTGTTTACCTTCTCATGCTTCTTGTATTTGAATGTCAAATTTTCTATTCAACCCTGTTTTTTTCATCAAGAATCCTTAAAAGTCCTCTATTTCATTGAATTACCATATTTCCCCCTGAAAGTCAGGGAGCATTCCCTGAAACATTTGCTGGGTAGATGATTCTTGGTTTTAATCCTAGTTCCTTTGACCTTTGGAATTTCATAATCCAAGCCCTTCTATTCCTTAATGTAGAAGCTGCTAGGTCTTGTGTTATCCTGATTGTGTTTCCACGATATTCAAATTGTTTCTTCTTGGTTGTTTGTAATTTTTTCCTCCTTGATCTGGGAATTCCAGAACCTGGCTATAATTTTCCTAGGAGTTTTCTTTTTAGGATCTTTTTCAAGAGGTGATTGGTTAATTCTTTCAATTTCTCTTTTGCCCTCTGGTTCTAAAACATCAGGGCAATTTTCCTTTAGAATTTCTTGAAGGGTGATTTCTAGGTTCTTTTTTTGATCATGGCTTTCAGGTAGTCCAGTGATTTTAAAATTACCTCTCCTGTATCTGTTTTCCAGGTCAGTGGTTTTCCCAATGAGATATTTCACATTGCCTTCTATTTTTCATTTGCTTGGATCTGTTTAATAGTATCTTGATTTTTTCATAAAGTCATTAGCTTCCATTTGCTCCAATATAATTATGAAGGAATTATTCTCTTCAGTGAGCTTTTGAAATTCTTTTTCCATCTGGCAAATTCGGCTTTTTAAGGCATTCTTCTCATCTTTGGCTTTTTGGGCCTTGTTTGCCATTTGAGTTAGTCTATTTTTTAAGGTGTTATTTCCTTCAGTCATGTTTTTGACTCTCTTTCCCTGATTTTCTTGCATCATTCTCATTTTTCTTCCCAATTTTTCCTCTACTTCTCTTACTTGATTTTCAAAATCCTTCTTGAGCTCCTCCATGGCCTGTAGCCAGTTCGTATTTTTCTTGGAAGCTTTTGATGCAGGAGTTCTGACTTTGTTGTCTTCCTCCTGTTCCATGCTTTGATCCTTTTTGTCCCCAAAAAAGGAATCTAAGGTTTGATTGCTGTGCTTGCTTTGCTTCCTTTGCTTGCTCATATTGCCACTCAATTACTTGACTTTTGAGCTTTTTGGCATAGTAGAACTTTGCTTCCAGAGAGGAGAGCTTTGTCCCAAATTGCTGGGATATTCACAGCTGCTTGAGCTATTGAATGCCCTCTCTACAACCCCCACAGGCTCTGGCTCACTGGTCACACACTCCAGGACCTCCACCCAAGACAGTGATCCAGATCCAAGCAGGTTAAGGCAAGAGCAATTACCCTCTGAATGGTCAGTTGGTCACCCTAAGATCTGTAGGCCAGGAGCTCTGAAGTAGCCATGTGCAGGTGGCTGCAAGGCTGCAGGACCTCCACCAATTCTTGCCTTCTAGCCCTGGGGGCAGTGGCCAGACCACACTCTTAGTTCCCCTGTTCCCACAAAGTCCACACTGACCTTTTACTCTGTCATTGGCATTTATGGGTTGTTAATACAGGAAACTGCCATGGCTGCTGCTGATCCACTCTCCCAAAGTCTGTTCCTGCTGCTGCTGGTTGGGGCTGCCCTGGAGCTAAAACTGTGGGCTCACATGGGGCTGGGCTTGGCTCCCAATGCACTGTGATGGACCCTTCCTGTCAGCCTGCTGGGCTGCCTTCAGCAGATTTGTTTCTGTCACTTTGTGGGTTCTGTAGCTCTAAAATTTATTTAGAGTCATATTTCATAGGTATTTGAGGTGGTTATGGGGGGAGCGCACAGAGTTTTCCTGTTTCTAGGCCACCATCTTGTCTCTGCCCACATGAGTTTTATTTTGGATGTGTTGAATTTGAAATTCTTACAGGATAACCCAGGTGGAAATGTTTAGGAAGTCGTTGATGAGATGGGACTAGAAGTAAGGAAATGTTTGAGCAAGAGTCCCTACTGAAATCTTACTGGAAATATGCATTTTAAACATTAACTGATCATTGTTTTCAATTAATAGGTCAAGGCAACAATAATTCTGATACCTGTGCTGAATTTCAAATAAAATATGTTGGTGCCTTTGAGAAACTGAAACTCAGTGATGGGAAAAGTCTTGAAAGTCCACTGGATTAATAAGTTACATTGATGTGGGGCAGGTTAAAAAAGAAGTTTGTGTAAGAGACAGAACTTCTGGTAAATATGGGCTGGACATTTCAGTTCCTTGCTGTTACCTAGTCTTCCATGACGCATTCTTGGGTATAAGGAATGTACTCTTGAAAGGTCAGTAACACATCAGTCCACTAGATGGCACTGTGTCCATGGATTAAAACTTTTAGCATCTACTATTTATTGATCAGTACATGCTTAGCAGTGGTTTTGTTGTTGTTGTTGTTGTTTTGTTTTTGGTAAAATGATAAATCTTGAGATGGCCAATATGGGAATAAGAGTCTTTGTTTTCTCTTTTTCAGTTGGATAGGCAAGAGGAGGAAGAGAAAATAAACACAATTAAAAATTTATAATCAAAATTAGTCATCTTAATAATTGATCACAGTTCCCAATTCTTGAAAATTTAGCCATAATACTATTGACATAGCTTTTGGTGGAAATGAATGGGAAGAGGAGAGATTAATATATGCATGGGGTAAAGTTAATGTTTCTTAGTAATCTATAGAAATTGAGTCAATTTCTCTTTTTAATTGGAAGATATTCCTGATAATGATTTCCTTAGTCATTCACTTCCATATTTTCCTATTTATTTTATATGGCATCAGTTCTCCAATCATTTTAATTGTGGGTAATGGGCTGAAATTTTTTGTATATTAATATTTTCCTATCTATATGGTTTATATATGAATATTTTACATCCTTATAAAATTATTACTCAGTTGTAATGATAGTTAATTTTGTGGAATTAAAATTAGTTGGATCTAGTGCGGTAGTATTAATCTGAGCTAAAACAGTCCTTCTTCCAAAACTAAGTATAGAACACTAATAATGGAGCTACAGCGGTAACTCTAGGAAATGGTTTATGTTTGTGTAGCAGTATGCCAAAGCTGGATAATTAAGGCCCCAGCTTGAGAGTATTGTCTACATAATGAATGTAACAGGATTTTTCATTATTTTAAAAAGTAAAGCACACATTCTAAATTGCTTATATCGATGTGATATATAGCCTTCCTATTCCAATAGTGTCTTAAAATATAATTAGTAACAGAAGTTTTAAAAAGATATTTTCCTCTAGAAAGTACAAAAGCATTTTGGTGACAAAGAAATCAAACATCTGCTCTGATCAAATTTTCTTTTATGGGAACTCTACCAATCCCATTCAACAAACATTTGGCAATCTCCTGGGGACATCTAATTTCTGTGAAACTTTGAAACCAGGTGAAATTCATGTCTATGACTGTCTTAGCTAATTTTCCTGTAACATTGGTTGCCAAGCAGTCCAGCCTTGGTTTATGGAAATAGTTATGTTATTTAAAACATACCTGAACACCATCAATCATTATAGAAATTGCCTCAGATAATTATGACCAATTATTATAGAAAAGATAATTAAACATTGCCCCAGTTTAGCAGATGAGTCTGCGGAAAAGATGGTCAAAATAAGATAAAAATTTACTCTTTTTTTTTACTGATAAATTAAAATAAAGATTTGGCAACTAATTGTTTGAAAAAGTAAACTGGAAAAAACCCCACTTTTTTCAGGTAAACAATCTGCCAACCTATCTTAATAGCCATGTAGTTTTGGTAAAATTGAATGTTTGATATGCAGGATATGATTTAAAGAAATTCATATAACCTTGCAGTGGACATGAGGCAAAGTTTGACCATATTTGCAGATTATTTCACTCATTAATCATAGGCTTTGAGTTATTTTTAGAAAGGTTTTCTTATCCACCAGACCAAAATATTAACAAACTATTAAATCCATTTGGTTCCATGAGGATGAATCACTGCTATAATTAGTATAACAAAATAACAAAAACATTAAATTGTGAATGAATGATTTCTGCTTCACAAGGAACTCTAAATCTACCTTATATCCTGTATTCTCTGGGATTTGGATGTTAGACTATTTTGTGATGGTCGTCACATAAGCACTGGACAGGAGGAGTGAAGATTAGAAGCCCTGACTGGACTTTTCATGAACTTTGATGGTAACTACTTTTGTTTTTCCTTTGGACTTCATAGCAAGATGGAAAGTTACCATTTGTTCCTCTGGAGGAAGAGTTTATTATGGGAGTTTCTAAATATGGTATTAAAGTATCAACATCTGATCAATATGTAAGTTTATCATGTCTTTTCAATATAATTTGAAAGGAAAAAAATCATTGGTGATTTAATGTTCTCAAATTACCAAAGACCTTGTTATGTTTTGATGATCCATTGCTCATTCAACAAACATTTGGCAAACACCTACACTGGGTAGTACTCTGCCTGACAGTAGGAACATATTTCTCTGGATCAGTGTACCCCATAGTGTGGGTCACGTACCCCTTTAAGGGCAATGCAATCATTACAAGGGATCTCTGTGTCCACATGCAGAACAGCCATTGGATCTAACTCCTCAGCACATACCTTCTGAAGGTCTCACAAATGTTTCTGTATAGTATTACTGTTTTTTTTAAAGATGCTATTATCATGAATAAAATAAACGTTAACAAATTCGTGGTAGGTTGTTGTGACGTTTCTGGATTGCTAGGAACTAATAAATAGCACAATTAAAAGTATGTTAAGGACCATGAAATTTGGTTTTAGTGAAAAGAATGCTCTCCTCCTGAAAAATATTTTTATCAGTTTAGAGAATACACAGCCCCTGCCCCTTTGGTGCTTACATTCTAGGGAAAGGGACAAAATATGTAAACGTCACATTGCTGTGTTAGAAGCACATTAAAGAGGTACAAAGGAAAGGCAGGTCTAAGGGGAGATGATGTTTGTTAAAACTAAGCAAGCACTTCAGGGAAAGCTTTATCTTGTGTGATTCCTTTGAAGGAGTTAGTAGTAGAGGCCCATTCTGCAGGTGGAGGTGACTGGTTTATAGCAGCCGCTGCACTCACAGGAATCCTTGAAGCTGTTTTACCAAGATAAGAGATAAGGCTGCCTGCCCTTTTAATGGGGAAGGAACCTTTTAGGATGCTATTTTATTGTTATTATCAATATACATTGGGAAGTAAAGGTGATTGACTTCCTTTCACAGAACCCAAGTTAGGGATGTGATATATTACAAAGCTCTGTTGAAAGTAGACCCCAAAGACTGACTAGCAGAGGACACAATTTTAGGGCTTTTAAAAGCATCAGGTCATTACATGACCATCTTTGGCCAAACTGGTGTACACGATATTGAGAGACTCTTGTGAGAAACTTAGTTGTACTACCATACATGTCTCCTTAGAACCAGAACCAGCTTTTATAACAGCCATGATGATTCTGGATTTCCCCCTCATTTCTGTAGGATGTTTTACACAGACATGCTCTGTATTTAATCATCCGGATGGTGTGTTACGATGACGGTCTAGGAGCAGGAAAAAGCTTACTGGCGCTAAAGACCACAGATGCGAGCTATGAAGAGTACAGCCTATGGGTGTATCAGTGTAACAGTCTGGTAAGGTTTTGGCTTACTTCTTCTCTCCCCATCCTCCACCCTGCCCCCAGTTTTTAACTAGCTAATCCAAACCAAGAAGCAAAACTAGGAAATAATTTGGTTAGGTTTTCAAGCCCTGGGGGGATGACATAATTCTGGAGGCTGGGTTAGCTACCCACGTCTGAGACCCTTCGGGAAAATTATGTATTAGTTCATAATCCACAGTAAATATTTTTAAAACCAATGAGTGCACAGGGGTGGCTAGGTGGTGCAGTGAATAGAGAGAGCTTCAACCCTGAAGTCAGGAGGTCCTGAATTCAAATTTGGCCTCAGACATTTAACACTTTATCAGCCTTGTGACCTTGGGCAAGTCACTTAACCCCAATTGCTCTACCTTCCCCTCTCCAAAAACCAAAAAAAATAAAAAAACAACAACCCAGAAACAAAAACCAATGAGTGCTGCTTTTAGTAATGATAGTTTTGTCCATTTACTTTTTTACATGATACAGGAACAAGCACAAGCTATTTGCAAAGTTTTAGCCACAGCTTTTGACTCTGTATTAACATCTGAGAAATTCTGAGTTCCTGCTAGAGTGGAAGATAAAAGAACTTCATCTGAAAGAAGCCAACATTCAGGATGAAACAGGAGATGAACTTTTATCTCCACTAAAGAATAAAGAACCTCATTCCAGTTTCATAAAGAAGAAAATGTATTTGAAAAATACCAATCGTTTCAAACCTGCAAATGCAAAATTTTCTAAGCTCTCCAAAGCATTTCTAAAACCCAGTTAAGTGTTATGAATGTCAATGAAGTGAATTTTCTGCTTGGATAATAAAAAGCCTGCATGCCAAATTTGACCCCTCTTAGCTTACCCAGCTTACCACCAGAAAGTGTTGTGTGTAAAAACATTTTAATGTATAATAAACATTGCAAAATAATTTACTTTGTGGAAGTGGAATGTATTCTAGAGGGGATATGATGAAGTCAGGGGAGGAGGGGCAGACTATTAGTTTAATCAAAAGACTTGGGTTCTCCTGCTTTGGCCTTGTGACCCATGAGTGGCTTGAGGAAGGCAATGTCTGGATGTTGGATCCCTCCTGGATTCTTGGCTTTGCTCACACTGCCACAGGGGGTGGGTGGGCAGGCCTTATGTCTCTGGAATTGAGGGCTCCTTTCAAGACTTTTAATTTCACCTATTTTAGGCCCCTTACCAAAGGTGCCTGTTGATAGCACTCTAAAATACTAAGCTATCTTTTCAACATATCTAATAATAAAGGTTACACACAGGAGCACATTTAAGAAAAATGAGTCAGTTTAAAAGTATTTTATTTTTTCTCCAGCCACATGACTGGTTAACAAGAGTAAACTTCTGAAACATGCTCTAATTATAAATCACTGCATTCGAGACATTGAAAATAAGAGTTGATTTAGGTTATACAATATATACAGTTGCTCTGCAACTACACCAAAATAATCAAATGAATGAATTGAATATTATACATCCCAAATAGCATTCTACGCTGCAGATTCAATGTCATTCACTCCTTTTGAACAGTTAACATAGCATAAAATTTCAGAATCATCATCCCTTGAAGTTTGCTTTGATGAAGAATGGCAAATGCAAAATGCCAGAATCTTGCAGCTGAAATTTATGAAAAGTAAACTTTAAATATAAATAGATATCTACAATGCATTCAGATTTATCTCTGCCTGCCTTTTTTTTTTTTGCTGCAAAAAAGGAGCAAATATCTCAAAGGATGTTAATGGGCAAAGTATTTAAAATGTATTTCTGCTCTGGCAAGAAGAATAATATTAGTTACCTGCACAATAGCACCACCAAATTACATCTTTAAAAAATGCCAAGATGTATCCCAGACATATACCACTGAACCTGACTGAGTAGTGTCTGGGACCAGAATCCAAAGGCTTAAATTTGACAACTTCACAGCTGACACCAAATCATCTGAACGCTGACTGCAAGTTTCATGTGCTAGGAGAATTCGTTAAAAAAAAAGAGAAGTGAACTGTGCAAAATAGGGGCTGCTTACTTTCTTGCATCTTACCATGGAATTAAAATGTTTCCAAAACCAAAAATGGAAATCATCAGTTAATAAACACAATTGTAGTGCTAAACTAAATCTAAAATTATAGATTTAAACTTTTTTTTACTGGGAACTTTAGAAAGTACAATCTACTTCAAAACTCAACAAAAACATTGTAATCCATTCCAGTTTTTTTTTCTTTTTCACTTTCTCAGTGGCCTCACAAATGAGTTAATACATCAAGAAGCTATACAATGCAAGCGTTTCACATGATAAAGACAGGCTACCACAATCAAGTGTACCATTTCAAAAAAATAAAATCAACAACTTTGTCCTAGCATTGATTAGTTTGAAGCTTCTCAAGTCTATAAAATATGGTGGATATTGTCTTACATATTTTAACTTAAAGCTTCAAAATTCTCATATCAGTTATTCATGTTATAGAATTCATACATACCACTAGCAGATAGTCAAGTTCATGTAACCAAGTTTTAATTAGGCTTTTTTCAGCATATGCTAGTCTTCATTACCTGATTTTTTTGTAGCATAAGTTCAAGAAAGATACAATGGACTCAGTATTTAAATGGATGTGAGAATTGCCATGTTATGTAGTGTTACACCCATCCACTGGGATCTATGGATATTTGCTAGATATTTGT
This sequence comes from Petaurus breviceps papuanus, assembly GCF_028583685.1. Classification (NCBI taxonomy): domain Eukaryota; kingdom Metazoa; phylum Chordata; class Mammalia; order Diprotodontia; family Petauridae; genus Petaurus; species Petaurus breviceps. The sequence continues at coordinate 9,208,049 of NW_027187298.1, read as the reverse complement.
TCACACACAAATGAACAGAATCATTTTTAAGACATTGTTAACTACTGTTCGTACTGGTATATTATATAAATACACATACACTCATAGCTGAGTTAGGAAACAAGCACATTGTTGTGTTTAGAAGGAAAGGCAGTGGTACACTTAACAGGAAACGGCAATTAAAATGTACTAGTGAGTTTTTCAATCAATGCCCTTGTGACTCAGGATAACCACAATATGGTCCACCACAATATATTTGTGTGTACAGGTGTTACTGGGTGATTAAATAAGTTCAAGAAGGCAAATTCTAAAACATCTAAAGCATAGAACTGGCTTTAAGAACTGCTTTGCAATCCATCATCCTTAGTTTAAAACCAAATTCAGGAAATGCAGTTTTTATAACCTAGAGTTGAATTAACGATAATAATTGTCATGGATTTGAAGTGACCATCAGTAGTCTCGTGAATACAATTGCTCAGGATCAACATTATATAAAGGACTTCCAAAACAGGTTATACACACATGCAGCATCTAATAATGATACAGATTCTCAACCTCGCAAATTAGAAAGTACAAACAGGTAATGCAGAAATTTCCAAGTTGGTTTAAATGTGTGCATATGGTAGATTGCAAAGGAATAAATATCCTTTAAAGGTGAACTCAGGACCTTCTATCTGGAATGACCTTAGCTTAGGAGGGCTGGCATCTGGAGCAAAAGTGAATGTAATTATTGGGTTCCCTAAAACAATTGAGAGCTGCTCCGAGATTCACTGACTTCAATATAAGCATGTGAAAAATACAACTCCCAAATCAAGCCATGATAAGTCAAGAGGGATTTATTTCCAAACCTAATGTTTCAAAATAAATATCTTTATGTTAAGCTGGTATACTGAATTCTGCTGGTTTGGGTTTGGAGATATTCGTTAAAAAATTTGTTTCAGTTCACCTTTAAAAATAAAAATGCAAAAATGTATCTTTGAGAAAGAATATCAATGACCATTTTATGAAGAAAACAAAACTTTCTAAAAAATCATTTACATATAAAAATTGTGTCCAGGATTTGAAACCAGAACAATGGCATTAAAGAAGGTTGATTACAGTACAACTCAAGAAACTGGTTTTCTGGCAAGTGTTTTGAAGCCAGTAGTAAAACTGGGATGTAAATGTTGACTTGTATAGAATGAAAATGAGAAATTTCTTCCTAGTTTTTGTTCAGTAGCAATTCAATCAGCAATAAAGTGCACAAATGATACAGGAAAAGCTCCTTTGCGACTAGGATCTCCATCAATGTGGCCAATCTGAAATGGAAAATTAAAACAATTCCATTTTAGGAGAGCACAAAAGTGGTTAAGCAAACATTTCTTCTGGGATCCAGTACCAGAAATGAGGACCTGAGAAAGATCACTAACCCATCACACTCCAACTCTAAGTAACTGGATAATGTGGTCTATTGAGATGCAGCTCATACATTCATAATATGTGGAAGAGAATTTGTATTCACAAAGAAGACCCAATCCCACTCACTTTTTTCCTTTCTGGAAAATGGGAGGTAACTATAGGGACAAATCTCAGACCTTTTAGTATTTCTCTTATTTTTTTTTTTTTGAGGGGGGAAGGAAGGCAAGGCAATTGGGGTTAAGTGACTTGTCCTAGGTCACACAGCTAGTAAGGATGTCACAGGTGTGAGGCTGGATTTGAACTCAGGTCCTCCTGACTCCAGGGCCAGTGCTCTATTCACTGCACCAATTAGTTGCCCCTCAGTATTTTTCACTACTACAAACTTAGGTTGGAATCAAGACCTCAGTGGCTTTCTATGGAAACAAAAGTGAGGTAGGTTTACATGGATTTACCAGGAATGGGCCTTCTGGATATTGGATATAAGATCTTGCTTTTTCAAAAGGTAATCACATGGATGATGACTAACATATAGATTTACCAAACTTCTCACCTCATTCCCATCTGTAACAAGTCACAAATGTCTCTAGTCTGAATAATTTGCAAAGCTCTTTCCTTACAACAATTTTGAGAGGTTGGTAGTATTCATAAGGCACTTAGGTCAAGAAACTGCTGATAACATATGGAAGTTTCCATTTGAGTAAAATACTGCCCCCAAATATTAAAGGTAATTAATATTACCAATTCATTTACTTAAAAATAGTTATCACTACTTAGACCCAAGAGAAAAAAAATGTGGTACAACTACAAATACAGATACTGAGGTCAGAGGATTTAGGTTCAACCCAACTTTGACATTTACTTCCTCAGTGTGACTTTAGTCCAAGCACTTAAATTTTTCAGTTTTATAGAATACAAAATTTAAGGACTAGATTATCTCTGAGATCTTTTTAGCTCTAAATGTTTGGTCCTATTCACTTCAGTGTGTAACTACTACCCACACTACAGAGGACTATATGGATGTGGGAAAACTGAAGATAAACAGGCTCTAGTTAGCCAGTGCTTCTCCACTGCCATCTATGTGATAATCACTTTCAATCCTTCAGACACTGTCTTAGTCCTTATCTTGCTGCTACATAGCATCTGGTAGAATGTTGGTGTTAAAATATTGCCTTTTTTTTTTCTGAGAAAATTTGGGGAGTTAGTAAAGAATTTCCTAAAGGGAATCCAGCCCACCTTTCCTTCTGTTAACTTTAGGCCCAATTCATACATTTGTACTTTCTAGCTCACACATACACACTTATTAGACATTCTCTATAAATCACCCTTCCAAATTAATGTAACAAGCCAACCCATGCAATAAATATCTTTTATCTGCCTGAGTTTTCTGTGTGGATGGTGTAATGGAAATGCAAATTTGGAAGATCTTTCCTGCCCCTAGGCTAAAGTGCACCTGAAGCCTTGGGTGGGAGGCTTGTTTTTCAGTAAATACTTCTTGATTGGCCAGTGAGTCAATAAGGTTGTTACATTTTCAGAGCCAGGAGAAGGCTATATAAGCCCTGATGTGTAGCTTTGTTTTGGGACTCACTTTGAGAAGTGTTCTGTGGTTTGATCTGAATTCTGGGAAGCCGTTGTTGAGAGTCCCCTGGCTTTGAAAAACCCAGATTTGGAAACCCAGATGTTGACTGGGTATGGATGTGATGGTTGGACAGTTTGGAAAGCTGTCTACTTGATCTGTTAATGTCTTGATAATTCTGTCTGTATATTTTGAAGTGTGGGGTGCTGACCTTTTTCCCCTGAACAAGGTAAACAATATATGTCTGACTGATTAAAGTAAGCTTGTTAACCCATTTTGAGTTGCTTTCCTTTAACAAAGCAGATCCAAGAACCTGTATGGGCGGCAAACCTTGAGGACGCTTGGAGTGCTTGCTGCTACAGATGGTCAGGCTGAATTGCTCAGTGGTTACAGATCTCTTCCAGGAGCTCTACAATGTTTTGGGGCTTGAATTGAAAATCAGTATCACAGAGCGAAAAGGAGAGGCTCATGGCATGTAGAAGTTAAGTATGTCATCTAACTAGTGAAGCACTTGGAAGAGCAACCAGAGTAAAAGATGTAATCAAAGAAATGTATGATAGGAAGAGAAGGCGGGTGATCATGAAGCATGGGTGATGGAGGACAAGTCAACAACCAGAGTACTCTACTGGTACCCTTATGGTGTCTAGAGAAACCAAAGCAGACTCCACCATGGTAGGTGCACTCCCTATGGCATGGGTGGACACGGACAAAGATTTCATAGGCTGCCAAGGTAGAGACTGTCATCAGTGTCATTGAAGAAAACTTCCAAAACAAGAAGATCAAAGGCCTGAGTATATAAGTTGGCCGGCAAGTCATTTTCATTTTCTGGGCCTCAGTTTTCATCCATATAAAATAATGGGTTTTCTTAACTTTTTTTGCTCCATGGACACCTTTGGCAGTGTGATGGAGCCCATGAACTGCTTCTTAGAACAATGTTTTTAAATACTTGACAGAAATGCTAAATTTCAGCTAGAGGTCATTGAAAATAAAGATGTGACTTTTTTGCCCCAAATAAATCCATGGACTCCCTAAAGAACCCTAGATCAAGAACTCCTGGACTGGATGGTCTTAGAAGTCCCTTCTGGTGCTAAATCTTATGGCCCTAATAGAGGGTGGAAGGTAGGACACTGTGAGCCTGACACCAGCACTTACTGGCCTTATGATCCTGGTGCGAGGCATCTGACTTCCTCAAGACTTAACTTACTGATTTGAAGAATAAAGATGATTACATCCGCACTACTTACCTCACAGGGTTGTTTCAAAAGAGCACTTTGCAAACCTTAAAGCATCATGTCAGTATGTGGCATTTAGTATGATTATCATTACCCTAACATGGCCAGACAGCTAGAAAAGAGAACATTTCAGATTAAGCATATGCTGCTAGCCAAGCCCACACTTGGAGTCTGAGGACAGAAGAATTAAAGGTTAAAGCCTTAAGGCCTTTAGGGACCTCAGCTTATGTTTCTGTCAAGTGTGCAATGGTGAGCTCAAGATGGGAGAAAAACCTCTCAGGGCCTGGTAATCCTTAGCACATGCAACTCTTCAGAGTTGGCCTGCCTTTTATTTGGTGTCAAGGGGAAGAATCACCAGGGATCAATCAAGAAAACAGGAAGCTCAAGTGTAGATTTAAATTGAGTAGGCACTTGAAGGAGCTAATGGGGTCAGGAGGGATGCATCAAGGCCTTTGTGTTTCAAGGAAGCATTAACTGCCAGGGTTGTGGACATTCATTTGTCAGATTAGTCCTACACAGTGGACAAAGGAGGAGGGAGATGAAACCAAACTGATTCAGTCTTATTAGCAGATCTTTTTGGCTCATACAGGAAAAGCAAGGGAGACGAGGAAGAATGAGTGGGTCAATGCACCACAGTTCAGAAGCCGAGGGTATTCAGTTCAGGCCTCCTCTTCTCCATACTCACCCACCACTCTTGATCCTCCTCGCCATCCACGATGATCATGTCCCCTTCTGAAAATGTTAGCTCATCAGGGTTATCTGCTACACAATTGTAGAGAGCTTTTACTCTTTTAGGTTTTGTCTTCGTCTGGAATATTTAAAGAATAAGAAATTCAGCAAGTCATTACGATGGAGTCAGTGAGTGGTGACTGCTCTCTATTTAGGATAGAAAATGGAAAAAAAAATTCTTATTTTAATGCAGTTTTCTGGATGTTGCCTTTTTTACATATCCACAGAGCAGGTGAATTCTTAAAAGAAATGTAAGTTTTTACATTATAGTCATTTTCTAACAACCATTACTCAAAGGAATCCTTCTTTGTAACAAAGAAAAACAAGCACCACCAAGAGTCACCTATTTCCTCAAAGTTGGCTTTGTTTTGAATTTGTTTTAGTGTTCTTATAGTTTATATTACTCTCCTGATTGTTTACTTCACTCAGCATCCATTGACACAAGTCTTCCCACGCTTCACAGGACTTGTTACAGTCATCATTTCTTTCTAAACTCTTTTTGGGAGTATTCTTTTCTTTCCCTTAACCATTCATTTTTTTTATTTTGAGTCCCAAATTCTCTGTAGCCCTCTCCAGCAGTTTCCTCTCTCCAGCCCCTTCCCTCCCCATGCCCCCAGCCACTGAGAAGGCTAGCAATATCATGCCCATTATACATAAGAAGTCATGTAAAACATATTTCCATATTGGAAAGGAAGGAAGGAAGGGAGGAAAGAAGAAAGGAAGGAAGGAAGGAAGGAAGGAAGAAAGGAAGAAAGGAAGGAAGAAAGGAAAAGAAAGGCAAAAAGTATGCTTTAATCTGCATCCAGAGCAATTTTTCATCATCAGTCCTCTGGAATTGTTGTGGATCATTGTACTGATCAGAGTAGCTAAGTCTTTCACAACTAATCATTGTTACAATATTGCTGTTATTGTGCACAATGTTCTCTTGGTTCTGCTCACTTCACTTTACATCAGTTCATACAGATCTTCCCAGGTTTTTCTGAAACCATCCCCTTCAAATTTTTTTTTAACAGCACACTAGTACTCTATCACAATCATATACCACAACTTGTTCAGTTATTCCCCATTTTGGGGGCATCCCCTCAATTTCCAATTCTTTGCCAATATTTGTCATTTCAGGTTAGCAGCAGAAAGCATTACCATTCATAGATTTACAGACTTTAGATCTGAAAGGAACCTCAGAGATCACTTCATCTGAGGCTGAGAAAAACTAAGACTAGCCTCAAGCCAGCAGGTGAGTGGCATCTAGCTATTATTCTCTTCCTATCATAATAGAGTCATAGCCATTCTCTAAGCAAAATTCTTTCACACAAACCACTCTGGCATCACCTCCAGTATTACGTGTTCGCCTACACACATTCATTTCCTCGAAGAGCAAGAGTCTGGAGGTGAAAGTGAAGGCTCCATTCATTTCTGACACACTCTTCCTGCTTGTCTGTGTGCTTGTATGCTCTTTCTTTCCCTCTTTTCCATCTTCACTCCACCCCCCATAAAATGTAAGGTCCTTAAGGCCAGAAAGTTAAAAATTTTCTTTCATCCAGTCCAACTCCTCTTTTCATTTATAAGGTAATGAAGCCTAGTCCTGTTAACGCCAACATTAAGCAGCAGAACGATGATAATGGGATTATGGGAGGCAGCATGCTTCAGGGGATAGAGTGCTGGCTCTGGAGTCTGAAGACCTGGCCTCAAATCCTTCTAATGCTTAATATCTGTGTGACTTTAAGACAAGTCACTTAACATCCCTGCATCTCAATTTCCTCATCTGTAAAACAAGGGGGTTGAACTAGATGGCTTCTGAGTTCCCTTCTAGCTCTAAAACAATGACCCTATAATCTGAACTCAGGTCCTTTAACACCCAAGTCTAGTGGTTTTTTATTTCTGTTCTATTATATTATGCTCCCTTCTTTCCTGTTCATCTACAAGAAGGATTCTCTAAGTGATTTGATGATGGGTTGGAGGATTAACCTGGCTTAATTTTTTTTTAACAATTAAAAAATTATTTTCAGTCCCATATTTTTCTATCCTTTAACTCCCCTTCTCCATCCTATGAGAAGGCAAGAAATATGATACCCCTTTTATATATGAAGTCATACAAAATATATTTCCACACTAGCCATGTTGCAAGAGGGAAAAAAGCTAGAAAAATAAAGTGGAAAAAAAATGATTCATTCAACACTCATTGTTCATTTGTTCTCTCTGGAAGTGGACAGAATTTTTCATTGAGTCCTTTGGAACTGTTTTGTACCATCACTGTATTGATCTGAGTATTTAAGTCTTTCACAGTTGATTATCATTACAATATTTTTTTCTTTTTGGAGGGAAGGCAGGGCAGTTGGGGTTAAGTGACCTGCCCAAGGTCACACAGCTAGTTTTTTGTGTTAAGTGTCTGAGGCCGGATTTGAACTCAGGTCTTCCTGACTCCATGGCCGGTGCTCTATTTACCGCACCACCCACCCGCCCCTATCATTACAATTTCGCTGTCACTGCGTACAATGTTCTGGTTCTGCTCCTTTCACTTTGCATCAGCTCATATGCATTCTTCCCATAGCCCAGCTTGATTTGATGATGCTAATACCTGAGCTCCTGGAGAACACTTGGTAGGGTCTGTTCAACTTAACTGCTAACTCTGGAAAACTCCTGTCTACTGTCTTCCTCTTATCTGCAAAATGAAAGCTGGACTAGATGGCCTCTAAGGTCTCTTCCAGATCTAGATCTTATAATGGCTCTTCTCCTCTTTTTCTCACCTTTACATGACCTTGACTTCTATTTTACTGAGAAGTCTAAGGCCACATGATATGACCTCAATTGACTTCCTTCATCCACCTCCTTAAACACTTGGACCCACATTTTCATTTTTAATTTCAATCTGAGAGGATGAGGTGCCAATCCTTTTAGGGAAGGCTAATCTTTATACTTGTACATCACCCTTGATCTCATGACCTCCAATCTCCTGAAAAAATATATTCCATCAATGGTTTTTACTCCCTCTATCCTAAATTTTCAGTATTTCCCTGTCTATTGGAGCCCATAATTATGCTGAAAGCATGAGAATCATATAAACATGCTCAAGTCTCCCATATCTGAAAGTAACTTTTCTATGACCCTGCCCACAGGAATTTACTGAATAGGAGAGATGATGATGTCAGGCCTACTTGGGAAAATAACTCTGGCACATGAATGAAGAGTGAATGGATTGGAACAAACACTTGGGGCAAGGAGACCAGCCAACATTGTCCAGGCATGAGGAGAAATGGAGAAGAGGGAGCCCTTGGTGAATGGCCTCAGTTTTTTTTCGATGTGGACTGAGACAAGGTCCTCAGATAAGAGTAAAGGAATTTACACCATGAGATGCTTCAGGGGAAATAAGGTTTGCAACATCCACTGTGGTGAGTGAAATAAAGAATCAATTAAGGAAGATTAGGAAGATACCTTGCTGTGGCGAAGGTCCACTTGGGACTAGATAACATAAATCTGTAGTGGACCCTTTGTAAACTGACATTATAGCTGTATTCACCTCCACATGATCAGAAGCAAAGGAGTAATCTAGGCTTGGGGTTTGATTAGGATTGGCAATAAGACAAGGGGTAGTCATAAGGTAGATGAGAAGAAAAGCTAGAGTAGAGATGAACTCTGGTTGACTAAGAGGCTGAGATTGCAGAGACTGTAATTACTGCAGGGTTAATGGCCTGACAAAGTTGTGGTTCATCCTTTGTACTTCAAAGAGGACCAATGACACCATGATACTGGGGTAAAGGTACAATATGTTGGACTGGCTGATCAGTCCAATGAGCTTGGGAGGCTCTACATCAGTCAGGCACAAATAGTCCATTTGAACATTTGGGATGGAGATGCCTCTAGATTTGCACATCTCCTGTTTCCTTCATGCTACTGAGATTCTGCTTTGCTCATAGAGCACAGTGCCTTCTTTGATGTGGGCACACCATGCTGGGCAGTCCTGTGCCAGTGTCTCCCTTTTGATGTTAAAGTTCTTCAGAGAGACCTTGAGAATGTCTTTGTACCACTTCTTTCTGACATATGTGTAAACACTTGCCTTGTGTAAGTTCTCTGTAAAAGCCTACAGATCTGCTATGCTGACCTCATTGTTGTATGCCTGTGAAACCTGGACAGTCTATCAGCACCATGGCAGAAAATTGAACTGCTTCTATCTGACTTGTCTTAGGAAGATTCTGAAGATCACCTGACAGGATAAGTTACCAGACACTGAGGTCCTTACTCAAGCTGAACTGCCAACCATTCAAACTCTACTGTAGGGAGTGCACTGATGGGCTGGCCACGTAGCCCGAATACCAAATGAATACTTAGCTATGAGACTATTTTATGACGAACTCAAACAAGGCAAGCACTCACATGATGGTAGGCCTGAGAAAGTACAGAGGCTGGAAGGATTGGAGGTCACAATGAGGAAGAACAACAGGGTTAGTGATGATAAGGCACAGGGAAAGATGGAATGATAGAAGATCTGATCAGAAAAAATAAAATTTGAGATTTAAGAACATTTTCAGATGACGGCAAGATCAAAGATACATGCCCACTTCTGCTTGAACCTCAAGTGGAGAAGAGGTTTAGGTCATGGAACCTGAGAAAACTGAGCAACTGGGAAATTAGGGTATTAAAGAAAACCACTACAGATGCTAAAGTCTTCTAGTACAAAAGCAGGAGCTGGGGGAGAGAGGATGGCAGTATGCCATGTACTAGGCTCCCTGAGCAAAGAGAGAGTGTTAGAACTTCTTCAGAGTGCTAAGAACAAAATCCACAGACTGCAAGGGGCTAAGGAACAAATAGGAAGTGGTAGCAGTAGTGAATGTAGGATCCTAGTGTGAGGGTGGGGCAAATAATCCATCGATAAACATTGATTAAGCACCTACAATGTACCAGGCAGTGTTCTAAGGGCTGGGGATAAAAAAGAGGCAAAAAAAAAAACCAAACCCAAAACCAAAACCAGTCCCTGCCCTCAAGAATTTTACAATTTAAAGGAGGAGGCAATATGCAAAGAAGCATATACAAAGCATGCTATATACACAGTGAATAGGAAATAATTAACAAAGAAGGCACTGGAATTGAGAGGTTGGGGAAGGCTTCCTGTAGAAGATGGAATCTTAGTTAGGACTTAAAATGAAGCCAGGGAGGGCAGTAGTCTGAGCAGAGAGGGGAGAGCATCCCAGGCGTGGGGGACAACCAGGGAAAGTGCCAGGAGCCGACAGATGGAGTGTCTTGTTTGTGGAACAGCCAGGAGACCAGTGTCACTGAATCAAAGAGAATACATTGGAAAATAAGGTATAAAATGACTGGAAGATAGGAGGCGGTTAGGTTATGGAGGACTCTGAATACCAAACAGCATTTTCTTTTTAATCACAGAGGCAGTGGGAAGCTCCCGACCTCATCATTCAACTGAAACGACTTTCTCCAAAGTTAGCAAATCTAATGGTCTTTTCTTATCCCTCATACTTCCTGACCTGTCAACTCCAATCCATTCTCCACTCAGTTGCCAAAGTTATTTCCTGAATCACAGGCCTGCCCACATCACCTTCCCTACTCAATAAATTTTAGCAGCTCTCTATTATCTCCGGGATTAAATAGAAATCTTATCATTAAGGCTCTTCACAATCTGGCCCCTTTTCACCTGTCCAGTCTTCTGGAAGGAGTCCTTTACTCACCTCCAGACAGTCTGTGATACAGCTGGCCAGCCTCGCCTACTTGATGTAGCTCACACATGGCATTTCATCTCTCTTCTCCATAACTGGAATGCTCTCCCTCATCATCAGCATGTCTTAGCATCCTTTCAATACTCTATTCAAATGCCACAGTCTATAAGAGGGTTTTCCTGATCCCCCCCCAGATGCTAGAGCCTTCCCTTCTTAGGACAGCCTTCCATCTACTCTATACGTACCTATCTATACACATATTCTCTCCATAGTTAGAATGTAAGCTCCAGTGGGCAGGGGCTGTTTTTACCTTTTTTTGCATCCTCAGTGCTTAACACAGCATCTGGTATATAACAAGTGCTTAAGAAATGCTTGTTGACCAACTGTCCTTAAATTCAAAGGTTTTTCTTCCCAGTCCTTCTTCTGAAATGTCAGCCATTTCTCCTGCTTTGCCCCCACTGCCCACACCCACCCCAGGCTACTGAAAACCTGCACATCATTTAAAGCCCCACTCCAATGCTCCTTCCTCCAGAAGGCCTTCCCTAATCCCATTAGCTGGAAGGGATCTTTTCTTCCAAGGACTCTCAGATCCTGGACTTCTTTCTTTTCCTACAGATGTCACACTATACTTGGTAATTTATTTACATATGTACCTTAGTCCTGTCCCTAGATTGTAAGCTCACTGAGAGCATGGACAATGTCTTGGTCAAATGTGGATCCTCATTTGGTGCCTTGTACACAAATTTTATTACTTACTGTCTGTGACTTCCTTGGCATGGGTGCTGGTGGCTGTAAACCCGAGGACGTGTTGGATGTAAGACCAGACACTTCAGAGATCTCCCCCACTGTGAAAAGTCCAAAAAGAATCTTTCTTAAACCATGCTATCTCATCTGTTTTGATTAACCCCAATTAACCCAAACATCACTTTCTACATTTGAAAAGGAAAATAGCCTTGAGAGAATTTGTTTCTTGATTTTGTATTCATATATTCTCCTGAATTTCTAAATAATCTTAGTCTGACTTTTCCTACCTTCAGGTTTCCAACCTTCATAATATTTCAGATTTAATAATTCCATGGCCTCAAGCTACAGATACCCCTCAGTTAATTTATGATTCTAGGACTCATTCCTGGGCTTTGCTCTTTCCCCTGCTGGGTGGTTTATGGAAGTCAAGGCAGAAGAGTGAGTGGGCACCCATCATTAAAACTTACGTTCCTTTAGTAGTAGAATTTTCATGACCCTCCTAGCACATGGCTTGATGCTCTAGAAACTGAATTCAGCCTCTCTTTAATCTAAAAAATGCCCCCAGCCTGAAAGAGATCTTGAATGAGGTAGTTACCAGGTCCTTTAGGCTGGCCTTTGTTGATCAAAGGTGATGACCTGTCAACGCTGTTCAGAGCAAAAAAGGAAAAAAAGACATTACTAACATGCAAACTTTAAGATCCAAGTACATTTGTTAAGTATGAAGAGATGTCACAATTGTCATTTCAGTTTTCTCAAACCCAAAGATGGGTCAAGAGACTTAGATTGTGATCCCACCTCTTCCATTTAACAGTGAGATCTTAGGCAAGCTGCTTAACCATCATGAGGCTGGCCTCAGGCTCAGAATCTAGACTAAGAAAGTGCTGCATTTACAGTCTCCGAGTTCTACTCGAATTGCTGATTAGCAATCTGTGTGACCTCGAACCCATCCCTTCTCCTCTGTAAGATGTAAAATGAGGTGGTTGGCCTCAATGGTCTCTAAGGTTGCTTCCAACTCAAAGGCTATAATTCTTTGCACATAAAAGCCTTTGGTTTTATAGTCCCAGTTGCTAAGGCCCACTGTTGTCAATTCTGGGCCTACTGAATGTTTGTGAATCAGAACCCAATACAGTACAGCCTTGGAGGCGGCCACTTGTCTGCTCCCACTTCCCCTTTCTGGGTCTCAATTTCTTCTTCCATAAAATAAGAGAATGGGTGGGATGATCCCTACAGGTCCTTCCAATGGTGACAGTCTATAAATCTAAATGGATTTTCCCTTCTGTGAAAGGGGGATAAAAATAACATCATTCCTGCCCCATCTCAGAGCACCTTAGAGGATTAATAAAACATGTGGAGAGCTAGGAGAAAGACCACATCTGATTCTTCTGACATCTGTCTTCTATCGTGCTTAGAAGGAAAGGGATTAAATGTTTAGGAGGACAAAGGAAAGAGCAGGTTTATTAACAGTAAACACTGGCTATTTTACCTTCAGATACAAAGAACTGTGATACAAGTTGTCCCTCTTTAAGAAAACCCAAATGGATACAAATAGTAGCATTATAGTATGGTTCTTTAAGGAACTGTTTTCTTTTAATAGTGCTTTTTCTTCTAATAGTGCTTTTAAAATGCAATTCAATGGATCTACAAAGCTTTTTCAGACCACATCTATTGTATAAAACAAAGAATACTGGCAAGCACTCTTAGATGTAGTTTATTTGTGGCTTATTTCCTTTCAGAGGCAGAAAATGAAAATCTGTGGTTTGGATTTTGTATATTAATATAATATTTTGGTTTTTCCTCAAGAATACACATATATAAACTTAACCCATTCAGAACACAGTTGAAAAGCCCAGAAGTATGGGCGGGCAGGTGGTGCAGTGAATAGAGCACTGGCCCTGGAGTCAGGAAGACCCAAGTTCAAATCCAACCTCAGACTCTTAACACTTACTAGCCATGTGACCTTGAGCAAGTCACTTAACCCCAATTGCCCTGCCTTCGCCCCTCCAAAAAAAGAAAAAAAAAGTTGGAAGTAAAAGAGATCCTAGGGCCCTCTCTCAGAGTGGATGCACTAGGTGGTACAGTTAAAGCACTGGACCTGGCATCAGGGAGACCTGAGTTCAAATTCAGCCGAAGGCATTTACTAGCTGTGTGACACAGGGCAAGCCACTTAACCCTGGTTGCCTCAGTTCCTCATCTGTCAAATGAGGATAATAATGTTTGTCGTGAGGATCAAATGAGATAATTACTGCAAAATGCTTTGCAGTGTCTGGCAAATAATAAGTGCTATTAAAATGTTAGATACTGATAACAATAATGATATTGTTTTACCTAGAATTCCAATGGCCCAGTACTTATTTTCTCATCTCATAGTGAAAGAGAGAAAAAGAGATACAGAGACAGTGTGTGTGTGTGTGTGTGTGTGTGTGTGTGTGTGTGTGTGGTGCTGTGGACTCATGGTATGGAGGATGCTAGACACAGGCATAGTGTCTTCAGTATGAAGATACAGCTAACAACCTGAAAAAAATAATCTAAAAATAAAATTATGACTTATAAGGGGCAGCTCCCTGAAAAGAGAGAGGGAGAGGAATAAAGGAGAAATCTAGGCAATGCAAAAGCAAAAGATGTCAACAAAATCCTTTTTTTTTTTTTTTAATTGAGGGGTTTATTTAGTATAAGGACAAAGAGCCCTGCACTGGTAAAAAAAAATCTCGAAGGCATGCAGGTATTACAGTACAGCACAATAATGACTCAGAATCATCAAGTGAAGGTAAAATTAAGTTCCATATAGTTTGTCAAAGATCTCAGGGAAGCAGGTAAGGTATTTTAAAAGGTTTCTGTCCAATGGCTCACAGAGGAGGCACTGAATATTTGATGAATTTTCATAAAAAATAGTAAAAATAATATTTTGCTGCTTTAAAGGAGTTGTGTGGGTAAATGCAATTTTGTGAAAAAGGTCATTCCCTGATGATGGTGGGTAAGTAAGGTGGTACAAACCCTTCCCCCAAAAGGAAGGGCTATTACCAGAAGCAAATGAGACAAGGGCTGTAGAAGTCCTATGTAATTATTAGGCTACCATACAAGTGAGCTGCCATACTATAGGGGCAACCACACTGGCATACCCAGCATGGCTGCTAGCACAAGTTCTTAGATATGCTTTGCTAGGAAAGAGCTGTTTAAGGGGTCAACGATCTTTTTTTAGTTACATTCAATAGTTCAGGGGAAAGTCAGCACCTTGAAATAGAGAGAAAATACAAGCAGAGAAATAAAGACCAACAGACAGGGCTCTGACTGCCTGAGTCAATTATATACTTTGCATATATCCCTGGATCGAAAGAGCCTTTACATCTGAGCAGGTGGGGAGCTCTGAATATGTGGCCACCCAGAATCTCAACCAGGGAAATCACAGGATCCTTCTCATAAGAGACCCCCCAAGGCAAAATACCAACTCAGAGTAAATATGTACTTCTCTGTGCCAGAGGGCATCACAACCCTTGTGACTCAGTGCCTAATTGTAAATTAGCAAAAGGTATGAAAGCCTTCCTACAAGCAAGTCTCCCCTAAGCAAGCTTCCCTTAATGGGCTCCACATGAGGCCTATTAATGGGGGAAGAATATCTTAAATCTCACTAACATTACATATACAAGACTGGCAGGAAAGACCAGAGAAGACAAGACTTGAGGGCCAATGGAGAGGATGATTCATGTTCCATGTCTCTGAGGATCTAAAGCATCACATGTAGGAAGTGTAAACTTGTCCTGTTCAGACACACGGCAGAACTACTAGGGACAGTGGGTGGAAGGTACAGTGAGAAAGATAATGGTTCAATGTCGGGAAAAACTTCCCAACAATAAGAATAGTTAAAGGGTAGAACGAACTGCTCTGGGAGGCAGTGACTTGCTCAACCACAGAGGTCGTCCAAATGAGGCTAAATAACCACTTACACAGTACCAGACGTGGTAGAGGGGAATCCTGTTTAGTCAGCCAACAAAATGGCATTAAGTACCTACCATGTGACAGACGCTATGCTAAGTACTGGGGGTAAAAGAAAGGCAAAAAAAGGTTTCTATTCTCCAGAGAATCACAGAATGTGAGAGAAAATGTGGGGGGATGGGAGAGGTAGCAGGCAAATAACTGTACAAACAGGCACTGGTTGGATTACATGACTTCTGAGGTCCTTTCCAACTCCGACATTCTCTAATTCTATTGTTATAATGCATTCAGGTCATATCTCCTCCAAAATATTTAGTAGCTCTCCATTACTACTGAATAAAGTTCAAATTCCTGTCTTCACAACTCTCTGAAATCTTGCACCAGCCTACGTTAACTCTCATTTCATACTACTCCCTCCTCCCATGTATACTATGGTCCCACCAGTCACATTCTCTGCCAAACAATGTGCTCATTTCTCATACCCAAATGCTTTACCCATTTCGTTTCCTATGCCTAAACACTAATCTCTTAACTTGTCTCCAACTTTTTTTTTTAAGCAATCGGGGTTAAGTAACTTGCTCAAGGTTACACGGCCAGTTATTTCTGGGTGTGGTGCTGAGTATCTGAGCCCGGGATTTGATCCAGGTCATCCCGACACTGGAGCCGGTGCTCATACTCACTGAGCCACCTGGCTGCCCCTAACTTGTCTCCAACTTAACTGAAAGAAGTGATCATTTTAATTTTCTTTTTTCAATACATTTTTATTTATATTTTCTGTTTCTTACATCACCATCATATCTTCTGTATCCCTCCACATCTCCCTTTGGGAGCTGTCCCATAAGACACATACCATTTTCAGAGAGAAAAAAAAAAGTCAGCATAACTGACTGATACATTAAGAAAGGCTGACAACATGTACAATGTATAATAGCTGTGGATCTCCCATCTTCACCAACGGGTGGGTTGGGGGTGTCATCT
Source organism: Petaurus breviceps papuanus (assembly GCF_028583685.1). Classification (NCBI taxonomy): domain Eukaryota; kingdom Metazoa; phylum Chordata; class Mammalia; order Diprotodontia; family Petauridae; genus Petaurus; species Petaurus breviceps. Next base: position 9,191,826 of record NW_027187298.1, on the reverse strand, counting down.
CATATCTTTTCATTTGAGTCTCACTTGGTTCTTATAATTTTGTTACATTACTTTTAATTTTTTGATGTGTCATACTTTTCATTTACTTTGTCATAATTAATGTGTATACTATTTTCTGGTTTCTGTTTACTTCACTGCTTCAGTTCACATAGATCTTTCCAAGCTTCCCTGTATACATCACACACATCATTTCTTACAGCACAGCAATATTCCATCACATTCATTTACCACGATTTGATTAGCTATTTCCCAACTGATGAGCATCGACTTTATTACCAATTCTCAGCTACCATAAAAAGTGCTGCTATAAGTATTTTGGAGTACGCAGGATCTTTTTTAAAACGATGGCTTCCTTGGGGTATAAGCCCAGTAACAGAGTCTCTGCTTAAAAGGGCATGGACAATTTAGTCACTTTTTTGCACAATGCCAAATTATTTTTCAAAATGGTTGTGCCATTATACAATTAACAATTATCATCCCATTAACAATATATCAGTGTGTCTATTTTTCCACACCTCTTTCATTAGGATAACACTGTTGTCATATTTTGTCATTTTTGCCAATTTTCAGGGTATATGAAGAAACCTTAGGGTTGTTTTGGTTTGCATTTCTCTTATTATTAGTGTTTTGGAGCATCTTTTTCATGTTTTATGAGAAGTGTTTATACATATCCTTTGACCATTTATTGGGAATAGCTATTAGAAAGAGTGCATGAGTATGTGCACAAATATATATGGGGGAGAGAGACAGACAGACAGAGACAGAATATACAGCTTGAATACCAAACCTCTTTTTCTTTTGTGTTCTTAATTTTGTTAGGATATACCTGTATATAATTTATGATCTGATTATTCTTTTATTTCTTCTGGATTTGCTGTGATTTCACCTTGATCATCTGCCATTTTATTGATTTAATTTTTTGCTCTCTTTTTAAAAAATTCAGATGAGCTAAAGGTTTATCAATTTTATTAATTTTTTCAAAGAACCAGCTTTTAGTTTTATTTGTCATTTCTGTGGTTTCTTGTTTCCAATTTATTTCCCCTCTTGTTTATAATATATTCTTTTCTGTACATATTTTAGTTGTTTTTTTATTTTTAAAATGTATATTTAATTGATTTATCCTCTTTTTCTTAATGTGTGATTGAATGGATATGATTTTCCCCCAGAGGACTGACTACTTTAGCTGAATCCCAGAAATGTTGATATGCTATTTCATTGTGTTCATTTTCTTTTAAGTAGTCATTAATTATTTCTACGATCTTTGATCCACTCATCATTTAAGATTTCACTGTCAAGGGGGCAGCTAGGTGGTGCAGTGAATAGAGCACCGGCCCTAGAGTCAGGAGGACCTGAGTTCAAATCTGGCTTCAGACACTTAACACAAAAACTATCCGTGTGACCTTGGGCAAGTCAACCCCAATTGTCCTCCAAAAAAAAAAAAAATAAGATTTCACTGTCAAGTCTCCATTTGGATCTGTAACTTTTGTTTTTGGTGCCTGAACCAATTTTTATTTTTATTTCATTATGGCATAAAAGGGATTTATTAACTATTTTTGCCTTTCTTTTTAACTGCCCTAGTATATGTTCAATTTTTGTAAAAGTTTCAAGTGGTGCAGAGAAATATGTTTTCTTTTGCTGTCCCATTTAGAAGATACCATAAGTCTTTTAACTCTGGTTTCTCCAGAAATCCGTTCAGTTCCATATTTACCTCTTTATCTTTTGGTTAGACTTATCTATACAATAGAGGGATATTATAGTCTCCTATTACATGCCTATTATGTTAACTACGTCTTCTTATAGCTCAGATAATGTTTTCCTTTATGGTTGCTTATGGTTTCTTTCAGCATAATATAGTTTCTTTGCTTATGCCTTTTTATTTATTTGAATGTTTTTGCTTTGTCTGATAGCATGGTGTGAAATCCTGCTTTCTTGGATTTACTTGATGCATAAAAATTTTTTCTGTGTCTGTTTTTTAAATGTGTTTCTCAAAAGCAACAAATTGTGGAGTTTTAATTTCTTACCCATTCTGTCATTTTTGGTGTGTCTTATGTTTAATCTTTTTGTTTTTAATGTTATAAGTGTTAGGTTTACATTTTTCTTCATTTGTCTCTAAACACTGTTTTTTATTTTAAGTTATGATTTTTCCCGTCTTCTGTTATATAGTATTACATTCCTCCAGTTTCTTTATTCTTTTAAGGTGGACCTGTTTCCACTGGCTTTTGTTACCTAACCCTTGATCCCCTCTTCTCATTTTTTATCCCTTTCCCTTTGTTTTATTAGTTCTTTTTTTTTCTCTCCTTCTATTATCTGGTTATATATTTCTTCTACTTCTTTTTTCCTTTCAGTCAAGTATATTTCCTCATGTCCTCCCCACTCAGCAAGTTCAATTCATTACATTTTTAAATTTCATTTTTTGGTCCCCTTTCCAAAAATGTTTTCTCTCACTCTTTTCATTATCCATCTTATTTTTCTCTTTACTCTAAAAACTTGTTCTCTGGTTCATAATCCGCTGTGCCCTAGTCAGACTGGTCAACCTACGATTTCAGAACAAAGCCTTATCCAGTCCTGCCTTCAAAGTCTTTGCTCCACTCTTGCTTCTTCCTTCCTTCTTTCTTTCCTTCCTTCCTTCCATCCATCCATCCATCCATCCATCTCATCTTTTACTGGATTTTTACCACTTAGTGCATGAGGAACCCTGGTGCTCATCTCTGGTTGGTAGAATATATAAATGTAAAAGATAAGAGTCCCTGCTCTCAGGAATTTCTAATGTATTTGGGGAAGTTTATTCACTTATGGTCTCATTTCTGTGGTAATTCCTACACTGATACAGGTCTTTACCCCTTGTGCCTTAGTCAGCAGTTTCATGAGTTGCTGTGGTTAAAATAATTCATCCTTTGGTGGCCGGCTGTTCAGTGAAGAGTCTTTCCACACTTAGCTTGGTTGGTCCTTGGATGACCGATAGTCAATTTTCAAGGCTGGACTCAGAAGCCTTTCCAGTTCTGTAGGACCTGCCAGGGTGCTTCACTGACAGAGTCTCTGAGCACCCATGGAGAAGTCAGTCAGTACTTCAACAGGCACTTATTAAAGACCTACTGTGTGCCAGGCACAGGGTCAAGTGCTGGGCATATAAAGAAAGGCAAATACACTTTGGGGAGGTACTGGGGAAGTAAGGCTTTTTTAAAAGCATGGAAGTTACATCATTGCAGTAGGGCATAATTGGCATTCCTAGAATGCTTTAAGATCCAGGATTCTAGTTTTGGTAACTATACTTCATAGTTGTGTGACCTCAGGCAAACTCCTCTGATCATCATTTTTCTGATGTGTTAAATGGGCATAATTATGCCTGACCTACCTTACCTACTTCACTGGGTTACTTTAAGGGTCAAATGAGATACGAATAATCTTTTCAAACTATGAACTGCTATACGAATGTGAATGTACTTCAGAGACCATTTAATCTAACTATTATTAATATAAACTTAATTATTTTGAGTACTTTTTACAAAATCCTGGTATCAAGTTTTAGAGCTGGCAAGGACCTTAGAGGTGATTAAATACAAATGCCCTCATTTTACTGATGAAGAAACTGAAGTAAGGATTGTTAAGTGTCCTGGCAGATAATAAATAGTTGAAGTTACCTTAAAAACACATCCTATCAACAGAATTCCTCATGTTCGTCTGAATATGTCTATCTCAAAGGAGGCTTATTAACAAACCAAGGCAAACCAACATGTTGGAAGTTCCCTGACATCGAGAAGTGAAAATGTCATCAACTACTAAGAAACCTTTAACTGGGACTTGAGAGAGAGCCCTTCATTACCCAGGCGGTGGTTTTTTCTGCATGATTCGGCTGGGTGGCTGCGGAGGCAGGGGTGGGGGTGTGGACTTGGACTGCAGGGCTGTTGTGTGGGGTGGCTTGGATTGCTGCTGGTTCAATGCCTCGATCACACTGGCTGTTTTCGCCACAGGAGGAGGTGGTGTTGCACTCTGGGGATCTATTGGGCAAAAAAAAAAAAAAAGAGACAAAAAAAAAGAGTGCAAGAAGTCAGAATTCAGTCTCTGCAGTACTTGTACTTCTTACCTCTCCTGTGTCCTGAAAAGGGAGGAACCTCCTTTTCTCTTCTGCCCTAACACATATTTCCTAAGGAATTAAAATATGCACTGTTTTATTATAGTTTTTTAGGAAGGAGAAAACATTTAAATGGAAGGAACAGAGGGGTAAAAGGCATTTCAACCCAATAAGGAGAACACAATTTGAGAGTTTACACTAAGCAAGCTTTCTATCAGTCGGTGGTATTTTTTCCCCCAGACAGAAGCAGCCTCTTTTAAGTCAATAGATTGTTAGGCCTCCAGTCCAAGGACCAGTAGAAATAGTACTAACACAGAAGGGAGGAGATCTGGGTGTCCTGGCTATGTTCTTGACTAGATGGGGGACATTGGGAAAATCATTCCAACTATCTGGATCTCACTTTATTCATTTTTCAAATAAGGAAGATGTAACCTACCCAATATTCTTCAGAGAAGTATTACACTAATGAAATGAATTAACAGATATAAAACAGATGCTTTTAGAAAAAATAAGTGTCATTTAAATGTAAAAGATTCTCATCTTTATTTCTTTTTCAAAAGAGATCTGGGTAAGTGGAAGGCACAATTAATTTTTAAATGCGGATAATAATATTCACATTTCCCATATCACAGAGTTGCTGTACAGAAAGTGCTTTGTAAAACTTAAATGGCTATATAAATGTCAGTTATTATTATTTAAAATTCTGGGGCTTCTCTATCATTAAATATGCTTCTTTCAGTCTGCCAGGGCAACAAAGCAGGATACATAGGGTGAGGAAAATCACCTGTGACAAATAATTTTACAGAGTGAAGGATGAAAAGCAGAAAAGCTTGGCCTACCAGGGGAAGCCTTCTAGGTGAGGCCTCTGCCTCAGCCAGCCCACTGAGGAGAGGGATAAAGTGACATTTTAGTTCCAGGGCCTGATACCTGGTATTGAACCTCATTCTAAGGTGTAGGTTTTCCCCTAATTCTAATTAGTGAAAAACACATGTGCTCCAAAGCCCTCCAATCCAAAGGAACATAAAAATTATATTCCCTAATGAAATAAGCTGAAAAATACAGGGAACATTCCTTTCTCCTACAGCTGATAAGCAATTACAGATGCATGAAATTCACACATTTTGCTGAGTGGGCCATTCCAAACCTTGAACCGAAAACAACTCCAGTCCATATTCATAATGTCAGGGAAAACACCATCCTACCATCCCTATTTCACCAAGAAATAGGGATATGGGAAAGTCCAACAACATGGTGGCTGCTAGGGTAAGGAGAGAATGGTAATGGGGAAGAGACGTAACACACCATACAGGTATTCATTCAGACTGACTGTACCACAGGGGTGCAGTATTTACCAAATATTTCAAGATTACTGAAGATCACTGAAACCATATGAAATGGCCAAAGGAAGGCCATTATAATGGATCATTATTATAATTATAAAGGATCATTATTATAATTAGAGAGAAGAAATAGCCTTAAAATGCTTCAAAATACAAAGAAAGTAAAAATGTGTCAGGAATATAATTTTCATAATAATTGCCATAGAAGAACTAGGTCTGCAGAACAGTAAGGAAATAAGTAATTGGGGTGAGGGGAGGACAAAGGCTGACTTAAGAAAATCTTACTTTTCATATCCTTGATCACTGGAATTGGTAACAACCTTCCCAGTCAGACCTCATGGTGTACTTGGTTCTTTCTGTACTTTTTTCCATTAACGGTGTTTATCATTGTGTCTTATTCTCTATTCGACTATAAGCTCCTTGAGGGAGGGCAGAGATCTTTCTCATCAAAACTTTGTATCTCCTGATTAATCAATGTTTGCTGAATGATCAAATGAATGAATGGCATGATTCTGGGAACATTAACCAACAGACACCAGAGGACTGATTAAACCCATCTCTCCCGTTGTAATCACGTATCACACTTTTGTTGGCTAAGTTTGGTTTCCCTTTTTCTCCTCATTCAAGGAGGTCTGTTCCCTGCCATACAGTTAGAGTAGAATGGCAACAGAAGGAAGAATGAAAAACGTACTCGTAGACGTCACTCGAAGAGGGGGCAGCGGTGGATGGATAGCTGGCGGATCTGACGAAGATCGCTGCCTGCTTACACTGTCCACACTTAAAGAATTTGTCTTCCACGAGGTGTTAGCTGAGGAGGTTGTCTGAACACCAGTGCCCAGGATGGGAGGCTGAACTAAACCCACACACGGACACACACAGAAACAAAACAAAAAATACCACATTATTGATTCTCCCTGCCAACATGCCATCAGCACTCGCGGAGGCTGCCCTTGTAAAGTGGTAAGAAACCACCATTCTTGGGGAACAAAAGTTCAAGGGAACAAGTACAAATCTGCTTCTTGTTTTTTTCCTCCATATGAAACCAAAGATGCTTCAGGGAAAATGCAGAGCTAATTTTTTGGTTCTGTCTTATAGGTACAGTTTTAAATGCTCAGTTCCATCTCTCAAATGGATGCACTCCTCAGAGGGGCTGGAGGTGGGAAGGCACACCCCAAACTTCATCTCCTGAGGAGTCCGCGGTTTAGAGTTCATATCATGAGACAGCTTTCTCCTTCCCAACTGAGTCACTGCCAAGTCTATCTCATACCTGGAGTTTGTATTATTTCTGAACAAAGAATGACTTCCTTAGATAATGGGAAGGAAATACACAGGGTAAAGATCAAAGATTCATTCAATTCATTCTTCAAACGACATTTATAATCAAGGACCTAAGTGTGCACAGCATGGAGCTAGGCATTTTTTTTACATTGTGCCCTAAGCCCATAGGCATAGGCATTAGAGGACACAAAATATTTTAAAAATACAGCTAAAAATCTAGAAACTGAAAAGGGTAACTATGATGGTGCACTTCACTAGAAAGAAGCATCACCTCCTGTCGTGTCATCAGGAGGAAGCTGTAGAAGGCTTTTTGGGTCTCAATGTGTGAAATCTACTGCCAAATAAGGTCAACTCCCTTTCTACTTTTAACATCCTGTTTGCTGGTGGAACAATTTCAGGTAAAATATGTGCATTCTTCAGGGACAGATTCCAGGAAAGGCTTAATAACAGATGAACACCATGGGAATGTGTGGTGAGTATGAAACATCAATGTACACAAAAATAAAATGTGCATTATTGATTATTACTAGTTAATTTTAAAGACAGAAAGGGTAGTAATAGGAGAAAATGTGGGGGAAACCACAAAATACAGACGCTCAGGAACTGGCAAAGCAAAAAAAAAAAAAATGATCATTAAAACTGTGAAATGTGGTTGGACTTGGAGTTAGGAAGACTTGCATTTAGATATGACCCCAGACTCTTTTTAGCTAGCTGTGTAATCCTGGGCAAATCATCTAGCTTCCCTTAACTTTAGTTTTCTCATCTGCAAGCCCAGAATAATAATAATTGTAGAACACACAGATCCAATGACAAAAATACACTTTGTAATCCTCAAAACACTATATAAATGTCAGATATCATTATCCTCCTATACAATTCACCAAAGTAACATATGTTCTTGGAGACACCGATATATATTGCATCATCCCATCTCCAAGGAGATGGGATAACCACATCATTGTAGCTCTTATGACTTAGAAAAAACATACACTATATACAACCAATGTTTGAAAAAGGGGAATGGGGGAAGGGATCTGAGTTGACCTAGGGAAGAACCCTATTTACAACTTCTCTGACACTAATCTATAGGCCTAATGCGAGGTGGGGTTCATATGGAGGGTTTTACTGGAGAACACGACAGTTACAGGTAATGAGGTGCGGATGGACTGAATATGAGCCACTAGAGGGTGCACCCACATAGATGAGTTCAAAGATTGCTTTGAACGCTGCCGTATGGCTAGGTTTCCAGGTCAATCACTGGGGCACAGGAGATACCTTGGGGAGGAGACATCCAGAGTCTACCTTTTGTCCTGTACCTGCGGCTAAGCTTGTGTATGAGGCCACCCAGGGGAGGAGTAATTTAGAGAGCACAGACGGAAGGTCATTATGGAATAAATGATAACAGACTATCGCAAAGGCAAGGGGTTAATCAATTTCTGCCAGGAACAATTTGTGTAAGAGACAAGGTACTGTTTTTAGTCAAAAATCCCTTTGGGCACCTATGGCAATTTCATAGACTGCCTTTGCATTTTCCTGCATCTTAGCTTTCTTGGACTTGCGTCTGCAGGACCTGCATTGTTTTGCTTCCTAGGCATCATTACCAAGCCCTCACCCCTTGCTCCCCCATCTTTCCCAGTGCCAACACCTCAATTCCCCAGTCTCTCGTCACCTTCACGGGCAGAGTGGCTAATCTTTCCTTTTTCTCAGATGTGTCTTTTATTACTCAGAACTTTCTTATATATACCTTGAGTATCAACACTGTTTGAGAACCCAGGAAATCTGATGCTGTTTTCTGCTTCGATAAAGACATACCATCTGCTGATGGTGAACATATTCTGTGAAGTCCAAGATCCTCAGGTGCAAAACAGAGTTAGTGCATGGTCCTTTCATCCTTACTCATTACTGGGGGGATGAGCTAGATCATCAACGGTTTTTAAATGGGAGTTCATGAACTTGTTTTATAAATTTTATTTTATTTTTTGATATTTCAATGTTTCCTTCTAATCTAATGCTATGCATTTTATTTTGTAAATTTATTTGTAAATTTATTCTGAGAATGGGTCCACAGACTTCATCAAACTGACAAAAGGGCACCTGAGACAAAAATAATAACAATGTTAATAATAACAGCAGTTACACAATGCTTTAAGCCAGGGGTGGGGAACAAATCCCTGTTCTGTGAAGTTTGGATTCAGTCAAAGGGCTGCACTCGAGGACCCAGAGGGCCACATGTGGCCTTGAGGCCGCAGGTTCCCCACCCCTGCTTTAAGCTTTGCAGAGAGCTTTACATTTGGATCTTACTTGTTCTTCACAACAATCCTGGGAGGCAGATGCTATTATTGTCCCCATTTTACAGATGAGGAAACTAAAGGAGAAAAAGGTTAAGTGACACACCATAGGTCACAGTTAGTAAGTGTCTGAGGCTGGATTTGAATTCAAGTCTCCCTGATTCCAGGTCCAGCCCCCTTTTGCTGTTGTTGAATCATTTCAGTCACGTCCGACTCTCCGTGACCCCATTTAGGGTTTTCTTGGCAAAGATACTACGGTGGTTTGCCATTTCCTTCTCCAGCTCATTTTACAATGAGGAAACTGAAGTAACCACAGTGAAATGACTTGCCCAGGGTCACATAACTAGAAGTGTCTGAGACAAGATGAGTCTTTCTGACTCTAGGCTCAGCACTCCATCCACTTCCAATTAGCTGCCTGATAAAATAAAAAAGATTACCTTGAGGTAGAAGAAGCAAATAGAGAATAGGTCATTCATTTCCTTCATATCTAGGGAGACTAAGGAGAGTGCTAAGCTGATAGTAGTTTCTTTGTACTTAAGGAATAATATCAAATGTGATTACAAACTGCCATATTCATCAAAACTGGAAAGATTCACTTTCCACCTACCCTACCTACCATATTTCCCATGGCAAGAAGGTCTGTATAAATACATATAATTTATTTTTGTTCTGGAGTGGTTATGAAAATTGAAGCACTATGCAAATGTGCTGTTGTTATGGTGATGATGATTTCAAAGACTCCATTATAATCAGTCGCTTGGGGGGGGGGGCAGCTGTACTCAGGGTTAGCATGGTCTATAGGAATGATTGCATGATGCAGAGCCAAAGGACCTACATACAACCTGTAAGACTCTGAGCATGTTATTTGCTCTCCTGGGGTCTCAAGTTTCCTAATCTGTAAAAAGAGGTGGTTATTGTAGACTATCTCTAGTTCCCCTTCAATTTTATTGTCTTTTCTCTTAATTCTGACGCTACAAGGGTCTTCCAACCCCTCTTGGCCTCTTCACAAAACACCAGAAGTCTCTCTACCCAGTGGAATACTTCTTGAGTACTTTCAGTCAAGTCACTGGTTCTCCAAGTTGAACTTGCCAGAAATTGGCAGCACAACTTAGACTGCTACTATCAAAACCTAAATTTGATTTGTTTCATTTTCCCATGAGGACAGGTCCTTCTGTCTTGTTCTGAATTCTGTCTGTCCTTTCCGACTTCCAGGGCCAACAGCATTCTGAGCTGGAGGGTTAATCAGGGACATCCATAGTACTAGAAAATATGTCTGGATGCTACAGGAAGGTGTAAAAAAAGAAGAAGGAAAGAAGAAAAATGAAAAAAGACAACGAATGTGAAGGAAGAAAGACATGAGGGAAGGAAGAAAGGGAGGAAGGAGAAGGGAGGGAGCAGGAAGAAAGGGAGGAAGAAAAGAGACACTAGGAGAGTGCCTATTATTTTTTTGTCTGTCCTGACAACTGCGTCATCAACAGCCCCCCAGGTGCTATATTGGCATAGATGCTATGGGTTATCTTCACTGTTTTACCCTAATCAGAAATGTGCAACTCTTTTGATCAATGAAATGAGTTAAAATTTCAAAACATTTGGCATCATGAAACAGCAGTATGTAGTGAAAAAACACTGGACTTAAGAGTGAGACAACTTGAATCCAAATTCTGGACTCTGGGATTTAGTAGCTGTATGATCTAACTCAAGTCTCTTACCCTCTCTCAGTCTCAGTTTCCTCTATAAAATGCTGGGCAATAATATTTTTTTCTATCTACCTTATAGAGCAAGGACCAAATGAGATAATGTGGGCCAAACACTTTGTAATCACAGGAAACTACATAACTCTGAACGATGGTTATTATCATAAAACAGTTCAAATAAATCAGAAAAATAACGTTCTGATACTTATATTTGTCATCAACTACAAAACAATGTACCAAAGCAAACATTAACCCTTCTGTTCCCACTTCTCCCAATACATTTTTCTACTTTCCAGCTTAGTACCTTTGCCAATATTCCGGGGAGGTAGTGGGGGTGCGGTGGACTGTGAAGGTGGGGGGCTGCTGCTGAGGATGGCTCCGTAGGTCTCGTTTTGTAGAATGCTAGGCATAAAGCCTCTCTGTTTGTCTTTAGCGATGTTAGCAGCATCTCTAGCCAAAGATGCAGCATTCGACTGGTGCTGGCTGGAACCCAGTTGATAAAAACTGACGGGCCTGTCCTCTCGCCGATTGGGGCTGGGCTGCTAAAGGAACCCCAAAACAGAGGTGTCCATGTTGGTGATATTTAATATTCCCTTTTTATTACTTCTTATCTTTGGGGGAAGGAGAATTCACCTATAACACATCAGCTTGAAGACAGACACAATTTCTATTCTATCTTGTTTACTGGATAGATCTTAAACCTTATCCCCTTCTCTATCTCCCAATCCTCCCCTCCAAAAAAGTCACCAGAATGTCCAATTCATACCACATTCTTTGTGGAGCATTAAAACCAAGTACAATGGCTAACATTTTTCCTTCTCCAGTGATTTACTCAGGCTATTCCTCTCTAGGAAAGTAATGTGGAGAGCAATGGATTTGAATTGACTTATACTAACTACTGACTTACTACTAACTTGAGTGACCTTGAACAAGTCCTTTCTCTGGGCCTCATTTTCCTCAACTGTAAACAGAAGGGATTATATCTAACAATCTCTACAAGCTTCAGCTTGATGATCCAAATGCTTGCCCTGATCCCTTCCATAACACACCCTATTGTGAATCATGAGACAAAGGGTATGATCAATGTTTTCTTCCTGTTTGAATCAGAGTTGTTCCAGTTTAGGCTTCAGAAATCAAAGCCATCTATACAGATTTGGCCCTAAGGCTACAACATTTAGTACTCCTTTATATAAGCTTTCCAAAAATCGAAGCAGTCAAAAGTGGAATGAGACACCTCAGGAGACAATGAGTCTTCCCTTCACTGAATGTCTTCAAAAAGAGGTGGGAGGGTCCATTTGTCAGAGGACATTCCTGTTCAGGTCTGGGTAAGTCTAGGTGGCTTCTGTGGCCTGGGATGCCATGAGAGACGCACATACAAGGTATCAAATGGATCTCATAGTGATGGTCTTGTAAAACATAATCTAATGTAAACATACTGAACAGGGAAGAACAGGTCCAGTTCAGTAGAATTCATGAAATATCTCCCATCAGAGTAAGCTCTATTTCTTATGGAAGAATTACTTCTATCCACAGGTTAGGTTACTCTGAGGGAAACAGGGAACATTCCTGAACAAAAGATATGCTGTCATATACTTCACCACCTCTCTGTCTCTGCCTCTTGTAATCATTCCGCCTGGGCTCTCAGTCCTCTAATTTTAACTCTCTGCCCCCTCCAATTCACCTTTCAAACAGCTGTTAGTGTCACTGTTCTAAGGCATAAGTCTGACTATGTTTTCTCCTCATAAATCTTAAGCAGTCCCCAATTTCCTCTAGAACAAAATGCTAACTCCTCACTCAGATAATTAAGGCTCTCCATGATTTCTCACTAGCATACCTTTCCAACCTTATTTCATATTACTCCTTTTCAAGCAGGCTCCTGGCTGTTCCCAGTCTTGTCCTGTACTACTTCACCAACTTCACATATTTGCTCACATTATCTTCCTTGCCTGAATCATACTCACTTCCTCTTCCAAGTCTGATGAAATCCCTTCTCTTCTATCAAGGTCCTGCTCCAGAGTCCAACATTCATATACAGCAATTGCTTAATAAATGCTGCTAAACTGAACTGAAGCTAATGCCAAAAGCCTGTGCTTTACAAGGTGAGAACTTTGGAATAAGCTTCTTTCCCATTGCTCAACTCTGACATTGGTACTCACATTAATGAAGGGCATGTGGACTATCTCCCTGAGCTTCAGAAAAGGGGAAGTAGATTGGGAATTACCTAGGCTAGATGATGTAGTGAAGGTAACAATGGAAAAGGGTTCAAGAGCAAAGCTCAAATTCTAGATCTTCCAGGTGGAAGATCCCTGTCCTCAAAGAGCACTTGGTACCTCCCTTGTCACAAAGAATCTCAGTGTTGGGAGGAATTTCAGAGGCAACTTAGTCATACCTCAACATAAGTGTCCTTGATAGGACCTCTAGCATTTACTACAGTAGCAAAGTGGAGTGGGGAGGGGGAGCGGAACTCACTCTCTCCTGAAGTGACCCATTCCATGTGAGAATAGCTCTGTTAGGAAGTTTTCCCTTATATCAAGTCTAAATTTGATCTTCAAAAATTCTACCCATTGTTTTTGGTTCTACTGTCTGGGGTCAAGAAGAACAAGTATAACCCTGTACCCAGGGGACAGCCTTTCAAATAGAGCTATTATGTCCCTGAAACTACTCTCTCTTCCAGGCTACACATGCTCAGTTTTCTCAAGCCAAGTTTCATATGTCATGGTCTCAAGGCCCTCTACCATACTGTCTGGCCTCCTCTGAGATAACTCTCCAACTTATTAAAGTTTCCCCTAAAATGAGGAACCTGAGATTCAACACAATACTGTGGCCTGAATCAAACAGAGGAGAGTGGGACTAACACCTCCCTAAATCCTGAACATTGCGCCTTTTTAATCTAACCCCAAAATACCTTGGCTTTTTTGTGTTATATCATACTGCTGACCCACAGAGTTCTAGGTTTCAGATGCTTCATGAACAAAATGAGGGTGGGGGTTAGACCGGATGATTTCTAGGATTCCTTTCAGCTCCAGACTTAAATGTTTTTATGATTCTAAGTCATTCTTAAAGATCAACAGGATCACAATTGTAGGGGTGGCCACGTGGTGCAGTGAGTAAGAGCGCCGGCCCCAGCATCGGGAGACCTGGGATCGGTTCCGGCCTCAGATACTTGGCACCCACACAAAAAATAACTGGCCGTGTAACCTTGAGCAAATTACTTAACCCTGATTGCTTAAAAAAAAAAAACCAAACAAACCAGGATCACAATTGACCAAAGGGAAAACCTAACTTAAATATCAATCAAGGTGGCCTTATTGACACTAGATAAAGAAGGAACACCCCAAATACCTTCCCTTACATCATAAAGTTAGCAGCTGAATATGATTAAAGGATTAACTACAGTTAGAAATTAAATAGGGGGTGGGAAGGAGAGAGGGTATATTAGGAAGAACCCCAAATCTCCTGGCTTCAGAGAAAACAAAAGGCAAACTCTCTTTTCCTTACTACACAACATCATCCTCCTATAATTATAGAGTAGGAGCCAAATCTCTCTGAATGAAGTGGATCAAAAGCTTTTCAGGATTGTACGATTTGGCACCTATCACCCAACACAAACCTGCAATTTTTCATCCATGTCATCATCACTTTCATCTAGGTCTTCATTGAGCAATCGCCATTCATATTCCACATGAACATGAGAATTAAACCTCCCAGATAATGCTTGAGTGAGCTAGGAGAAATAAGGATGGGGGTTAATCAGATTGTTTCTGCATGCAGAACTATGGAACAGGCATTTTTAAGGTTGTCAGAAACAAACTTAACCTTTATACTCACCCAAAGGATTCTCTCCCAGGCCCCACCCCAAACATTTTCCTTGAAACGAAGATTAAAAAAAAAAATCTCCCTACTTTCAAAAGCAAAAATCTATCCCTCTCTGAAGAGAAGACTGTATCAATTTTCAGTTCTTGCTTTTAAGAGTAATGCCTATCTAGGGGCGGCCAGGTGGCTCAGCGAGTAAGAGCACTGGCCCCAGTGTCGGGATGACCTGGGGATCAAATCCGGGCTCAGATACTCAGCACCACACCCAGAAATAACTGGCCGTGTAACCTTGAGCAAGTTACTTAACCCCGATTGCTTAAAAAAAAAAAAAGAGTAATGACTATCTCCGATAACTAAATGGTTAAAACATACAAACAGGCAATTCTCAAAAGCAAAAAGACAAAGCTATCAACAATTATATTTTTAAAATGTTCCAAAGTACTATTGAGAGAAACACAAATTAAAACAAGTCTGAGGTACTACTTCATGATCATCAGATTGGCAAAGGAGGTAAAAAGGGTAAAGGCAACTGTTGGTACACTAATGTGAAGGTATGTGGTGCTGTGGCTTAGAGTACCAGGCCTGGAGTCAGGAAGACCTGAGGTCAAATATGGCCACAGGACAATTTAGCTTGAGCAAATCACTTTACTGGTGTGCCTCATTTTCCTCATCTGTAAAATGGGGATAATAATAACACCTACTTCCCAGGGTGGTTGTGAGAATCAAATGAGATCACTGTAAAATGCTTCTCTTTGTGCTTGGCACAAAGTAAGTGCTATATTAAGATTAGCTATTATTATTGTTTACTATTGGCAGAGCTGTTAATTCAACTATTCTGGAAAGCATTCCGGATCACGGAGAAGTTCTCATTCTAAAGATGAGGAAACTGAATTCCAGAAGTAAAATTGCACATCCAAGGTCATATAGCTAGCAATTATCAGAGACTGGATTTGAACCCAGGCCTCTAATACTCCCAAAGCAATACCCTTTGTCCCAGTGATATCATTAAACATATGCCCAAAGAGACCAAAGAGAGACCTAAGATCCATGTACACAAAAGTATTTATAGTAGTATTTTTTATATTACTGTCCAGAGCTAGAACAAGGGAGGTGCCCATCAAGAAAAGAAATTATGACATACAAATATAATGGATCATTCCAAGAAATGACAATGAGACAAATTCAGAGAAACCTGGGAAGACTTGCATAAACTGAAGCAGAGTTCAATGAATTGAATCAGCAGAACAATTTAAACAGTAATCACAACACTATAAAGGAAAATGATTTTGAAAAACTTAACTCTGCTCAATGCAATGACCCACCATGACTTCAGAAAACAGATGATGAATCGTGCCTTCCACCTCTTTGCACAGAAGTGATGGATTAAAGGTGAAAAATGAGGCACACATTTTTTAACATGACCAATGTGTGAATCTGATTTGCTTGACGATGCTTGTTACAAGGGAGGGACCTTGCTTTTGGTGAAGGAGAGTTATACAAGGACCCTTCTTTGTATAGGGGCTAATATAGGAATATAAGTAACAGTAATGTCCCTAAAAGGAGAAAGGAGCAACAATAAAAAAGCATTTAAAGACATACAAAATAGGAAAGGTTAGGAGAGGATACAGACAAGATCAGTGTTAGAATCACAACAATAAATTTAATATATTCTTTAAAAATCAAGCTGTACATAGAGATTCATGATATCACATAAAATCTTTTTCTGTTCTTATTTGCATATGGAAATATCATGATTTGTTGATATTTATCAAGCTCATTACAATAAAAATGAAAATTCTTTTTTAAAAATCAGTGCTGATCAGCCTGTGAGGATTAAGGTTTAGCAATTTGGCATACACAAATAGTGAGAACAGCATTCTCTGGGCTTATTCCAGAAAACTGTGATTAGGGATCAGGCATTAATGATTTTCATGCTATTTGGGCTTCACAAATACAAAGGAACTAAGCACAAGCATGGAGGATTTATTAGCTTGTAGGTTTTTGTTTGTTCTTTTTCTTTAAGACTTCATCTTTCTATAATATTTATCTATAAGAAGCAATACATTGAAAAGGTACCATGGACAAAGGAAAAGCAGAAAACAGAAGGATAACCTACCACATATACTCAGGGGTTGGCAATTTACATGCAAGTAAAAAGGTTGCTACTGCCCCTCCCCTACCAGCATCCCCCCACATCTACCTTTTAAAGGCCCAGGAACCCCCCCCCCCTCTTTACCTGAGCCTTAATTGTCCCCCCCCCCCCCCACTCCAGATGCAAAGAAGCAGTTCATTCTCCACTCATCCCTCCCCAGGTAACTAGACCTTTACTCAAAAAGCAATCTTATACGTTTCATAGTATTTAGAAATAGAACCCTAAATAGGCCCTAAAGATCTTCAAGTCTTCAACAAAATCTTGACTTCTTATCATGTATGTTGTAGAGAGAATTCTCATTTGGGTATAGGTTAAGCCTGATGGCCTTCAATTCTGAGATCGAGAGGATATGGAGGGATAGATTAAGTAATTTCCCAAGATTACACAGCTTCTAATTTAGGTCTCCAGACTCTTAAGTTTTAGGCCAAAGCTATCAGTCAACTTAAAAAGCTTAACAAAATTTAACAGAAATGATGGTCCTCACTCACAGTAAATGGCTGAAGATGGGCAAAAGTTCCTGGATATAGCTACCAATCCTCATCCCCCTCCAAATAACCTACCTTTTACCCCTTATCTTTTTACAACACTGCTGGTATTCTGGAGGAAAAGAGGAACAAAGACAACTTTCTAAAAAGAGTTTGGACTCTAAAAAAAGAACATCAGCAATTTCTGAACATTTAAACATAACTCAGAATCACCAAATTTGATATTTGGAAGGGATGTCAGTGGTCACCTAGTCCAATTCGTCCTCTTTCAGGTTAATTCTGAACAAAGCCTGGCATAGCTAGCTTCTGCACATGTTTAGAATTGGTTTGCCTCCAGACATTAATCCAAGTGTGAGTAAAGCAGAAGGCTTCACTCACACCTAAGTATTTTCTTTTTCCACACCTAGCTTTCTACTTTGGGGAAAGTTCCAAAAAGCACTTCTCTCCACCAAATTCAAAGTTGAGAGAATAAAGACTCTCAGAGCATCTCTCATTGTTTCTGCTATGAGATTCAGGTGGAAAGACTCCTCTTATATGAAACCCTTGCCCCATTGCCCAAGTCTAAGATATTCCAGAAGAATAGTGGATCCAAGACTTAAGCTGAAGACTTCTAAAGCCCAGGTCTAAATCTTGAATATTTGCACTTTTTCCTTTGTTAGTATGACTTCTTTTTTTTTATTTTTGGAGGGCAGCTGGGGTTAAGTGACTTGCCCAAGGTCACATGGCTGGCTTTTGTGTTGAGGATCTGAGGCTGGATTTGAACTCAGGTCCTCCTGACTCCAGGACTGGTGCTCTATTCACTGCGCCACCTAGTCTCCCCAGTATAACTCTTCTATATGCTTTGGAGATGGCCCAAAGGAGATCTTAGAGAAAATGTCTTCACAAGAAGTCACATCAGATAAGTTTCCTCTTTTGGAAAAGGGATACCTCATATGAGACCCTCCTCTAGGCATCTAGATACTTCAATGGGACACCAGGATTCCCCATACTGAGAGAAACTTACCAGTTCTTCACAGTGTTCATGTTTTAAGCGTTTTGCAATGTCAAGTGGTGTCTCTCCTGATTCATTGGCTGAAGGTTGAGAGAAAGAGAGAGAAAAGTTTGTCACAAAGAATGATGAAAAGGTGACCCATTGGTTTTATAAGAGAAACCAATAAAGGAAAACATAAACTAGTTATTTTAAATAAATTATAGCAAAACTTCATTAATTTGTATTGTTAATATAATATTTGTGGAAATTTGGGTAGAAACTTAGATGAGGTTTACTTCTGTGTCATCTCAGAAAACAGGGTTACTGAACAACATTTTAAAAGATTATGTCAATTAATTATCAGAACAAACTATTTTCAAGCATCAGCATAGTGTAGTGGATAGAGATCCAGCTTTGGTATTGGGAAGACCTGGGGCTCATGTCCTGCTTCTGATATATGCTGTCTCTAAGACCAAGTGTGAGAAAGTGTAATGGGAATGTAAATTTATGTTGTTGCCATCTTTCTAAGATTGTATTGTGTAAGATCTTCCCTGCCCCTAAGTTAAGTGCACCTGGAGCCTGTGGTGGGAGGCTTGTTTTTCAGGAGATACTTTGTGATTGGGCAGTGGGTCAAGAGGGTTGTTACATTCTGTAATTAAGAGGATCTGCATGGGAGTTCTGACAGAAGCTTATAGTTTATGAACACGTGTCAAATTTTTTTTTTTTTTTGCCAAATGCTACCCAAATTTACAAAGCTTCTGCTTCTTACCCCAACACCCCCCACCTCAACAGGATTGCAAGTATACCCAGAGCTTGAGGACAACTGCAGGGTACAGTGGAGAGAACACCGGCTCTGGATGGCTGGGGTCAGGTTCTGTTCTCTGATGCTTACTCTATTTGTGACCTTGGGCAATCCACTTAAGCTCCCCTCCCCCAAACCAGAATCAGCCCTATACCCCCATTTCCCTTTACCTATTTCAATGGAGGCCTTTCCCCTGAGCAGCAGCTTTAGACACTCAGCATTGTCCGTCAGGCAACAGTAGTGGAGGGCTGTGCTGCCTTTCCCTGTCTGTTTGTCCAGGTTCCCACTGGCAGGGGGGGAAGGAGGAGAAGAGAGATGAAGAGAGATGGAATGCTAGTTATCATGAGTCACAGGAAGGCACAGTGACCATATTTTCCAAATCAAAAATTGGAATGCAGAGCATAAAAACGGCCTTCAGTTTTGGTTTTGTGTCCCCCAAATTGGGACAATAGAGGGGGAACAAATATTAGCCCAAAGGGTCTTAAGACTAGAAACAACGGGTACCACGTTGAATACCTAAAGCCACCTACAACACATGCTTATCAAGCAAGGCTACAGTTAAATACAGGATCACAGGCTGTAGAACTGGGAATTTTAAAATCATTTCACTCAATTCAGTGTAAAAAATAATGCCCAGAGAGGCTAGCTTGGATGCATTTTCATAAGTAAATATGAGGTTTCTTTACTGTGTTACAAAGATACAATGTAGTAGAAAGAGAAGACTCAGGGAGGATGTGATAGCTGTCTTCAAATATCTGATCTGCTGTCACGTGGAAGAAAGACTGGATTTGTTCTGCTGTGCCCAAGAAAGCAAAGCCGGGAGGAATGGGCTGACTCATAAAGAGGCCAATAAATTTAAGCTTGAGGTCAAGTGGAAACTTGCTGACTAAAGACTAAAGATTTACCCAAGAGTGGAATGGGGATGCTTCAAGAGGCAGTGGTTCCCCCTCCTTGGAAGTCTTGTTTGTGTTCAAGCAGTCTGGATGACTCCTTATTGAGTATGTTATAGTGATGGCTCCTTTTGGGTATAGATATATGTCCCTTCCAATTTTCAAATTCTATGATTCTATATTGGATCAAAGATGGTACCAAATGGTAGAGCTGGGATTGGAGCCTAGCTCCTTAGAGGAAGAGAAGTACAGGGGAAAAAGAATGGGATTTGGATTCACAGGACCTGTGTTCAAATCTTTGCCTATCTACTTATTACCAACTCATGTGTTTTTGTATAAGTTACTTTATGTTTCTTGAACTCAGTTTCTTCATTTGTAAAATGAGGGGGTTGAACTAGACGACTGCTACATGACCTGCTTTGTGGCTCTCGACCTGCTGTGACTTCACTGTAATGCTGACTGACTTGAATCATACAGTTCCCAGATACTGCCAAAATATTATAATTTCTAGTACTTTTTGATGGGTTTTACAATTAAGTGGGACATATTTAAAACCAGGGCTGCCCTGGGAGGGGAAAAAACTGGGACATACGGTCATCAGACAGAGATTTTCTTGTCTAAAATGATAAGTGATTGCAGTAGGACTGAATGAGGGAGCAATGAACAAATCCACAGAAAAGATATGTCTGGCAGGCTAGGGAACAACCTAACCTCACTCCCTTGCTTTCTTCTCTGGGGTTTTCAGGTCTTCAAAGCAATTTCACATTCCATCTGATTTAATTCTTTTGGGGGTGGTCACGGAGGTTTTATTATCCCCATTTTAGAAATAAGGAAACTAAGACAAAGAGGTTTGTGTATGTGTGTATGGGTAGGAGGTTGTGCAGCTATGTTTAAAAAGACCAGAGCACTCTGAAGGACAGGGATGACAGAAAAGATTTCCACTGCAACCAGATGAAAACCAATCTATACACCATCAAAGTCCAACACCACTGTTTTTACAGAAGATGAAACTCAAACCCAGAGCGTGAAAATGACCTAGTCACAGAGCATAAGGACAAGAAGGAACCTTAGAAATCATGTCCACAAAGAAGATGAGACCCAAGGCTGGGTCTTTTGACTCCAAGTCCAATTGTCCCTATGCTAAACTTCCCCTGCATACCAATGTAGGGAAAACTGTGGATAACTGGCTCCCAGACAGCTACTCTTCCCCTACCCCCCAATTCTGATCAACTTCCCCTTCAATTCTTTCCCAATTGGCATGACCTGAAGGTAATCATTGCTCAAGTTCACTCCAGGGCTAGAGTGCAGTGAGCGGGCTAGGATGTAAGGGCATGTAAGGGCAAGACTTCTGGAAATCCCTGTGACTCACTCATTCCCATCAAATGAAAGGAAGAAGGAGGGAGGATTTTTCAAAATTTGACAAAAACATCCATTATCACAGAAAATCCATGAAGGGGGAGAAGAAGTTCATTGATATCTCCCCAAAAGCTTTTTGGACTTAGCTAGTTCTGCCCACATTGCTACATAGCCACAGACCTTGTGACTTAAAAAAAAAAACCCAAAACATCAAATCTGGTGTCATATAAATAATTCTGGATTGGAAATTAGACACAAGTTAGATCTTGCTCTCCTACCTATTGCCTGTATATTGTATATTGTGACTTAAGAAAGTCACCTCCCTCTCTGGGCCTATCTTTTTCATTTGTAAAATGATGAGTATGGGGTAAGACCAGGACTAAGGTCTTTTTCGACTCAAAATCCAAGGATACCACAGCTATTGTTCCAAGAAGAGAATATATTCTTCTAAGAATGAGCCAAGGACAGAAAGCATTTACATAATGCTTTAAAGTTTGCAAAGTACTTTACAAATGTTATTTCATTTGATCCTCTCAACAAACCTGCGAGGTAGGTACTGTTATCACTCCCATTTTATAGATAAGTAAACAGGCTGAGAGGTTAAGAACCTGACCCAGGTCATACTTTTCAATGTCTGAGGTAGAATTTGAATTCAGGTCTTCCTGACTCCAAGTTTAATACTCAATTGTTATATCACCTAGCTGGATTTATAGGGATATTTAAAAAGGAAGGTATAAAAGAAGACAATTCAAGGCACATCTGGTTTGACTCAGACTTCAGAAACGGTCAAATTGTTAAGACACTGATCACATCTCCCATTCTGATAAGGGAAAGTGGAGCCCTGCTTCCAACTCAACATAGGGTAGAATGAGAATAATGGAAGATAATGGGAGAAGTAAACTGAAGCTCATTTGGGAAGCAAATAGGCTTTGCTTGAAAAATAAAACCATCAAGATTAGAAGATGGCTACACACATTATTCTGTGCCACAAGGAACGGCAAATGTAAAGAACACAAAGAAAGATGGGGAGACTGGTATGAAGTGATCTGGAACGAAGAAGCAGAAGCAGAACCACACACGAAGTCACTACAGCTATGATTAAAAAAAAATCAGAATAGCAACAAAATGCAAGAAAAGTGATTCAATGGGGATACGTGGACCAAGGAAGGACATCTGTCATGGTTTTGTTCAAACTGATATACAAATTTTAAAACAAATTACAAATGATTTGGAATTTAGGTTTTTATGTAAAAGAACAATAGCAAAACCCCCCAAGAAAAACATCCTCTCCCCAACTTTGCAACTTTTCCTGTGCATCAGAACCATAAAAAGGAGGGCAAAAGGAGGATGGTTACCTTCCCCACGGAGAATTTATCACTAGGTATCATTAAACTAAGAATCCATCCATCCAACAAATGCTTACTGGGCAGCTGACAAAGGCAAGCCACTGTGCTACCTTTGTGATCTGTAAAATGACTGGAGTTGCAAATTAGCCAGGAAGCACAAAGTTCTTCTGGGGACAGGAGGTTATTTTGTTAAAGATGAACTGTTTACCGGGTGAGAGCTCACTGGTATCTCCACAGGGAAAAGGGGAGAATAGCTCACACTAACAAAAGAGTTTTCAGTTTATAGAGAGAGCCCCATTTCCTCATAGCAATGTCTGAGGCAGACAAAACAGATATTATAGGCTCCACTTTACAGATAAGAAAACTGAGATTCAGAGAAGTAATTTTGAAGCATAAAGTGTACAACAGACAGAAGGTCCCTTAGAAATCATATCCGATGCCCTCATTTTACAAAGGAAGAAACGGGGGTTCTGAGAGGGATTTCTTTAAGGGCACATGCTTACAAGATGATAAAAGGACTCTCCTTGGCATTGTTCTTGGAAAAACTACAGGTTTAATAAAAAAAAAAATAAGATGGAACCAGGAAAAAAAAATTTAGACTACTAGCTAAAATGGAACTAGTGGCTTATATTTGAATTCAATTATTCCTACTTCCTCTTTCTCTGTTAGTATCAGATATAAAATAAAGACATGCATTTAATCTCAAAACTACTGATTAATATCACCTTTATTCCAGTGTTCTCTTAAGACTCACTGACAAGTATTCCACATTTATCAGTATATTTCTTATTTCAAAGGCATTTTTAGATCCTAGGAAAACTGATGACTCTAATGGAGACACAACTAAAATAATTCATGCCTATCAATTCCCTTTTTGGAACACCAATTCAATTCAATCCAATATGCATTTATTAAGCATGACTATATGCTCTACCCTGGGGATAAAAGAATAATAAATTATAATGTTTCTAAGAGTTTCTAACAGTTTTCAAAGTGTTTTCATAAACCCTTCTCAATTGATCTTCACAATCCAGTGAGGTGGGAAGGGTTAAGAAGGACAACAGGGTTTTTCCCTATTGAACAGGAGCCAAGACTCTTAAAGGTTAAGTGAGTGGCTTGACTCAAGGTCACAAAGCAAGTTACTTCCAGAGCTCAGAACCTCAGCTTTCTGATTTCTAGTCCAATGTACAAAATCATAAGAAGTCCTTGTGTGATTGAAGACACTAAGTCCCACAGAATCTAAGTGATTTGTCCCAGGTCACAGAAGCAGGATTCAAACCTCTGACTCCTAATCCAAAGCTCCTTCCAGTACCTCATGCTGCTGGACCCAGAGGAAAATATTTTTGGTCTTCTGTGCCACCCCCCTCCCCTATTTTAAAGTTACTTACCTGTTCTGAACTAAGAAGTCTACTATATGAAGGGAAGTTCTATCCACTGATCTGACTGCAAGATGGAGAGCAGTTTCATCTTGCTCCTATAAAACAAAATACAGAAATATGAGGGCTCTAACCACTGCACATACACTTATCTAATGCCATAATGAAGGCTAACAAGACAACACAACGTCACGGAGAATACTCCACTAAAAGAGCCAGCTCTTCCCAGGTGAGTAACAAGTACTGACATATTTAGAGTGTTTTAAGGTTTATAAAGGCTTCTCCACAAAAGCCCTGTCATTAATCTCTTTAAAGTACTTTCCTAACATGTTCAGATTTCTCTACCAAGCTGACTTGGCCCCTGATAACATCAAAAACTCAGAGGCTGATAATATCCACTCCTAGTCTTTCTTCCTTACCCTGTAGAAATAAGAGACTCAAGGTTTCTTCTGTAAAATTAAGGTATAGGACAGGCAGTTGACACAGTGGATAAAAGGCTGGATCTGGAGTCAAGAAGACTCCTTTCCATTAGTTCAAATTTGGCCTCAGACACTTACTAGTTGTGTGACCCTGGGCAAGTCATTTAACACCTTTGCCTAGGTTTCCTCACCTGTAAAATGAGATGGAGAAGGAAATGGCAAACTATTCCAGTGTCTTTGCCAAGAAAACCCCAAATGGGGTCATGAAGAGACAATGGAAAAACAGTTCAATAACAACAGGATTAGATAATCTTTAAATCTTATAATACTATGAATGATCTAATGCTAGGGTTCTCTTCATGCATACTCCCCTGTCCCTGGACCTTCTTCTGCACGAAACCTTAAAAATAAGCCAAGAAATTGGCTAGAAGGTCTGATTCTCCATAGAGCTTGGCAGACTCCTTGTTCTACCCAATCTGCCACCTTTCTTGTCTTGCCCCTAATCAAATTCCTTTAACAGGGATAATGGAATGCTATTTAGAATGGACCTGAAAAATCATTTAGTCCCATCCCCACATTTTTTAGAAGAGGAAACTGAAACCCAGAGAGGATGAGTGACTTGTCCAAGGTCAAACAGTCAGTAAATGACTCAGTAAGAATGCTCACCCAGGTCCCCTGACTCTGGATTTAGCTGTATCATACTGGCCATGCCCCGCATTAGTGGCAGTGGTTAGAGTCCTCCTGTTTCTGGTTGATGTGTTCACTTGTCTGGACTTTGTAGCTCACTGCACTTTCCATCTGCAGCTCTGCTTGGTAACACCTCCACGGAGCAAGATGCCCAGGTGCTGGGTACGCTTGGTGTTCCTCCCCTCATTGTCTTCCAGCTTCCTTTTATGTGTTATCTTCCCCTCAGCAGACTGTGAGCTCCTTGAGGGGAAGGCCTATCTTTTTCTTTTTTGTATCCCCAGCACTTGGCACAGTGACTGGCATACAGTAGGTGTTTTATAAATGTTTGTGGAATTGAAAATGCAATAAAGGCTAATTTTAAACAGTAAGCCTATAAGGTCTAAGGTTGGTCCATGGCCCTGTATTTAAGAGCTTAATAGGAAGTTTTTTTATCTTACTCCCTTTTGAAGCTATTATTACCAAAAACCAAATATCACACTTAGACACTTGGTAATAATGAAGGTTGTGTTTGGAGGAGGAGGAGGAAAGGAAATGTCACCCCCCTTCCTGCTTGCCACTTGCTGTCAAGGGTCCCATCCCTCTTCAGTAAGGGCCAACACACCCCAGCGCACTGGGCATCTGGAACCACAAATTTCTTAGGCTAGAGGTTGAGGTTAGTGAGTGGAAGAAGTGCTTCTCTGTGAGACTCCCAGACTTCCAAGTCCCAGCCATAATCTCACCTTCTCCAAGAAGCCTTTCCTGAGCCTCCTTGCAGGCCAGAACCTTCCCTGTACTGATTAACACCAGGCTATCCTGTATAGAGCTTGTCTGTACATAGTTGTTTGCATGTTGTGTCCTCATTAGACTGTGAACCCCTTGAGGGCAGGGTCTATCTTTTCCCTTTCTTTGTATCCCCAGCTCTTAGAGCATCTGGCACATAACAGGCCTTTACAAAATTCTCAGTGACTGACGAAGCTGCTCATTTTTCTCCAAGTAAGGTGCTTCCCCGACTACCTCCCATGTAGTGCCGAGAAGGGGAACCAGGTCATCGAAGAAACATGTGTTCACATCAAGATGCACTTGTGGGTAATGTCGAAAGGTACTGTTGATGTTATAAACCAAGACAGCACTCTGGGCAGCTCTATGGCATGCTAAGATCTCTCAAAGAAAGAAAGGGATTTCTTTAGACTCATAAGATCTGGAGATGGAAGTAACCTTAGACATTGATCTTTTAGCCTAACCCTCTTAATTTTACAGATTAAAACAAACAAACTGAGACCTAGAGAGGGGAAGGAATCTGATGAAAATCACACAGCTAGAAAGCAGCGAAGATGAGATCTGAATCAGACATTTGATTCCAAATCCCAGGTACTTCCTACTATCACCACACTGTTTCCTCTTGAGCTTCCAGGAATATACCTTTTACCTCTGAAATATGAAGAAATGGATTTGTGTTATCAATTTCAGTGGTATCATTTACCCTAAACAGGGTTGGAGAGAGAGGAAGGGGAATGGTAGACGTATGAAGAGTTTTTTCTAGGAAAAGACCTCCGAAATGTTATTCAGAGGAAAGGCCTTACTGGGCCTACACCTGTCCTCACTGGAAGTTAAGTCTCATCTTCTTGAGCATTCTAAGCAGCACTGGCAACACCTAGAAGGGGAAGAGACTGGTGACCCAGTTGTCTGAGAGACCTTTATAAGCAATCCATCCAACAATCCTCAGGTTGAGTGGCTGTAGTCCTTCATTCTCAAAGAGGACCATGACACCTTGGAGGTGATGCCATGACTTGCAAGTGAACTTGATTTAAATGAGGCAGGGCTGTGCAAAATGACTAGCCTCACTTTTTCCTCCAGAATTATCTGGGTCCAGTGGCCAGATATGGATCAGGACAACTGGAGATGGCCCAGTGCAATCCTTAGGGACCTCTTTTAGAGAATATGAAATCTTTACAAAACTCTAGTCGTCTTCTTAACACTAATGAAAAAATCAAAATTGGACTAGCCACTGCCTTAACTTCCTTCTAAAATAGAAGAACAACAGGGGGACACACAAATTTTAGACTGAACAGCACCTGAAAACACACGTTTTATTTAATTTTGTTAATGTTCTGAAGAAAACATAGGAAATTTTTATTAGGGCTTTGCCACCACTGGGAGCCACTTATGAACTGATCTGTAATAGCTAAATTCCTTTCCTTTTCAATTTAAAGTATTTTCATTACTACAAGATGTACTTTCAAAGCCCAATACCAGGAAGTACCAATTATCCACACTTCAAAAAGTGGCTAAAACCGGGGCGGCCAGGTGGCTCAGCGAGTAAGAGCACTGGCTCCAGTGTCGGGATGACCTGGATCAAATCCGGGCTCAGATACTCAGCACCACACACAGAAATAACTGGCCATGTAACCTTGAGCAAGTTACTTAACCCCGATTGCTTTTAAAAAAAAAAAGTGGCTAAAACCACACACACACACACACACACACAAACACACAGAGCTCAGGTCAAGGCAGTCCCTAAAGGGACATTTTGGTACAGAGACAGGAGGGTTTAGAGTAAGGCTAATGTTGGACATATCCTAAATCAGCAATGGTGTCAGGACCAATGCTCTCAGCATGGGATACTCCAGCAGGATAAAGCTCCACAAAGGATTTGTTGTAGTGGAGTGGAGATGAGAAAAACCAACACTTCTTTCCCATTAAGATTTAAGCCCGGGGGTGAGGTTGGGCCTGCTAAAATTCCTTTGCCATTTCAATGGGACACAGTGAATCTGGGCTTCCTGCCCTAACCTTTGCTGTGCTTCCCTGTAGTGCTAACACCTCCCCAGAGATGGCTGCTTTTCTTTTAAATGGAGTTGGCAATACACATGGAAAGTTTCTTGGATGCCAGAGTATGCCTATACCTGCCAAAAAGCTAAGTGGTACTCTGAAATTCACAGGCTACTTACCTGAAATTGTTTGTTCAAAGGTAGCTTAAATGTGAAGTGCCCTGGGGTGTCTGTTTATTTGTCAATCAACCAAAGAGCATTTATTAAGTGTTTACTACATGCCAGGCATTGTGCTAAGTGCTGGGGATAGAAAGAAGGCAAAAACATTGTCCTCCGGAAATCATAGCCTGATGGGGGAGACAATATGCAAATAACTATAGACTTATAAGGCACATAGAGTATAAACAGAAGGTTGTCTCAGTGAGAAGGCTGTAGCACTGGGGGGTAAGAAAGAAACCAAGAAGCAAAAAGAACTTTAAAAAATCCTAACTTGGATTATATTTAGCAACCTTTTAGAATGAAAAAATGATCATTAATAACCAATGATTTGGGGAGATCCAGAATTTCTAACAGTCCTGATTTTTCTATAGGAAATTTTTTTCCTATATCCCTGATTTCAAAGTTCAGTGTCTTGAAGGACAATGAATTAACTTTCTTACCAATGCTGTTCAGACCCTACCCAGGTGGGAAAGCCATTGAATTCTACTTAGGTTTGGGTGGGGATAAATTCTTCTAATAGATTGCTCAAGGCTGGGGATAACTGAGAAGTAAATGACATAATCAATTAGGTCTAGTCCCTCTTGCAATATTCATTCTCATTAATTGTTAAACAATCAGAGTTGATTGCTATCCACAAGAACACCCCTCTTCCAGGGACAAGTAAGCTGTGAGCTGCTGCCAGGATAGTCTTTGGCATTTAAGAGTGCCATTGACCTTTTATTAAAAATGCTGGCATTATTAATAAATGACTAATTACCCAGGATTATGTCTCTCGAACTTTTAAAATACCACAAAAAGAATAAAAATTAATGGGCACTAAATACATAGTTTTTCATTTAAGAAAACATTCTAAGTTCCTTCTGCAAAAATTCATATGAAACACTATTTCCTCCAACAGAATTTCCATTTCTTTTTTGGCATTTCTGATACTCTTTCACCCTACCAACTCTCTCTTATAAATAGCAGATGGCTAATAAACCCTTGTCATTCTTACATGTCCATTGGCGAGAGGGATTTTTTCTGTCAGATCCACACCATCAGCATATACTTGGAGCAGCCCAAAGATGTCTCTGGTTTTCACAGCCTCACAAAGGCTATGTAGTTTAGCTGTATTGTCCGTATGTTTTTTCCTTGCGTATTTCCTCTCAATGTACTTGGCAGTGATGTAGTCTTTTCTTGCATTCCTGAAATTAAACACAATTGGTTGATGAAATTTTAATAACCCCCCTCAGTTAGATAAATCCTCATACCCATTTAGATTCAAGTACCAAGAGAGTTAAACAAAATTCCCTTCTCAAGGGATGCTAGGCCAGAGGAATTCTGAGAAATGAAGCAAAATATGCAGTTCTTTTATATTTCTTGTATTAGTAGTAGTCATTAGAGCCACGGTGAAGAGCCTGAAATGTGACTATTTTCAATACAAAAAAAGAGGCAAAGGTCACAGGATCAGGCACAAAAGACTCATTTGCAGTTTAGCTTTGGGAGGTTTCTGGGCCTATAAATGAAGATAAATGTAACAGTCCTGTTCATAAGGAGGCCGGACTTGGAATAAGGAAAAATGAGTCCTACTTCTGTCATTTAAAAGTATGAACGTGGACAAATTACATAACTCCTCTGAGTCTAAGCTACCTCACCTATAAAATGGACATCAGAATTTTAGTAGCCATCTCAAGAGTTGTTAAGGTTAAAAGGTACTTTGCAAACCTGAAGTAAATGTGATATAAAGTCACTTATTTGTAATGTCAGTTATTATTATTCACATCTTTCCTTTATGTAACTATTGCATTGATAATGTATGTATTCTCTCTCTCTCTTTTACTCCATCTCTTCCCAAAACTTAGAGGTGAGATGATTTTATCTGCATTGCTAATCCCAGAGCTAATACTGAGTGCAAAGGCAATAACATTTCTTTGAAAGTCTTAGGAGAGTTCTTGTGACTGAACGTCTCATCAACCACTGCCATCCCCATAATAAGACTCCCCAAACGTAGCTAGGTTTTTCCTTATTGGTCAGACAGGCAATCTGTTCTCTGGCCAATCCTCAAAGCCTGTGCAGCTTGGTAGGACGTGCTAGAGGTAGTGGTCCCTTGGCACAGACTTTGGGAACACATAGTTGCCTCTGTACCATGATGACTCATTGGAGGGGGATCTTAGTAGAGAAAAACATTTGCAAAATATTTTGTTAACAAAAGAAACAGAAAGAGTTCTTGAACTAACACTTGTGAAAGACTCTCTTTTCCCCCAAAATTTGTGTTTCTATTTTTTGTTTATATGTCCCCTTCATTTTCAAATATGTCTCCCCTGCTCTCCCCTTCCCACTGAGGTATTCTCTAAAAAATTATCCTTAAAAAGGGAAACGACTGCAGTTCCACAAAATTACCCTATGCATTAAGCAAATATGACATATCTCAAAGAACCCTTGAAGAGATTTACCAGCAAGTCACAAGTCTGGACTTCTACTTCAATCAGAGAAGCAGCATTATTAACACATCCCCCCTACCCCCCCACCCCCCCCCCCCCCCCCCCCCCTCCCACAACAACCCACAAACCAACACCACACCTTCTTTACCTTATCCAACAACTCGAACTAACGAACTTCTATATCAACAGCCCACACCACC